>NW_020537758.1:16691335-16749925 GCF_003426905.1 Ctenocephalides felis | reverse complement strand
CCAATAAATATTCCGTTTCAACTTGTCAATAGAAATCTCAAGCTTCTTTATAGAATCACGACACGACTCCGATCTCGAATAAACTTTGTTACGTAATTAAAGCGTTTAACTTTTTTATTAAATCACGGCATAGACGAGAAAAATAATTATGGAAAGAAAAAAAACGTTATTGGGTGCAATGAAGCGCAAAACGTAATATAAAACAATATACAAACACCAAAAGCAATTTGCTCGGAGATAAAGACACAAATTAAAAATTAATTCAAGTAAGGGATAATTGATCGTCTTTTAATTTAATTCGAAGAAATAAACATTGTTGATTTATTAATTGAGTTGAAGCGAAATATGCAGAAAAGCACGTTCTGGTGTTTCATTAAATAAATCAAAATTATAACAAACTTGTAACAATATATCTTCAAAATTTTTATAAAATATTCTATTTACAAAAAAAATATTCAGCAGATCTGTAAAGTATTTAAAAAAAATAGTATCTATATTGATATACTAATTTTTTTTATTATTTAATAAGAAACAAATATTGAAAAAGTAGTTTTTTTATAATTTGGATCTGATATAAACTTTGCTGATCCGTTATAAATTTGCTTTACGATAGTCTCAGGATAAATTTCACATACTTAATCCTTCGTTATCCTTGATGAGGTCTAAAATCGATTCTAATTTACCGATTACGACTTAGACCCTCAATAGATGTAATAGACGAAGCTTCAGTGAAGTAATTTAAGTAAAGCCATAAATATAAATTAGGTGACTTTATAATACAAATTTAGTCCAGTCATTTAAATTTGAATTAGGTAAGAATCTCAAAATTCGAAATATCCAGCTGTAAGTAGTCTGTAAATACCCTAAAATAGCACCCTCAAAGTTGTCCCAAAACTTATATATGATACGTACACACTTACCATATGTAGGTTTTGAGACAACTTGTGCATGCCAGTAAATACATCTTTTTTTAAAAAAAAACTGATATAATATTGGAATATAAAAATGATATAATATTAGATTTATAATGATTTTGTATTAAAAGTTGTCTCAAACCTACATAGGGTACGTACACCCTACCATATGTAGGTTTTGAGACAACTTTTAGGGTGGTGCTATTTCAGGATATTTACAGACTAACAGTTTGGTACCTTGATCAAATAGGAAGATTGAAACATAAGTTTTATAATAAAATTAGATAGAAAACCAGGTACAATTTTAATTTAATATATTTTCCTATTATCTAATAAAATAAAAATGATGTATATAAAAATGCAATCATATTTTTATAATCTATGTCGGCAACACCTTTCACCACGCTAATTTTGTTTAATTTATATTTTTATTTTTACTTCACTTTATAATTTTCATTTAGTTTCTTAATTATTATTACTTATTATGTATATTGTTTACTTTATTTTACTGTTCTCTTTATTACCTAAGAAAGCAATTTTGTATTATATGACTTTTTAAGTCTTGATTGCCAAAATAATAAATAAATAAGAAAAAAAAATTATAATAAAGTCAATGCAACACCGATGTTATATCTTACCCTGACTGAATTATATTATGTTAAACAAAAATAGATCTCATGTGGAGATCAAAATTATTTTTATATAAATGTATATATTTTAGAGGTTATAAATAAACAAATCACACAAAATATTTGTGAAATTTACTACTACAAAGCATAATACAAAATTATACTAGTGACGTCTAATTGGTATTGGCACAGTGATTCGGATTAACCAGTTAACTTTGGCACCCTCGAATCAAGATAAAAAAAAATATGGTAAAATTTCACTTACAGCTATTCGTTTAATTAATTATTAATTGAAACCTATTATAAAAGCTGATAAAATAATCTTACTAAATCTAAGTCCTTGTCCCATTCTGACTCTCCTTCTATGAAATAAGATATTGTAAACCATATTTATTGGCCGAATATAATCTTCAGTAATACGCCGTTGGCACTAAGATGAGCCATCGATTAACTTATCATAATGCGACATAAAGGAAATTGGAAACCGGTATGTTATGCTATCTGGGAAGTACAGATATTTCAGGTTGAAATATTAAGGCCATGTATTCTGAGGCGTACGCATCGTTTGGGATGAATAATGCACTCGATATACGCCTCGGTACACGATAAATAAATATATATTATATAGATTTATGAGAAAATCGTGGCGAAGTATTGATTTTGCTAATCTATGCTATATAGTGCAGTACTCCATATAAGAAAATGTTTTTGAAGTTTATGCTCGTAATAAAAGCAGAATAGACGTCCATTCTAACCAATTGGCAAGTCAAGTACATCTGGAAGGACAACCGACCAGACCTAAAAGAAAAATACCTGGAAACTTCATGTTACTATATTTTATTGTTTTTATTTCTTTTGTTTTTAGTTTTTTATATTATTATATCTTAATTAGCTTTAGTAGATACGCCACTGGGGATATCTTCTCTTAATGTAATAAAGGGGGTATCTCATTCTCTGCTTAATATAATAATATATACAGATTGCAAAATAAAATTGAAATAAAAAATATAATATATATAAATATATAACAATTGCTCTCCATTTCTTCAATAAATGCCTACATAAGTGTACGAGTATGTGAGTCTAAATTTTATCTGTTAATAAAATTTTCTCAAAAATGCTACACCGATTTCAAAAATTGAGAACCTATTTTTATATGGCCAATTTCATCTCGATATCGTATCTTTATAATTAGCAAAAAATTACAAAAGTTTTTATTTACGTTTTAACCAAAAATTCCGAACCAGTTTTGAAAATACAAGAAAATGCATTTTTAAAGACATTTTTGAAACTTTGTATTATGATAAAATTTATTCATCCTAACAAATATCCTGATATATTACGAAAATGATATATTTTGGAAAAGTTCACATAATTTCGTAGTAATTGGGCGTGTAAAAATTTCAAAATTATATCTTCACAATCTTAGCAGGTTCTAAATCTCATTTGTTACTGATTAATCGATTGAATTTCCTTGTGAAAAAATGCCACACAAACCAAATTTTATATAGTTATTTTCACATATCACACCCTTAATAAATTTCCTGGGGGCAAAATGCCACCCAAACCAAGTTTTATATAATTATTTTCGCATATCACACCCTGTGTTTCATACATATTAAATTTATAAAATGAGATGATTAGTTAGAATATTAAAAATTAGAATAATAATACCTAGTAACAAACTAAAATTTGGCACACCCTGTGTTTCTATATATTTAATTTATAAAATGAGATAATAAGTTAGAGTATTAAAAATTAGAATAATAGTATCTAATAGATCATACACATAAATTTCTCTGACAATATATCATAGAAATAGAAACGTTTTTAGTTTGATTATCGAATAGGTTCAAACATTACTCATTTTAATATTACGATTTATAAAATGTGCTCGTATGAAAATTAAACGAATTATTCATCATTATTACGTGAAAAGCTCTGTCGAATTCAAACAGCAATTTATATTGGATTAACTCATATTTATATTCGTGATGAAAATTACTAAATTTAATACTAATTATATTTTATACGCATAATGAACGTACAAAATTAATATAATTGTAATATTACACACTTTTATTCAAATTTTTACAAAAGATGTAATTACTAGCATACACAAGGAACAAAATGATTACAATACGTCGTAAAGTTTATCCCATATAAACAAATGAACTTCCGCTAAAAACTACATATTTTTCTGCAAATTATATACGAATGGAAAAGTTTTTCATATTATTTTTATTCCAACTGGACTGACAAATGCAGGACACATGTGTTCGCAGCAAAAAAGTTCAATTCGCTGTGATGACCGAGTAACAAGAAACGCAAAGCTGAAAACCGAATCGGGGCGTATTTTCGGAACGTGTCGCTTCAAAAGCAAATCATAGTAGAAACGATTTTGGAAAAAAACTTAATATTATTTTACCATGATTTATTCTTCGTTCCAGATGGTTTTCTACAACACACTGTTTTTCATTTGTTAGTAACGGTCCAGATGGAACTAAATGAAGCTTTACACAAAAATCATATTTTTCACAAACATTTTCGCAAAAAAATCCAGAACTGATTTTTAAAGGGTAAAACTTGAGAACCAGGCTGATTTGTTTTTGGCGAAGAATGGCATAGTAGTTTTATCTGAATTAATTGTTAAAATTATTTTGTTTTTGATGAATCATAGTATGAAAATGAAGTTCATAGAACATCTTAAGATATTACATATCTACTAAACGTTGTTTATTTTTAATCCAGATCTTGTTGATTCAATATAATGTTTACGCATATTGAGTTCTTGCAATGACTTAATAAAGTGCCACTTGTATCTATTATATTATATAGGTCATTATTACCATTATAGATTCCACACCAAAAAATTTGAATATATGTAACATAATTCAAGCGCTCATAAATTTAATAGTGTAATATTTTTCATCCATTTTTCATAACAAATTATATTTCAATATATGTATTTTCCATCGTCATTATGTAACATTCTTCTTACTCAACTTATTTTCGGAATAGACATTTTCAAACCCATTATATAGAAAACGAGTAAAGGCGGACTACGAGTACAATTAGCTTGTGTTTCTATAGGTCAAAGGAACTTGCAGAACAAGCAGGTTCAGATAACAAAAAAGCTGAGAGTATTTTTTTCTATTTCTGGAGTAATACGTTTTCACATATCCTAAACATTTGTAGACGAGCTTTTCGATAAAATTAGATAAAAAAGCAATATTACTCTTGCAATAACATTTGTGTATTTCTTAATAAATGACTGAGGCAGTTGCTTATGCAGTATAAATTTGCATTTATATTTTATGAGAGTGGCCAATCTGCCTATCCGCTCTTTGCAAATATACTTGGGAGTAATAATTTTAATGAAAATATATGAATATATGAAAATATGATAAAAAAGTTATAAATTATGTATTTAAAATGGATATTTTAAAAAACCTCTCACAAAAAGTTATTTAACACAATACACGCGTACATCATGTGCCGGTAGAAACTCAATAAATTTTGATGAAATTTCCATATTAGATTCGAAATACAATGAATCATATATCTTTGAAAGCTTCTGTTCACAAAATCATGTTAGATGTGTGAGTGATATGTGATTTGATTGGATTTTGCCTGAATGTGACACCAGTCAGCGATATTTCTTCAGTTTGCGTGATGATTTTCAATACTAGCAATGAATGCAAAAACACAAAAAATGCTGCAGTATATATAAAAAAAGCTTTATGTATAAAAAGTCGTATATTTTTGAAATATTCTTTATTAAAAAACTATTGAAATAAATTAAATCAACTAAATTGTAATATTACTTGGAAAGAGTATTATTTTACCTTTATAGGATGAGTTTTAGAGTATTCTTTTGTTATATTTATTATTCTTTTAAAATGAATTGAATGCTAAATGAGTCATGAATAATCAGTATACCGTTAAAAGCAACATTATAAACTTTACTTTTAAAAATCAAAAGAATACGGTGGCACAATGAATAAAACATAAATCATGTACTAGCTTTTCACTTGACCTATATGGAAGTACGAGCTGAGGTTCTAAAAATGTGCAATATGAAAGTAAACAGAAATTTCATGGAATTTTATTTAAACATTTTAAAGTATTTATTATTTATGAGATTGCAGATTTTTCTCAATTTGATTTTAATAACTCTTTTTCCCCAAACTTTGATTTATGTATTGAGAAAGAATTGGGACATCATAACGGTTTATACTCTTCAATTATATGTAAGTGTGCATTTTGAGAAAATAATTTTTACCGAATTTAATAATGACGTCTATGATAAAATTATACTATTCATCATTATACTATTATATAAAATTTATGACTTTTATTATATAGTATTAACTAATAAAATTTGTGCAATAATTGATACACTCAAAAAGCTAAAAATCAAAGCGTAAAAAAGAAAAAAGAAAAATCTATAATAAATATGATTAACAAGAAGTATATTTTACGTATACTACTTTACGTATAATTTCCTTTCTCAATTTCCCTCAGCCCTTATGCTAAAAGACAGCTACCGAGCAAGTCTGATTAAGAACGGATAATCGCACTGCCATAGCACGGCAGTAACAATGAGATGCGGAAACGAGATTAGACATCTTATTTATACTAACGATATAAGGAAATTTAATTACTAGATAATATTCTCATCTATTTATCAGCAATGGAATTGGCAAGCTTTTAAGTGATATTCAGGCGTGACAGAAGATTCAGATTTAAATCACTAACATACGTTGAATTGTATTACAACAAAAAATAAGTAAATTTTTAAAAAGTGATGATTACATAATCAAAATCTAGTTCTGGTTATACACCTATAATATTTTTAAGAATTAATTCAGTTATGTTGATAAAACGAATTTTGATCGATTTGTTAAGTCTGCAGTTTGCATTTATTGATTAAATTGATAATATTTATTACAAAATAGAATATATAGTAAAAAATAATCATTTAGCATCAGAAAAAATTACTCAATATGTTTATTTTTCAAAGAAATCAATTTTACGTATGCGGAGCTTTAAAGCTCAATTTTCCGGTGGAGACGCCATGTACTTTTATCATACAGGTCATACTTAGTTTCGAGAAATATTATTTTTAAAAAAATTATTTAAAAACAACAAATAAATAATGAAAGCATTGCACACAAAATAGCAAATAGATATTACTCAAATAAATCTATTAATTTACAACAGCTTTCTTAAATTAATTAATTTATATAGCAATATTATTTATATCGTTAGTTGTATTATCTATTAAACAGTTTATTTATAGTTAAACCATTATTGTATATACTTTGTATGAATGTAGGTAATTTTTTTTAAATCTATTAAAAAAAATTAATTTTGCTGGTGTACCCAAGTACATGATGTGCAACTTCTAAAATGATTCCACACGACGTAAAGCCTTCATTAAAATATTTAGTAGTAGGTAGAGTGTATGCAACTCATTAAAATATTCATTAAAGGGTACAAAGTATGAAAGTAATGACATAAACACATACGATATAAGCCCATCATTAAAATATTTGGTAATCACCCAAATTATATTAAAAGCTTACCGTGCTGGGTACAAACTATTGGAAAATAGATAACATTCTACATTTCGAATGTTGTTTGACAAATTTTTATAAATGAGATATATATTGAAAGTGAGATGGAAAGCTCTGCAATAATTTTCAGTAACCAAGATTTATTTTTCCATAGAGATTAAGCGCCAATTTACATAACGTTAAATATTTATCCATCTTACCCTGGAAATAATAACATTTTCCCTATGTATAAACAATATTATCATCTCAAGTGTTTCGAACGATGAATAACGCAGACAAGAGTTTTACAGATAACATGGAAATTTTCGAAAGCGTGTTGATTTTGGATTCTTGCTCGCTCGTTAGCAAACGTTCTTTCGCGATTTGTTAGCACAGCCGAGTAGCGGAATGGTTTATGCAAATATACGAATGTGTGCAAAAAATTCTACGAAGAGTTTGCTCAGAGTACATTACTTTTTTATAATTCATATTTTACTGCAGGCTTAAATCTGTATACATAAAATAACGAACTTGGGTAAATGTATCAGATTTAATAAAAAGTGTACTGGGAAAATGTCTCTTGATTAAATATCTTGGTAATTGATACTTCTGACTATTATAAATATCGTTAATGAAAATCAGACCGCAGCTGCAAGGAGTAAATGCGAATAGAGTGCTCGGTAATTGATTACCGTACTTTCAGTTCAGTCATCGGAATAATTAACTGGGTATAGATCCAGAAGGAGCATTAACAATTCATTTAAAACAAGTAACTTTAGAATATGAAGAACCACTATAGGTAATTAGAAACCTATAGGGGCTTTTACTTGTAAATCAATTCTGCGCGTATAAGAATTTACATGACGTATTATAATGATCATAGGCTTGTATTTAACCAAAAACCTTAGTTTGCTACTTTTTTTAAAAGACCTTGTTTAATTAGCAACGTATTATTCATTAAATTTTAACATATTTCTATTACATATCGCATTTTCAAAAGTGCATTACTATGTCTCTCTTTTCCCTTATTTCCAGTAGATATCTATTCCCCGTCTGCAAATTTTCAAAGCGCGTTGTATTACATAAGTTTCATTCCGCAAACCTGACACTACAAACAATTATTTGCACGGTAGTATATTCTTCTCATGAAGTTTTTGCATTAAAAGTTAGAGCTACAACTGTAGGAACATGTGCAAGTTTTTGAATCAAGATATCATAAACTTATTGTTAGTTCAGATAGAAGACCGTGTATATAATTTATAAGAATTATATATTTGCATAATATGATGAAAATTATAATTTTATAAATGATACTCTGTATATAATATACTTATAGTTTGATTAAATTTATTAGAATCAAAGGTAAATTTAAACAATCTCAAGAAAATAGTTATATATTATTGAAACACATCCACTGAAAAATTTGCACCTAATATCTTCAGTTAAAACACTATTTGTAATTTGTATGAGATTGATTCAGTATTTTATTACGATCTATTTACAATCAAATTTTTGAAAATGCACTTATTAGGAGATGCAATACCGATAAAAAAAATCCTTATCGGTATTCAGTATTTTCTCTTTTAGAACCGGTAAAACCAGTAAACTAAAAGTAGTTTTACTATCTTAAACTATCTTAAAAATGAAAGTTACTTGTATAAATATAAAACAATTATATATACAACTAAACAATAAAAAACAGTAAGTCTATTTTTCATCAGTATCGAGTATATTGAGTACTTTTCACCAAAATCAAATGTATGAGTAAAAAGGATCAAAAACTCATTAAGGATCATATTCTATTATTATAATAAATTGCAATGTCTTTATCAGATGTGTTAAATCAGCATTATTTTTAATATTTTAAAGACTTCAAAAAAGTAGTTTTTCTATACTTATCATGAGAAATAATAACATAATTGTTGAATATTTTTACTTAAAACAATATAATGACTCTATATTATTTTCAAACTGCGATACGTTTCAGGTAAAATAATATTTTATGATTGTAATAAAAGCAAATATATTTAGTAATTATAACGATCAATATGTATAAAGTCAGAAAAAATAAATATTATGCAGTAGTAATGTTTATTTTGTTGATTGTGAGTATTTATGATATAAAATATTTTGGCGCAGATGTCGCATTGAAAAACCTTTACATTTTTACATAAGATTAAATAAACATCATTATTTATTGATCCGATTCTATTTACTTGAACAAGATATGAAGAAATTTGGAAAGCAATAAATATTCAGTTTAATGATGAGTTGAGATACTATAGAACCACTTAAAAATATATCTATTTATGCGGTTAAGGAATTTTCAAGTTTCAAAAAATTTCAACTCGAGTATAATAAGTATCAACTAGCGTTTATGTAAAAATACCGAAAATACCGATATTTTCAAGGTAGATACATGTATTAATACCGGGCGGTATACCGGTATTACATTCCCTAGCACTTATTAAATACAATTTCAAATTTACCTGCAATTGGGAGTCAACTAAATTAAGCTTTAATATTTACATATTTTTGCTTCATGAGTACCTTCATTTGAAATTATTACGTTATGGGCGCTTTTATGGAATTAACAATTTAGATACATTAATTGTTCAAGGGTTTTCAAGTAATATTATTGTATTGATTATTGTATAACACAAAATTTAAACTTCGCAAAAAAAATCCTATATATTATCAAAAGGAGGATTGCTTTCCTCTTACACCATCTTTAAAAATTATATTTTTATTTTTTCGTCAACCTGAACACGCTCATTAATCACGACCTCTTAATGTTGTTTGCAATATCAGTGCAAAGATTCGGCTTTGAAATTTTAATTAAATTTCTTCTTATCTCGGCGCGATATTTCATCTCCGGCGAAATGGTTTACATGCGCAATCAAACAATATCAGCGAGCGCGGAAAGATATCGTATCCTGTAATTACGCCCTGAGATGTATTACTTTACCATAAGCTTTTAAGATACACACCAGTAGGAAAAGCTCATAATAATAGTCTCATAGCTTTTGAGATATAAATTAAGATGAGACAATATTGTAAAGGTTCAGCAAATGCTGCGGGTTAATTATATAATTAATAATACATTTTTATTACAATGCTTTTAGGAAAGTTATTTATAAGAAGAGAATTTTATTTTTAGTTTATTATTAGATTTCGACTCCACCCCTGGTCTCCAAATATAAATCAGAATGAACAAAGACAGATGTGATGCCCATGAATCTATAATTTTTATATATCACTGACCTGTATAAATTTCGCCTGGTGAGTATTTATCAGGACTGCCCAGGATGCGCAATCTGAACCGCCCATCAGCCGGCAGGCGAGGCGCTGTACTACCATCAGGCGTACGATCACATCGCAACGCGAAACAATGTCCACATATTAGGGATACGACAATTAAACTACAACACCACCTGTAATTAATAATCATACGTTAATTTAATCAACTATACTAGGTAGATACATAATTAATATGAGCGTACTACATATTTTTACAAATAAGTTTTAATTAATTTGCCGCAGGAAAAGTTTATATGTAAGCCAGAAAATCTGAATTACTGTTTTCTTGATATTTTAAATCATTCTGAATCATTTGAGATCAAATTTGGAAAAAGCATTTTTCTGTGTGTGTATGTCAGCCGAAACGCATGCATCAATTTTACAAATTTTAAAGCTATTTGATGTATCTCGCCTTTATTAGTTTGAACAAAATCCCTAAAATAGACCTAAAAATTAAAAGACCTAAAAAATTAAAATTAAAATTATATGAATTCGTTAAAATAATGGGCTACGCATTTAGGATATATAAGCACGTGCTGTTCACTTTAATTCATATAATAGCAGATTTTATAAGTAGTTTGAAAAATATTTGAGAATTTAATTGATTAATTTGACTGCCCTACAAAATTTTTTTTTGTTTGCACTGATTTCAAATCTGCAAACCATTTTTTTGTATCAGGTCTAGTCTGGAACTTGGAAAAAAGTTGCCGAAACCAGGTCCATTTTAAGTCGTCACGGAAAAGAATTTTTCACAGTGTCAACTAATGTCCCAACTAAGGCCGATGGGATCTCATAAGTTTGTATGTACGAGTAGGTATATCTCATTAAAATTACATTTTGAATTGTATTACTATTTTGTACTTTCATTCCTTACATATCATATATATCATATCTTGAAAACTAAAGCTCATAGAAAAAGAACAATGTCATTTTTGAAATCATCGCCCCAAATATACTTATAAACAGCATTAAAATCCTTTGCACCATTTTCTTTGTTGGCCTGTGTTTTCAGTAAAAACTAAAAATCTACCAAGCCGTTCTCTTAAAATTAACTGTTGAAAAAAAATAGCCAATTTTTATGAACCTTTTTTGGCAATAGAAACCATGGTCTTAAAAAACGTACTAAAATGTTACGGCCCTACGACAAATAGTTTAATGTTAAAAATTCATCAAAGTTTGAGAAAAATTGTAAATTTAAAATAATAAACTACAATTTTAGGGCATACAAGCACGTGTCCATACAATATACCGGTAAAATTTTTGTCTAAATAGCTAACTAAGCTTCAATTTCTACCGACTAAGTACACATATAGAAAAGCAAATTGCCTTAAATTGCCGCTCACAACTAGTTGATTATTATGTTTAACAATATATGTTTAGATTAAAATTTTTAATTTTGTTATTTAAGCTATAATTGACTTGCATCAAAAATTAAAAATAAAAGAGCAACTCTGCCTGTAAGAAAAACTGCTGATAATTTTTAAAAAATAGCGAATATACAAATTTCTGTAATGTTGAATTATCAAGGATGTTAGTAAATATATGTATAGATCGTAGTTTGTTTGATAATTGTTTGTTTGATAGATGTTATCGATTATTTGATATTTGCTTAAATTTAAATTGGACATTTGTTACCATATAATTAACTTCCCGTAGGGTAAATTATTATGATCGTCCAAAAATCGAAAATGTAAATTTTTACATATCTTCACGTTTCAGAGGTTTCTGAATATTTTGGAATACCTCAGAAAAAAAAATTAATTCGATTGATCAAGTCTTGTTTATTTACTTTTCATACAAACATATATAAACGTCGTCGTCCAATTCATAAGCTCTTATACTTTGTCTATAAAATAAAAATAATGAACGAAGTTACAAGTACTTATAAATATATATGTAATATTCCTTGAATATTACAATACGGGAAGTTTCAGCTATTTGCCTCAAGGCATGATGCCATACACCATTAGTTAATCTTAATATTACTCATTCTATAAATGAAATTTTCAATTATAATTAAAACAACAAAACATGACTGATATGACATCTAAAATTGCTTTTATGTCTAAGAATCAACTATAGTTATCACTGACCTACTTCTGTCCCAACGTAGCTCAAAGAAATGCTTACTAAAAGATTCAAGCTTTACGTTACAAAACCACGAAGTTGTAACTTTACTAATTTAGTAAATCTCCGTCCTCAATATGAGCCGTGGAATACCTCACAGGTATTAAATTCATAATTTCCCTCGAGTGAAATTAAAATTTTAATAAAACAAATTAGAAACGAAGTTTCGAAAGTAATTTGTGAGATATCCTCAGTCGTATTACTCAGAGATCAAAACTTCTTCAGCCGCGTATTATTCATCAACTAACCGACTTTAAAACTTATATAAATCTCGAATACTAAAGATCTGCTTAATATATCATCCAGAATATTATCGTATTTCATCTCAACTTCTTCCGTTCCATTGTCTTCATGGCTTTTTCATTTATCAGAATATCCAATCGAACTTTCTTCAATAGGAACGATAGGTAATGGATTGCAATTTTCATTTAAAAGTTTTGTCGTAGGTTTTCTATAAAGTTCATATCGGAATTAATTCTGAGGGAATAATTTTCGAAACCAATTCAACTTGCAGGGAATTGCGAGTGACAGGTTGAGGTAACTACATTTCTTGAAAGAGTAACTAATATACATACATACATACATACATACATATATACATACATATTTATTGTACATATATATATATATATATATATATATATATATATATATCTTTATGTATATATAATATAATATAATATAATATAATATAATATAAATGCATATATATAGTTTAGAAAAATAAAATTTTAATATATAAGTACCTATCTAAAAAAATCATTTTCAGGATTGTAAATGAAAAAGTCGAGAATATAGTAAAAAATAAATTGTACTTTAAAAAATATTTGTGCGCCTATTTTACATAATAAACTTCAATAATTCACTGAATGATTTTACAAATAAAAATATGATAGAATTTTAAATGCCCATGAAAACAAATTCTGCATATTATGAACTTGGTAAGTTATAGTAATGGACCAAAAATCTAAAATGAAAATTGTTGCATATCTTTCAGAGGTTTTTGAATATTTTGGCATACCTCAGAAAAAATGGATTTGTGTGTATGTGTGTGTGTGTGTATGTATGGATACAATTTTTTGTCCACGGTTTTGGTCGCACGGATCAACCGATTAGAATGATTCAAAAAACATTCGATTCATATTAATAGGGAGAAGTGGTGATTGGTTTTTGGCAAAGGCAGGTCCAGCCATTTAAAAAATACAAAGCTAAATGTACAAAGAATAGCATTTTTGAGAGAACTAAGCACCGAATTTGCATGGTTGAAAAAGCTTTCTGCTTTTGTTGTCAAAACAATAGCTTTTGGGAAAAAATATTCCAATTTTTTTCTAATTTTTTTTTGTATATCTAAAGCTCACTTGTAAACTTTAAATAAATAATTAAATACAAATAATTAATAATGTTTTACTATTTATAATAATCTATTTGAAAGCAATGAATATTCCTCGAACATTTTGTTACAGTGCGGAAAGTTCCAGCAATTTGCCTTAAGACACGATGCCATATACCACTAGTTATGATTTAATTAAACTTTAATACAAACATCAATTATAATAATGAATACTATAGCCAATAAAACAATATCTTGAGGTATAATTTTGAAAATAATTCCATTACCCATAAATTGAGCAAAAATCAGATCGATATTTTTAGTTTAAAATATAATCCCACAATCATTCTCTCCCTTTGTGGATTAAATTTGAAAAATATTCGTAATCTCAATATCTACCTCGCCAAAACAGCCTGTGACAATATATCATCTTGCAATTTTGTCGTCTATTGTGTCGCCGACGAAAGCAAAAGAAAAGAATTATAATGAAAAAGTTAACAGAAATGACGGTGATTCATTTTACGCAAGGACTTGGGCTAAATTGTTTACTGCCACACAATCTTTCTTAGCATTTAATTTTCTCCAGCGCTCACATGCTACCATCTGGCTTAGGAGTTAGTGGAAATGAAATATGTAGGTCATTTTGTAAAACAGGTGTTAAGAGGAGAAGGTTCTTTAAAATTAATTTATTTGATGCGATAAAATTATATTAGTTTGCGAGTTATTTTTATACTTAATTTTTATTTACAAGATTCTTTTTTACTAAGAACTATCAAGTCTTTTACCATTTTACAATCCTGATTAAATGCGCCAACTTTTGATGATACTTGCCTACACTAAAGTTTAACTGTGTCACTATTTTTAACTATCAAGAGATAGTATTCACAATTATCCAAAGCTTAAAATTACAAAATTGCCAAAAATAACCAAAATTATAGACATATTTTTACGAAAGCTCTAGGTTGCATCCAAAAGCTCATAATTTTCACACTACGTGAGTTTAACTCTAATTTTTACATGATTAACACTATTACCCTGTTTCAGCTTAACGTTGAGTTCTGAGATACAGAGTGTCCCAGTATTCAATTACAGTCTTTTACCTTTTTACAATCCTGATTAATTTTTTGTGTGCATATATTTATTTCCTATCAAAATATACTTCATTTTTTAAGACGATATGCTGGCCTTTATGCCTTTAAATAGTTTATCTCCAATAAAATATCTCCTTTTTTGGACATTTTGTTTCAGATCGTATGGCAATTTTTCCATCTTTATGTAGGAGATAATCCTGATTAAATGCTTTTGTGATTTTTTTTTAAATGAGGCCTCTCAAAGTCAAAAAATTTTGATAATTTTAAACTCATGGTTTAAAAAAGTCTTAATTTTTGAAAACATGGGGTAATTGTGTCTCTATTTTCAACTATGGTCCAAAAAATATTATTCACGATTATGGACCCAAAGCTTAAATGTATGAAATTAACAAAAAATAACCAAAAAGATCGAAAAATAGACACATTTTTACCAAAGCTCTAGGTTGCACATAAAAGCTCATAATTTTCACAATACGTAAATATTAAGATATAGTAATAGGCCGAAAATCGAAAATGAAGAGCTTTGCATATATTCACGTTTGAGAGGTTTCTGAACATTTTGGCAAACCTCAGAAAAAATGCATGTGTGTATGTGTGTGTATATTTGTATGTAAAAAATGTATGTGGAGTTAAATATGCAAAATATAGGAGATACTGAGAGAACTAAAGCAACCGATTTAAATACTTGCAGAAAACTTTCTGCTTGTGCGATTGCCTTTGGGGGAAAGAATTTTTTTTGTTTTTTTTTTAATTTCCAAAAAAAAAATTAAACTAATTAATTATTTCATTATGGTTCGGAAAGTTTAAGCAATTTGCTATAAAGCACGATGACATGCACGTGTTTTTTTATCATTTTCTCATGATAGTTATGGGCAACACTATCTCCCCGTTTTAGCTTGACGTTGAGTTCTGGGACACACGTTGTATTTAATGTATTACTAATTTCAACTTAACACCATTTCAGGTGCTACGAATCTCTCGAGGAATTTCTTATAAATTCAGAATGTTTTCGTGTTGACGGACGCAATTTCGTTGACTATGCTCCAGTTGTAATCAATCATCTTTGCAAAGCTCGTTGTAAAGCCTAGCGATTTTCTTTTTAAAATACGCCAGCACAGTCAACAGGGGATTTAGACATAATCATGAATGTTTAATACGATATCAAGTGTTCTCAAAATATTATATGAAATATATAACGAATTCTAAATTGGAATTTCTATTCCAATCTTGCCCTGGTAGTGGTATCCTTGAAGCTTTTGTAATTATATTTTTTAATCGACTTTTTATGACACTATTTTTCTAAAATAGGAAAAATTCTAGAATAATATCAAAAGCACTTATTCTAAATTACTCAAAATTATGTACTATTAAACTGTATGGTATATCAGTATAATTACATATTAAAGCATGTTTACTTCATGTTCATTTGTGTGATCATTAAATCCAGGAGGTACTCACATTTGTAATTACAATATATCCACAATTAATATAATATATTCCCGATATTATATACTCATATACCATTGAATATTCTATACTATTAGATAAAATATTGTAAGTTAAAACCAAATTATTGTATATAAATATAATTAATATTTCTTAAAAAAATGTAAAAAAATGATAGAATTAAATGTACAATATAAAATTACATTAAAATGTAGCAAAATTTTAAATAAGTAGTTTAGTTTAAAATATAGAGCATTATAACCATATTAATGTATATAAATATAATTATTATTTCTTAGAAAAATGTAAAAAAATTATAGAATTAAATGTAGAAAATTAAATTACATTAAAACGTAGAAAAATTTTAAATAAGCAGTTTAGATTAAAATATAGAGCATTATAACCATATTAATGTATATAAATATAATTATTATTTCTTAGAAAAATGTAAAAAAAAATAGAATTAAATGTAGAAATTTAAATTGCATTAAAATGTAGAATAATTTTAAATAAGTAGTTTAGTTTAAAATGTAGAGGATTGTAAAATAATTTTATTTTCTATGTAATTGTACAATTACGATATGAGTTTTAGTAAGTTACGTGATAGTTACTATTGTAAACAGGACTCCAAATAAATTCCTACTAAAAAAGGTGTAACTATTGCACTTCTATACTAATATACCTCATTTTTATACCTATTGGCAATTGCACTTTTAATTAAATATTATTATATTATTTCTAGTGTACCTATATAAATGCGTTTTATCATAATATTCTCTCATTCTCTACTAAATATATAGATGCATAATTACGTATTTATTTAATTTTGAACACACATTCACAATTATATATGAAATAATATGAAATTATATGAAATAATGCATATGCTCTTTTTTATTTCAACTGAATTAGAATAAGCAAAATATAAATATTTTGAAGTGAAATTAATTAATTTAATAATTTTGATAAAATTTTAAATTTGATTAAAAACTTAATAAATCACTTATTGAAATATATGAGAAAAACCAGAGAATATATAAAAAATTATAAATTACAAATATATATTTTATTTCAATGACTTTGATCCCCCATACGCGCATCATAATTCCTCTCCCAAAGCCATCTCCAATTTAAGAGGCAAACTCCTATAACATTCAATTTAAAAAGTTGATTGCATTCTAAACCTGGTTTTAGGATGTCATTTTCTTCTTGCGAGAATTCGTGGAATTTTAATTTGAAAAGTTTCTTCAATGTTTTCTGACGAAATACTAATTGTGCTCTACAGAAGTCGCTTTGGGAAAAATGTCGAGGAAATTATTTTGATGCTTCAAAACTAATTTGGAGTTTTGAAATTATCAGATATAATAATAAAGAAATTATATAATGATAAAATAATTTGTAATATTTAATAGATAATTGCAAACCTTGGAATATAAACAGTAGGACTGGGAAAGTAAATGCTATAGCATTCAAATTTTAAACTTAAATGTTTTTTTTTTTTGAATTTTTTTATATAACCTTACGATTTTGTAATTATTATACCTTCCAAGGTAATGACTAACAGGTTATTTTCATATTATCTTTTCTCATAGTTAATAATTAATTTTACTACCCTTTTAAACAGAATTTAATCAATTTTTGGATATCACAACCAATTTGAAAATAAAATGACTGTCATTTTTTGTATCTTATTGAAACTGTTACTGTCTACGATAGTGTTAAATAGCAATAATTATGAAAAAATTTATAAAATAAAAATCACATAAATAATACAAAAATACGTATTCCATACGTAAACTGTTTTGTTCGTTCATATTTTATTTCACTATTACAATCATTTTAATTTTCCTTCAGTAAGATAAATGTACGAGGTCTGTTCAAAAAGTACCCGGAATTTTCGTTTTTTCAAAAAAATATTTATTTATTCGTCTACATTAATGTGGTCCCCTTCAAAGTAGTCCCCCCCAGATATAATACACTTATGCCAGCGTTTTTTTCAATTTTCGAAGCACCCTTGATATTCACTTTTTGATATGTCCTTGAGCACTCTCAGCGATTTTCTTCAATCGAGGAAAACCGCCGTCCTTTCATGGGTCTCTTCAACTTTGGGAATAGGAAAAAGTCACACGGAGCCATATCTGGTGAATTTTTGCACTTTGGAACACTTTATTTCATTTTTTACGCAAAATTTAATACAAATTCTTTGACTTTTCAATTCTTCCATTGTAAAAATCGCCGAGCTCAGAAAAACACGTCGAACCTTAGCGACTACCACAGACAAAGTAAACAGTGAATATAGCTGAAAATTTCATCATACTTTAGGGGCATGTATACCAACACAATAAAAAAAAATTTTTGACAATCAGACACTCCAGACCCGCGAAATTTAAAAATTCCGGGTACTTTTTGAACACACCTCGTATGTATGAAAATCATGTAAACATTCCATAAAATCCCATGCAATTTGAACAATTTGAATAATTCAAAGTTTTCATCGAATACTGGTAACAAATAACCTGAAATATTCACAAATATTCAAAATATTTTAATAAAAAAATATGGTATGCGAAAATGGAAAAGAGAATTTGTTCGACCTTTCACTATTGATATGATCAAAATATGAATATTTAAAAAAGCAATGGTATATGTCTAGGCTGGGGTAAACTTATCAATATTTATTTTGAAGCATTAATATATATAATGATTTAATTTTAACAAAAATAAGATTTTCTAATTAATCTTCTTTACAGCCAGGAAACAAGGATAAATGTTTTTACCAGATAAAGTTCATTTTCCCCATGAGATTCCCAAATCGTCTACATGTGATTAATGTGGATTTTCGTAAGAAAAGAATCGTTAATGTGTTTTTTCATTGTCCTTTATGTAGAATTTGGCACGAGACGAGTATAAAACAGCAGATCACGTTCACGGACGCCATAAATTCAGAGCGTCTGATATCTAAGGTTATTGATATGGTGACATTGACCTGCATATTATGACAATGCGTCCATGCCCTACATGCAGAGATAGATTTTTGAGCAAGGAAATAACTGACTTATGACTTAATTATATCATATATAAAATATAAAATAATATTTTACCACAGTGGTGGACCTTTTTACCCGCAGATTTTTCCCCTATATAATAGCTTATGGCATTTAATAAAAAATAATCTATCTAAAGTCTGATATTAAAGAATAATCTGAGATATAATTTGACTTTGAACGAGTTCATCGTTATTTGAGAAGTTATACAAATGGGTCACTGAGTTTATTATCTTTTATTCTCCGTTTGCTCTGCACGCCCGGCTGCTCCGCGGGTTGCCCGCAAACATTTCCCGAAAATTGTTTTTTAGCTCGATTTACCAATGTCTAAGAAATGCGAAATTTACGAGCAACAGAAGAACTTTATATTATCATATTTCTTGCCTCAGAAAATAGCCTAGCAACGGAAAAAAACTATATTATATTTATTATGAAAGCCAGGAAATTATTGATTGAACATATACATACTCTCTTTGATTTACACTTGCTAATTAATTGGTACTGAAGGTAGGATGTATAAAAATTAAATATTTGAGGAAATGAATACAAACTTTTGAAAAACCTTACCCCAGATATATTTTTATAATTATAATCTAAATATCATTTATTAAAGCGATGGCAAAAACTACAATAGATAAAAAAAAATATTTTATATAACTATATTTTTTTTTTAATTTTAATTTTATTCTGCTATCTATATATATAATTACATTTAGGAAAGAATGCTGACAAGTTGTGGCGTATCTAACTAAAGCCAATATAATAAAAAAAACTAAATATATATAAAAAATGACTATAATATGAAAGTGCTATAAAACGACGTTCTTAAACCTTCAGCATTGTGAATCGTAAAACACTAATTTTCTGTGAGAGTAATTTAGTATAATGACAAAAAAATTATGAACTGCAAAAACTTGTAATGAAAGTTTTTAGATTATGATCTTTATGACAAACTATAAAGTGAACTCTAAAAGCATAAAATATTTTTTTATATTACTTTCATAAACTACTTAATTTATAACGCTTTTTATCTTTAAAAAATTAGATATCCAATTTTGTTTCTTGTCATTAAGAAACTGATTTCTAAGAATTATAAAGCATAATAAATGTACTATAACTTAAAATGGTATATAAGTAAATGGTTGCTTGTAAAATGGTAATAAATCTGTGCAACATTTATAACTAGAATTTCCATAAATTACCAATAGAAAATAATACATATTATTAAATTAGTACTTATAAAATGATGACTACGATATGAACAAACAAATTTATGGCATAACAATTTATAGCAACAAGCGCAATAAATATAATTTTATAATTACCATCCGACTAAATCAAATGTGCAAAATTAATAATTACTATTTATAGACATACTAGATACTAGCAGAACTCATTGTATGGCATCATAAAATTATATTCAACGTGCGCCAGTTTGGAATTGGTAATAAATATGCCATATAATGGGCTCTGCAGTTTCCTCTATGCTAACGCTACATAAGCAATTTTCGCGGCTTTGGTTAGTATATTATATATCTCGATATTAAACATGAAAATTTATATTCATTGCTCCGAGCAAACGCTAAAGCCTACACTTTAATATATCTGCACTGTTTACAGGAAAATATATTTATGATTATACACATGCGAATGGCTAAGGTATGCTAACAGTTTATATAGTAACTACTAATAATTCATTTAGTATTTGGGGATTGCTGTCGGATAGGAAAACGATCTAATGATTTTTAGACCTGAAACTGATTTATTACAGAAGAGTCTCGTGCATTATTGTGAACGATGGTACTTTGGTGACAATGGAAATGCGATCACAAATTACAATCACGTACGGACTTTGCTTTGATTGTAGTCCTCTGTTAGAATACCTGAACGTCTAGGAGAATGTCTCATTCAGGCAGACGAATGGGGATGACAACTGCCTATTATACCACCAGAAGATGCATGGAAAAGTACTAAAATTAGTTGTAATAGGCATCACTCTAATTTCTCAAGAGCATTTCAGAATATTTTAAAACATTATTTGAACCAGACCAGACCAAACCAGATCCTAGCTGTTTCTTAGCTATATATAGAAAATTGTCTCATGCTACGAGAATTGTTCCTATATGAACTGGATCTGCGGTTACATAATCCAAATAGTATTGTTAACGAGTGTATGGTTCATGATGTATATTCTTTGATCTTCAATGTAAGTTTATAATAAATATTTTTCATAAAAATACACATAGGTGTTGTATTAAAAATATATTCAAATGTAACATTCAAATATCTCTTTTTAAAAATTAAATTAAGTTTATTATGCTTTATAATTTGAAAACATCAGCTTCCTAATAACATAACATGTGAAATTTATACTAAATATTTTCCATAAAAATACACATAGTTGTTGTAATAAAAATGCATATAAATATAACATTTAAATATTTTAAAAAAAATGGCACTAAATTTATTATCCTTCATAATTTTGAAACATCGGTTTCTCAATTACTTTAAACAAAATTGGATTCTCTAATTTTTAACAGATGTATTTATTTTATATTTATTCATTACTCCAATTTTAACGACAGATGAAATGGTTTACAACGTATATTCTTTGATCCTCAATGTAAAATTAATAATAAATATTTTTCATAAAAAACACATAGTTGTTATAAAAATTTACTTGAATATAATATTCAATTTTTTTTTAAATTTACTATGCTTCATAATTTTGAAACATCGGTTTCTCAATGATTTTAAACAAAATTGGATTCTCTAATTTTTAACAGATGAATTAATTTTATGAATATTTATTCATTACTCTAATTTTAACGACATATGAAATGGTTCACAATGTATATTTTTTGATCTTCAATGTAAAATTTATAATAATTATTTTCCATAAAAATACACATAGTTATTGTAATAAAAATATATTTGAATATAACATTTAACTATTTTTTTTAAGTTACAATAAATTTATTAGACTCCATAATTTTGAGACATTAGTTCTTTAATGACTTGGAACAAAATTGGTTATCTAATTTTTTAAAGATAAAAGGCGTTATAAATTAAGTAGTTTATGGAAGGACTATAAAAAAATATTTTCTGTTCTTAGAGTTCACTTTATAGTTTATGTCATAAAGATCATAATCTAAAAACTTCTATTACAAGTTTTTGCAGTTCATAATTTTTTTGTCATTATACCAAATTACTCTCACAGAAAATTAGTATTTTACGAGTCACAATGCTGAAGGTTTAAGAACGTCGTTTTATAGTACTTCTATATTATAGTCATATTTTTCATAAAAGATAAGATGAAGTATGTTTGTTCGTACAAGTTTCCATTATTGCATTGAGTCTAGGCAAGGACGTCATATTATTACCATGATATTTAGACCAAATTAATTTTAAAGAGCCAAAAGCAAATTTTTTGTTCGATTTCTCTTATTAATAACTGTTGCTTGTATACAGATCACCTTATTTGTTATTTTGCTGAGTTGAACATTAGTAGTTAATTATCAGCAATTAGATTTTTTTGTGACATTTATATATTGTGTCATAAAATTTTTGTCCTTTTTGAGTGGAATTTAAACAGATGAAGAAAAATGTAATACAAGGAAAACAAAATTCAATACAAGAAACAAGAGGATTCACATATATTTCTTGTTTAAAAATTATGTTTTATTATATACCTATTATTATATTATATTCATAAGCTTTGTTTTGTGTTACATGTTTTTGATAAAAAAAAAAGTCGTTATAAATCATTTTGGTGTTTATAGCTATTGTTTTTCAACCTATTTTTATGTCTGTCACAACCATCCCTCGAGTATGAACGGTTGTGGCACTCAACCTTTTCTGTATAAAATGATTTTATGACTAATCTATCATATCTAAGGATTATATTTCAGTATTTTCTCGTAGGCAAATGTTAAAATCACCATTTAATTTTCTTTCCTCCCAGCTAACTGGTGAATTAACAAAATTATTTCTGATTTTAAAGCCAGTGGCACAACCATGCCCAACCTTCTCTATTACATAAATTATATTTTCTGATTTTCCAGGATAAAAATTAACATGTTTATAACTGTTAATTGATGATAACAATTCATTTCCATAAGATTATTATTTATTTTAAGAATGTGATTCAAATATTTCTCTATTCCTAATCAACCCTATATTATTTTCAGAGGTTTTGAATTTACCACTAAAATTTCCCTTATAAGCAATATTTTCGTTTATATGAGGTAAAAACATTTTCTTATGAAAATATGGCACGATGAACATAGTACGCTCTAAAGATGCGGTCGTACCACAGGAAGATATTAAATATTCCAGAGGAGAGATCGGGTACTTATCTCTACTTTATAGAAAGCACGATCCGAAATTTAGAGAGCGCTTGCATAGAATTTCGAAGCATTAATGTCTAAAACATTGTAAGTCAATACATATTGGAAACAGGAAATAAAATATAAGGTACATTTTCGGTGAGAGAGGTCTAAATCATGAGCTTTAATTTCACTTAATAACTGCAGTATCTGCAAAATTGATTTAAAAAATAAGAAAAATGTCTTTGCCACTTTAAATATAAATTGTTACAATTGACATGTTAATTGCCATGTCAGTAATACATGTCTGATGCTCAGAAGTTCTACATGAGCCATGTCATACATATATGTCTAACATATGTAATTTGGTATAGAATCACGTCAATCACAGATGTCCGATGCATTTGCAGTAGGTTTCGAAAGTTTGTCCCCTATCAAGAACAAAACCTGAAAATTTTATTCCAAAAATGAATCCGACATATAAGACAAGCTGGACTTGACGAGAAATAAAAGTTTTAATATAAAACCATGTCAGTCATATAAAAAATAGTATTTTTCGAGAAATTTTGTCAACATTTTTTTTTTTTTGATACATTAAGTTTTCTTGTTACATTCTTAACTAAACTAGTGGTGCATGGCATCGTGCCTTAAGGCAAATTTCTGTAACTTTTCGTACCGAAAACTAAATTATTAATAAAAACTTTTGAATAAAGATTTTTGAGAAATTTTAAAATTTTAAAATTTTTGGCTTTTTTGATAAATTTTATTTTTTTTATATTTTGATTTTTCTGTATTTAGATTCTTTTTCAAAATGTTGAACGTTTATTCTAAGCAATCGGCACTGCATAGCTGATGGGGAGTGGAAATATGAAAGCGCGTGAGCGCCGCGTAGTCGTTTAACCATATAAAAGTACACAAAATTTGTACTTGTTAATCTTTATAGAATATCTGATAATACGATGTACATATAACTGATGTTCATTTTTGACCGCCAAAATTATTTTTTACTTTTTTTTATAAAATCTCTAGAGACGCTAGGCCTACCTTTACCAAAATTTAAAGGTTGTTCGTCAATACAAGTAAAATGTTTTTTGAATAATTTATCTCAAAACCTGAGATTTTGGGATACGGGCCGTTTTTGCCCGTATCTCCGAAACGGCTAGACCTGCCTTTGCCAAAAACTAATCAGCACGTCTTCTCATCAGTAGGAATCGATTGTTTTTTGAATTATTCAAAACGGTTAATCCGTGTTCGCGAAATCATCAACTAAAACTTGTATCCCAACACATACACACAATCGTACACACACACATATATTTCTGATAATAATTCTGATAAAAATTAGCATTTTCTAATTGATCAAAAAATTCAATTTTAATACATTTATATAATACTATCCACGGAAGAATACTTGCAGTATATTACTCCCACACAAATTCAATGAAATATACTGCAGAGATAGTTATTAATTGAAAATCTAATTAATCACGAAGCCCACAGCGTTTAATTATTTATTACCATCCGCAATACCGTTGCATAAATACCTGATAATAATTCTCTAGTTGAAATTATTGCGAGACTTATTCATATTTCACCTGCTTGTAGGAGACTTGGCTCATTTCAAAGAGATTTGGCACTTTGCCAACTGTAAGGAAAGGCAAACGCCAGCGAATTCCTTCAGTACGCTCAGATCAGAAGAAGCTCTAGAGTTTTGCTAGTAACTCGTGAGTTGCATTTACGTGGTTTGATTTGCAAATATCCCCTGAAACGCCCTCATTTCGCCCACTTCTAATGCAAGAGCTTTGCTGCATTAGGAAACTACGCTCGGGAATACCTTCAACATACGGATCTTAAGAACACTTGGGAACGAGCTAACGTAAATTAATTATCAAAACATTACTCTGAGCTCTGATTCTAATCGTATTAACGTACAAATTAATAATAATGTACAATAAATAATATAAAATCCTGATTCCGTGATGGCAAATAGGTTTTTTTACCTACGTAATTGAGATGTGGCAAAGGCATTCCTCGGGCACTCCGGCAGCAATTTATATCCGTCGAAAAAAGACGATGATGGCATCTTCAATTACAAAGTGGCTTCTGTATATTCAAGATCAGGTTAGTGATAAAGCACGTCTGAGCACTCTGCGCACAAATTCAATAAGTCGCAGTCGGTGAGCGAACGTTTATTCTTCGGCTCTTCTATTTCAATAAAGGGCCGAAGAAGGAGTCTTTTCTTTCAGCAGTATTACGTGAACGTCTGATATATTGAGAAAGATTATGTGTTGTGCCATGTTGAGTGATTATATATATATATATATATATATATGTATATATATTATATATATATATATAAGGTGAGGAAAAATTCGTGAAATCAGGGCACCCATTTATAAAGACAGAAGCTTTATTTATCTGGCACGTGAGAATATTAAAAAGAATACCTACAACTTTCGGAGTGTTACTTCAATAAATATTTATTATACTTTAGAGATAGCATTAATCTTATGTTAACGCAAAAGATATATGTCGCTTTTCAAAACCGACATCGGAAATCTGTGTGACATTGTATTAAAATGCAAATCGAGGCGAATGCTTTACCAGTGTCGCAAGTCATGTAAAAGCTTTCATACAATACAAAATACATTATGACAGAACGAAAAATATTTTTGGGCAATTATAATACCATCAGGCAAAAAGTACAACATTGAAGATTATTACAAATGAAATGTCATCATTCCTACAAATATTAAAGTTACAGTCATGGCAAAAAATCTCGAAAATGAAAATTTTTGCATATTTTCACGTTTTGAAGGTTTCTGAACATTTTGGCATACCTTAGAAAAAATGGATATACGTGTGTGTATGTGTATGTTTAGATACAATTTTTCGTCCGCGATTTCGGGCGCACGAATCAGCCGATTTGACTGATTAAAAAGATTCGATTCCTACTGATGATAAGACGTACTGATTAGTTTTTGGTAGAGACAGGTCCAGCCGTTTCGAAGATACGGTGAACGATTTAATTCTATTTGAAAATGTTAACAATTGTTAGTAATTATTGATCAATATTTATTGATTGCTGATTTTTCTAGCAATTTGCCTTAAGGAACGATGCCATGCACCAATAGTTTCATTTTTTTATCACTATGCTTTCAGTTGGTTTCTACCACAAATTTTATATTGAAATTACAGCTGTAACAAATTGAATTCGAATTTTCAAGTCGAATTGAATATTTACTTGCGAGAGAACAGAAACGAGCAAACCATTAATGTGGAAATTCTCTTTGGAACTTTTAAAGTATGTGATCAAGTTTGAGAAAACTCGCGGAACATTTCTAAAAGTACCCATACTCCGCATAATCTATTGAGATAATTTAAATTCTGGATGTAGATATATTTAAAATTATGCAATGATAACGGAACATTCAATTTTCTTCGAATAGACCTTCATTTATATATATTGATATACAATATGAAATTGTAAAGACTGAATGATTAATAAAAAAAATATATTATGTTTACCTATTAAAAGTAAGCAATTGCTGATATTTCATAGGTATCACCAAAGTTCATAAACAAATTTAATTTATGTTCTATTTATATGTATACGCAAATGCTTTAAATAGAGAACAAGTTTTCAATTTTTTCATGGACTTTAGTGATTCCAGCTATTTCTTACTTCTCTCAGGTGAGTAAATTTCAGCTACACGTGCAGTATTTTTATAGTGTAATACCCGTCACATTAATTTCAGCACGACCCTAATATATCCAAATGTAATGTCTAAAACAGCAATTCCCAGATCCCATTACTCGTATACAGATTCAGCTAGTTCTTCAATAATAGGCTATATAAATGTACATATTCATGAAAGCACCTGAGTGTCGGCACCGCATAAAATGTCGCAAGTCTAAAAGGATGGCAATAATGAGAATTTACACATCTATGAAATTAATTCTGAATACCCACACCCGCTAAACCAATTATATAAAGAGCGGCCGCATAATATAGTAAACCCGAATAATAATATAGGTAGATTTTAGGCAAGGGATGACCGAAAACGTGCCGGTTAGAAAACACATAGGCGATTGTTCTATCAGGAATAAAGTGAATAACATTGGACCCGAGATAGGCATTGTATCTACACTTAAGGAAAATTGCCCGGCAGGCTGACGGTCTTCTAAATAAATCACTTTTTCGTGATTTTTCTTTGAGAGGGTTACTTGGGGCTATTTATTAGTTTGCTATAGACCTAAGCAAAGAATTCGATACAGAATCTATATTTGCCTTCTGGGAAAAGAGAGAAGTTCAATTAGATAATTTATTGTATTGATATATTGGTTGATACAAACAGAACTAATAGGATATACAATTATCACTTCCAGGGTAGAAAATTGATTTTACATACACACTAAGTTTCTCATGAAAATAACCAGTTTTGTTTTATATAAAACTCTCAAATTATTTTATCTTTGGTCTTCAAAATATAATATCTTCCATGTAAAGGGTATTCTAGTGTAAAAATTTTTTTTTTCATATTTTTTGTGAGAACTATTTAAGAGTGTGTATATGTACGGGAAGATTCTGAAAAATTTAAATTAATTTCGAAGCTACAGCTATTAGACCATGATAATCCTCTTCTGTTTTATTTCCTTCTCCAAAAATTTAAAAGCGTTTTTCTCAAAACTATCTTTTTCAGTACAATGCCCACGATTTCTCAAGTTCTACTGGACCGATTTACTTGAAATTTTCGGAGAATAATCTTTATAGACTTCTCTCCGACAAATACTAATCTTATTTCCAAATTTTTAATGTTACTATTTTTAAAAAATTAGAGAAATTCAAAAAAAGTGGTAAGAAATTAAATCTTTTTTTTTTCAAATCTTTTTGTCAAAAATTTATTTTTAAACTTAATCCTAGTATATACCATTGCAAAATCATTTTAGATTAAAAATATTTTTTTTTGCAATCGGATTACTAGGCAGTTTTGTATTCGTAGACATGGTCACGAGTCAACTTTTTGAGACACAATTTTTGTTTTAATTTTTTTGTACTCTTTGAAAGTAGATAAAATAAAATATAATAAAGGTTGTAGTATAAAAATTGATTGTCTTTTTCAATCACAATTTAAGAATGTTCTAAAATTTATGCTTCTACACTAAAAATACCTCCTTGATAGTATATATGCTAACTTAGAATAGTGACCACATCGATTACAATATGTAAATTATATATTTTTTTTATTACAATTTATATAGATGATGAAATTTTTATATAGTTCTTTTATGGAATTATTGTTTCCTAGTAACCAGGTATAATACAGCTTAAAAGATTTCATGCTCAGAAGGCTTGGAAGGCTGATTTTAGGCTTAGAAGATTTCAAGCAACAATTTAATTAAATGATCAGTTCAATTTACAAACATATAGGCAAACTTTGTTTGATTTGTATTTTTAACTTGTAGTAGAATTTTATTGATGTGAACATCAGATAATTAATTCTACATATGGTAGCAACAAAATTGATCTACCACTTTGCTTAAAACATTCAAAATTTACCACTGGTCATAAACACATTAAATGTTGAAAGCACGAAAACACATTATCCCTAGAAACAATATATCCAAGTTAAGCAGCAAACTATTCTAGATGATTTAAAAAAAAGCAAAATTAGCAAGTCGGATTTCAAACTTCTTAATAAAAAATAATTACTCTCTAGTAGTTTGTGATCAGTCTAAATAAAGTAAATTTTTTATGAAGAGTTTGGTGATTAAAGGTAGAAATATAGACTAACTTTATTAGATTTATATTTTTAACTTGTCGTAAAACTATATCGATATCTATTAACTTCCAGAATGATGTAGATCCTACAACACTTGTTAAAGTCTAACTAAAAGCTTACTTCAAATTTCAAATCATTTAAAATAATTTAATGAATTTATTATATTCTCATTGCATTATGTTAATAAATATAATTTTAGCCACGGTATTGGAACTTTTCTCTAGAAATAACCCATTGATTCGGCCGTTAACAAGGACGTGCTCGTAGAACGTAGGTGTCTATCGTAGAACGTAGACCCTTGATAAGCATTCTATACTTAGAGGAAATTGCCCTCGTATACCCGATCCTTAAATAAATCACTTTGTAGAGTTTCTTTTCGAAGTTCATATTTTTTGCACATCACATATTGGAGATAAAATTATTTACACAAAAGGTAAGAGAATCTTTAATCTAAAAAGATTAAGGATGTATGACTAACGATTTACATTATTACATTATGATGATAAATTACCCCATATGTTCTCATTTACAATTTTCATCTAATCTCTTAATGCGCTATACACGATGCTGCCTGCATGTTTATAAAATATTTTACAAAATATTTTCGCAAAATTCAAAACATGTTTTGATAGCATTTTATATTCCCGCGTTCAATCTCCGTAAGTCTCAAGGACTAAACGTTATCTCCACACGTGCGCAATAAATCGCAAATCTTTGGATTGCAAAACGGCAAAACCGCAGGTAAAATGTATCGGAAGAAGTGCAATAACGTATAAGAAAATATGTAGTATTTTATAGAAGAAGCTGGTCGAAAATTCATTGTAAACAACTTTATTGTCAAACCTTTATCGACAATTGTATCGGAATTGTAATAGGACGTCCAATCACTGGATTGGCTGGAATTAGACAGAATAAAGTTCCTACCAAAAATTTTGTGATGATGAAGATCAAATAAGTGCAAAAATTAAAAACCAAAAATAATAAAAATAATTTTATATATTAGAGGTTACTGACAATGCTAATTTCGAGTATATAATTTTTACAAACACTAATGCTTTGAAAATCTAAAAAAAAAGTTTACCTCAGAATCCTACGGTCGCTTTCTTCTATTACTTTTTTATGCAAATTCATTTTTCTGAGATTTCTTTTTGAGAGTTAATTGAACAGAAGAAGCTTAACCTAAATCTTCATCATCAATATGGAGTCGACCAAGATATCTTCTCACATAATCCTGAACTAAATTGGATATTTAATTATAATATTGCGAAGAGAACATGGGAATGATACAGAAATCTATCTAAATGAAGATAATTTAAAAAGCAAAAATTTTTCAATCTATCAAAGTAGGAGGAAAATTGGAAATTAATTGAACAAAGCTTAAGCTAAGTCTTCCCAGAAATCTACTCACAAAATCCTAAACTAAATTGGATATTTAATTATAATATTGTGAAGAGTACTTGGAAATGGTACAGAAATCTACTTAAATGAATATAATTTAAATATCACAAATTTTCGAATCTACTAAGGTTAGAGGAAAACGATTAAAAACTTTGGAAAGTTTCAGGAAAATACACTTGACAATTTGTTAAATTAATGTACTAGAAGTTTAGAATATATTACATCTTTGGAAGAGCCTTCATATTTGAAGAAACTTTTCACAAAAAAATATTTTTGTAAAAGATCTTAAAGTTCTTCATAAAGACTTATTTTTGCTGCGAATTATTGTAATATTAACATTTAAATTAATCATAAAAAGCAATTATATTTTATTTATTTTAATTAAATTAACAAAATTAAAGCTGATCCAAAGTTAAATTATACCAATCACTTGCTTTTCAATATTTGCTCACGCCTTAGTTTTCTTTATTAATTTAAAGGTGTATGTAAAATCAACATTTCAATATAACACTAGTAATTTTTTTTATTATTTAATCATTCAAACTTTTTATTTTTTTATTAATTTTATATTATTAAAGTACTCTATAATGCTGACAAATATATAAGTTCAAAAAGTAAGTCATGGGCTATAATGATATAAAGTAAAACTTTTGTAGTTCCAAAGAAACAAACTTCAAGAATCGGATATATATGGCTTTAGTTAGATCTTTAAGTTCTCTCTTGTGGCCTATTAATGAAACTTTTTCAGGCAAAACAGGTTTTCGATAGGTGTTTATTTCTTAAGTAACAAATAAACTATTTTAAGTACTCAATTTTTGAGTTTGGGTTGACTAGTTTAAAAACATTTGTTAAAAAAAACATAATTCACAATTTGCCCAAAATTTATAATTATCCCATCTTCATATATTTAAAATTACCAGTTAAAAATATTCTTGATTTCAATGTCTTTTATATTATGAAGTAAACAACATAATTACAAAAGCATATTTTTTTATTCCCATGAGCCAAGAAAACACTATACATCATTTCTGTCTGATATTTAATTTCCATAATATGCATTTAAACAGCCAAGTTTTAGGTGTCGTAAATAAAAGTGTTAAATGTGTATAATGCAGATGAATTACGGCATTTTGAGAGCAGTTTTCCGTATTACAAAGGAAATAATTTATTTAGAAGCATATGCGAGTCTGCCTTTTGGGAGGAGGCTGCATATAAAATCGCAAATTTATGCGAATATTTTATGCAACCGTGCATCGTAAGTGAAAAACTGAGAAATATTTTTGAATATATGAAGTAAATTATTTATGACCAGATAATAATGTTAAATATAAAACTGACAATGCAAAAAAAAGTTTGCAAAAAAGTTTTTTAATATTTATATTTTTTAAGGTATTTTTACATACATCACTAACGATAAAATTTAAATAATAATGAACTATTCGAAAAAATCGATAAATGAGACTCATAGAATAATTGGCAAAAATATAAAAATAGTATATCAATAATATAATAAAATATGATAAATTTCAATTTTTTATAACTTATATATATTCGATTTCAATTTCTGCTTTACCATTTCATATGAATAATATAAATATTATTTATTATTACATAAAATAGTATTCAGAGTAATATAAAATTTTATTGAATATATTTTTCTGCAAAAATGCATTAACCATCCTTCTATATCTTTAAGGGTTTTCAACTTTTTATACCTACTCTATGGAAATCGATCGTAAAATCAAATTGCTAAACTTTCTGTCGAAGTAATAAACTGAAACTTACTTTGTAGATTTTATGTGTTTTCCACTATGTACTTTGTGTAAAGTATTTTCAATCAGCAAATCGAATAACAGAAAGCAACTGATTTAAAAATAGGTAATATAAAACAATTTCTATTATTTATAAAATTAAACTAAATAATAACATTGATAGCTTAAATGTCCTGTGCATATTGTTGATATATTTTGAAATATACTGTTAATAAATATCTTTTAATTTTCTGAATGTTATTTTATAAATACACGTGATCGATTTTTTTACGGATTTTTGGACTCCCTTGGTGATTTGTGGTGATATTTAAAATTACCCCCCCCCATTTCCTACCAATCATCACGTGTACTTTTAGTTGCAAAAAAAATGTAAATTTTTTGATTTTTTTTTTTAAATGCTGGGATTTTAAAAAAAAACAGGTAAAAAATAATACACGTGATATCTTACTATACGACTCCCTTTCCCGGGAGTAAATATAGTAAAAAATATCCCAAGTGATATTTTGTGATTTTTTGTCAAACCCCTCCTCCCCAAAAAAACCTCACGTGATTAATAGATGCCCCCTTATAGCAAATACAATTAAAGTGTGTATTTTTTAATTTTTAATGTTTTTGCTTTTATTAATTTGAGTCTAGTTACATTTTCATAATTGTTGAGAAGATGCTAATTTCATGGTGCACTTTTATAATTATAGCAAAATGCTTGCGCTTTGTTTAAACAGAACAATATACAAATGCGGAACGTTTTTAGTTTTAAAATTCTTTTCATACCATGATTATAATGCGTTTGTTTGCTGCTCTTCTAATTGCATATATTATATAGGTTGTCAAATATCTCCCTTCCGCTTTTTGCTCTTGGTTTATAATACAAAAAGGCGGAAGGGAGATATTTGACAACCTTATAGTTTAGAATTGAAGCACAAAACAGTTGTTGTCTCTGCTAGAAATTAAAATCATGGAATATTTATATGTGTATGTATAATATAAATCCAAGTTTCAGATTAATTTCTTATGATTGTATACAAAGTCGTAAGTAGTATTTTTCCATTATTGTGTTTTATGTTTTTTACAACTGTTTACACTAGCGTTTTGCGGAATGATTGTTATTCAATGCTTTGTTTTTTTTTTACTTCCAATACGAAACCCCGTGGCAGTTTATCAATCATTTAAAAAACAATGATGATTAATTGTCGATTAAGTCGAGCAGATCTTTCCGTTTAGTTCGGCATGGCAATTATAATTAGCGCTGCCGATACTGGAACAGTGCCAAAGGCTATCCAGACCATAATATGACACTGACAACTCTCAGGCTCATACCCGACACATTTGAACGGACAGATAATTCACATCAACAGGCATGAATTCGTAAAACAGGCGAAAATTATTTATTATTATTTCATACGAGATCAGTTTGTGCTTTTACAATATATTTCCATGCAAAAGTTGACACTCAGGGTTTTGCCTAAATATCTCAATTGGTATGGTCATATTTTTCAGGGTCACAATAAAAACTATATACCAGATAGAAAGTCCAATCGAATAATTGCAGTCTTATAGTCTCATATTAGTAATGAGCTTTCAATATAGCTTATAGAAACGCATTCCTACATTCTGATTGCTATAAAATAATGTGGTTTAATATTAAAACAAATACAAAAAAGCTATACATATGAAAATCAAGTGCAATTTACCCCTCTAATTTTTAGATAGCAATATTTATACTTCATTCACAATAAAATTGTCGAAATCATAATTGCAGAACTACCGATTTTATTATATGTATGTAAAAACTAGTCCATATAATCTATATATACATATATCAATGGATTTATGCCTATATGTGTACTTTTTATGCATTTAAAAACTACGAATTTGAAAATTATCCAATCGCTGTAAAACTTAGGGAAACTGTTAGGCATTTTCCCAGACCGGTTTTTGCAAATTCTGATCGAAACTAAGTACTCGGGGTTGGATACCCCAATTTTTTTTGTTTGGTAATTTTGATTTTTTATTTTTCATAATACTTATCTATAACACCCATAGACCTAAATTATTACCCTCTTATCACGAACTCATATTTCGTAATTATAATAGCAATTACATCATTTTTCATTTACATTTCTACCAGTGAACGTGAACGCCCTCTAGTTGACTGTGAATTAAACACATACAATTAGTGATATATGGATATTTTAATAATTATAATATGTATCCAAATTTATCTAATGAACTTAGTAAAAAATTACAAAATAGCGAACATAAGTTAGCATAAACAAAACATAAAACGTATCACAATAAATATATTTTAAATTAAATTAATACAATCTATCAAGATCAATTGTATCATATGTATCTCTTCGCAATTACACAAAAAGTGCAATGTAATTACATCGAAGAAAGAATCTTTAATTTAAAAATTCAAAGGACTATAGTCCGCTTTATCTATGGTTTTCTATTTACAAAGCTGCGAGCTTTCTGCTTTAATTAGTAAGCAGCTTTGAAAGCTCTGCCGACCGACGCAATAATACGACGCAGAATAAATAAGTTTTCGCTATGCATTTTTTCTTTTGACTTGCAACATTTTAAAGTAATCATGTTGAATATTCATTCTAAATGAATGTATGTATTTTTCTTATTATTAAAACCGCGGGAGCGTGTAGAGTTTCACGAAATTACATTTTTGAACAGGGGTAGTAAAACACAATTTAGAACTTAAATGTGCATAAATAAATATATGGCGAAGCTGAAATCTGTAGCAGCAATCAATCATAAAATATAATTTAAATAAAATATTTTTCTGAAAAATTAATTAAGCCAATTTAAATTAATTAATTAATTAAATTAATAACCTCAATATAATCTGAAATATATGACACGTGTTTACTTAATTGAAAAAATATCATGTAATAGCTCAGAAACAAAATTCGATGCAATCTCGGATATTTTTTTCATGATATAATATATTCGGTTATTATTTTTTATATATCTAAAATTTCTTAGAAATAAGGGTGCAAAATACAAGATACAAATAATGACAGAAAGACGTAAAATTTTATATGCTGCAATGCTCGTTATTTTCAAAGAAAACCTTCCGCTGCCGCATCATTAAAAACGGATATTATTGCAAAGGAAGATGCTGCGAAATGTTACACTCGTTTTACTATTCGCGGTATTTTCACAGAGAACAGAAATGTAAATTCCACATGGATTCTTTGTATATATTCCAATAAAAATAAATGCTTGTTCTTCAATGTTCTTCAGCTGGCACGAAGTACGCCAAATCTTTCTTATAATAAATATACATATTTTATTAAAAATCGTAATAAAATATTATGTTCAGAATATCTGAAACAATAGCGTATTAAGGGACACAACTAGTTTAACGACCTAAAAAAAAATGATTTTTGAGAATTTATATTAAAAAAACTACTTTATCAATCATTTCAAAATTTTAGGAATATATTTATACATATTTTAAGAATACATAGTAAAATTTTTGGAGAAAAAAATTAAATATTTTTTAAGTTATCGTCGATCTCCAACGGCGCGACAAAAAAAGGCCCTTCACTGCTGCAGTGATTCCGGCCTTCTACGTGGATAAAATTAAAAAAAAATCTCGTTGAACTAGATAATATTGTCTGTAAAATGAACTACGATAAAAAAAAATCAAAAATTGACAAAATGACAGCGTTTTTTTAAAAAAAAGTCGTATTTAACCCAAAATTTTGGTCGTTTTTGGACTGCAAAAATTCGATTTTTCATCCGATCAAAAAATCGATAGTTCATTTTACGGAGAACTATATATAGAACATGTAAAAAAAATGATAGTGATCGGATCATTTGTTTTTGAGTAATCTGAATAAATAAAATGCTGTTTCGAGAAAAACGCGTTTAAAGATTAAATGATCGTTATACTATATACAATATATGTACTCTTTAAATGTCTGTAACTCAAAAACTATTTAAGAAATCAATTTAAAATTTTGGTATGTTATTTTTAAAGGTATATCCTATCGAAATATGGAAAAATTGAAAATTCGGTTCTTTAAAAATCTCACGCTAGTTGTGCCCCTCAAAATAAGCGTATTAAATTTAATGATCCTTTGTCTGACTAGCACCATGAAATCAAAACTGTGGTAGAAGGTATATGTTAGAAGTTCTCTCACTTCTTCAATTCTTCCTTCTGCAATTTTTGAGAACAACCCTGTTATCAATTCAAAACTATGTCACCTATAATAGCATATGAATATTTATTCTTTCATAAACATCCTGCAACATCCATCTACAAGCAATATTCGAAATCCAGCCTGATCCTATTTTCAAGAGAACAATGTACCATCCTGTATGAGGATCTATGCACACAATTCCGTTGCTGGCGGAAATCCTATCGTCTATGCCAATTTATTTAACTGTCAAAATGCAATTTCAAAGCTGAATTGAATCGAAATCAATACCGCCAGCTCTCACGTACATCTCGGCATGTAAAGGCTCGCCATGCAAAAATACATCAACGTCAGAGAAACCGCCGAGCGGCGCGTGTAATTAATAAATGGATGGAAATGAATTACCGGGGAGCAAAATTCGGAAGCGGAGTCTTAGAAGCTTAATGAACATATGTGAATAATGAGAAGTGCCAAACAGGAATAAAGGAATCCTGAAGCCTCGATCAATCAAATAGGAAACGATGAAAATACTGCAAGTATATTTTGCACGCAGAAGTAACAAATTCTACAAGGTATAATAATTGACAATCATTCAGTCGATGAGTGCTACATCCACGTCAAATATTATCGCATCCTTCGCAGGTAATTTTCGAGCACGCATTTAGGCGTCCTGTCCGATTAATAGGTTAAGAGCCCTAGAGACTATCGTGATGATTTTACCCTAGTTGGCCTATTTTCGCTTTATGAATTTATTATTGAAAATTCTGTAACGGCAATTTTTTATTGATTCAACAATGCCAAAGAAGTTTTCACTTAGTAACATATTGCTATCTATTAGGGTTTGTCGGTTTTCAAAAACCGGTTTCTTTGCGAAAATTATGGAACTCGAAAACCGGTTTTTGGTGAAAAAAGTCGGTTTTCACTGTATAAATGGAAAATAACAAATATTGCTAAATATAAAAGGTAGATGGAAGCGTTTTGATTCTTGAAATCATATCGGTTCAATATAGCTAATATAGATATCTTATCAGTCTATAAAGGTTTTGTATATATTAATTTAGATTTTTATACCAGTGTTTATATTAATTTAAATCAGTGTGACTTCCTCTTAAAAAAGTAACTTCCTCTACTCAAACTTAAAAAAAAAAAGAGTTTTAAACCCTAGAAGCCGCAAATTAAAGAACAAAAAACTTAGAATTATTATATCAGGCTTAAAAACAATTAAGCATAATTTGGTCGCAAATATGAGAGTATTTTGTATTTCAGGAAATTTTGTGAGTTAACAAAGGACACGTCTAAGTAGCAATTCGATAGACGTTCTCAGTTTTTTTTAAATCATATTTTATTAAATAAAAAAACAATTAGAATGTTTAAAATTAATTAATTAAAATTGCTCGGAATAGACATTACGCGAGTTTAGCTTAATTGTTTTTAAAACTAAAATTGATATATTTAAAAATAAAATTGATAACAAGTATGTATCAATATCTAATATTTTTTCATTTTTTTTTTAATTTATTGAATTATATTTTATTGAAAAATGTATTATTTTTATTCATTCGAAAACTTACCTTTTACTAACATAAAAATATTTTCATTCTTATATTTGAAAATGATTCATGAATAACGAATAATTATTTTCAAAGTGATTTAATCAAGATAAACTATTATTTTTAAGTTCTACTAATTAATATTAAAATAATTTTGTTTACTATCTATAAAATTGAACAATAAATAAATTCAGTCAAATACTATTCTAAATTACACTAAATTTGCAGATAAATTACAGAATATTCGAGCATAAAATTATTTTTTATATAAAATTCGAATCCGGTTAAAACCGTTTTTTTAGTAAAATTAAAATTCGAAAACCGGTTTTCTGAAAAGTCGGTTTTTGTTTAAACCCTACTATTTATGCTTCCAAGTGAAAACTGATGTTGCTATTAACCTCAGACTGTTTGAGGCGAGTATCCAACCTGAAACTTCTCATTGAATTCCCATAACTCTAACCACAGAGAAGCCCACTACTAAGTATACATCACAAATTCGTCAAGTGCATCATCAAACGCATATTAATTTGAAATGCTATAGTGTGGAGATACATTATAGTCATAATTTATCCCCAGCGTTCTATTTAATAAAATTCTATGCAAATGGTGACCAAATTAAGATAATGTGAGCTAACATTTTTGCGTTAATAAGCATGTTGATTTATTATATTTAATACCACAAAACCGATTGCAACTCTGGGGATTAATTACAAAATATTTATCACCCTAGTAACAATTATCAAATGTTGCAACTTCTAATTTTGATTTCAACAGTAATGTATGTTTTATCAAAATCCAATATACAAAATTTCCAATAGAACAAATAATACAATAATACTAAACCTGATGATAGTTATATGAATAAAACCCCCGTCATGTGAATTCGAATTTCGCCCGTCACGATACACACATCGGTTCGCTTATTATAATCATGCCTTCCGGTTATTTGCCGGAACGATCAGCCGGTACTCTTCTGTTTCTGATTTTGATGGGAAATGCCATCGGCTACAAATCACGTATGGGAATTGGGGGGCTTTTATCCGGCATCAATCTAGAGAGATATATCTATTTATCTTGCTCATGATATCTGCGGAGATGGCCTGATATCTGGCACACGTCTAATTCGAACGATTGCCGATCGGATGGTGGTACCTTATTGCCGGATTATACACAGAATTATATATAAATGAGCCGCGCTTTAACGGAGTAACGATGCTCGGTTATTGCCATAGGATTTAAATGTTGTGGAGTATTAAAACGGCGTTAGAGAAGTGGATCTTTATGGTTTTCGGGATAACCTGAATCACGGAGATGGAATCTATTATTATAGCTTTAGAGATAATGAAAACACATTTGATATATATCTTCCAAACTATTCTGCTCTAACGGAATAATATAGCAAACATTTTCCTCACATAATAATAAGTTAATTGGGTATATTGTCCTTAACAAATTTCTAACCAATGTAGTTATAATTTTATGATTTTATGGTCACCTAAGCTATTCTAGGCAACTAAATAACTAGCCAAACATTTGAAGATTTATGCTTATATCATCAAAAATATCTCGCGTTATTGACGTTAATTATTTTTTGTTACTTTCCACAATTGAGTCTGATTTATAATATAAGCATAAAAACAGAACATATATATTCATATTTATTTATTTATTTTAAATATATAGCCCACAGATTTCTTCCAAGAGGACTCAAAAATACAATTATTTTAGATAATGAATAACAATTAAAGTATATACAAAATTACTAAATTGCTAAATTAAACAGAAAATTACAATATATAGTTATAAACATAAAATGTTTAACATGAAACTACATATAATGTTTAACATGAAACTACATATAATGCAGAATGTAACAATATTATTTATAAACAGAATAAGATAAAATAATGAGATATTTAAAAAGAAAATAGAAAGGTTAACATGGGCAGATGGAGATTATTTGATTAGGTGAAGTGTTGTGAATATCTATTCCATTATTAATTAAGTTAAAGTTAGAGGACATAAGTAAAATAGGCGAATTTAAGAGAGAATTAGATTTAGGAGTAGGATAATTGAAAAATAATTGTGAACGCGTAAACTGTCTTGGAACATTAAAGGATAGCTGATTAAGAATAAGAGGACAGTCTATAGAATTATTACAAAGTTTAAATAAGAACATAATTGTACAGATAAATCGACGTGAGGCGAGAGAAGGAATACCAAATTCTTTTAGCAATGTGTTGTGGTCAAAGCCACGTTCAGGGTAAATTTTAAATGTTTTATAATAAAGATATTTCAGAAATTTTCGCTGAATCTTCTCTATCGCATCAGAGTTGTTGATTTGATGAGGGATACCAAATAATCGAACCATATTATAATTTTGAACGTACAATAGAATAGTACATGCAAAGAAGTGCATTGTTAGAACTGAATAAACATATACATAATTAATATTTTAAATCTTAAAATAAATTTCCATCCCTTTCCGTTTTCGATAAACTGCCTGCAACTATCACTATTGACAGCTCTGTCCACGTGCTATAGTAAATTCTAATGACGCAAAATGCTTGTCACATTTCGTAGAATATTCTAGTGAAGCATGTAATGCATTTTGTCATTTATTATCTCAACTAACAGTTGTGACATACAGGCAATTCGCTAATAAACACTGATAATATTATATTGGACTAGTGGTTTGGTGTGGTTCAAGGTCGCGATCTGGTACTGGGTCGTCAGATAAATCATAGCGCTTCCAGCGGATATTTCAATCCTCGTTTATCGCCAGAAAATGCTATCAAAAATCTGCACGTACATATTTTTATGATATACTACTACTACAACATGAAATGGCGTGTTCCAGAATGCTAAATATTCGGATAATCGTGAACGAGCGAGCAAGTGTAAAAGAAGTAAAAATATGATTAATTTTAAATTTGGAACACAATTAGCAAATAATATTTATGAATTTGTTAATCAACTGATGTTGATACATTAACATTGATGAATGCATATGTTAGTGCTGAAATAGATATATTTACTCGAGATATTTCTATAAGCATCGAATCGACGAAGGGTTGAAATGATAAATTAATAAAAATAATTAGTGGTGTGTGGCATCGTGCCTTAAGGCAAATTGCTGGAACTTCCCGTACGGTAAAAAAATGTTCGAGGAATATTTAATGTTTTCAAATAGATTATTATAAATATTCTAACATTGTCTAATATTAATAAGAATTATATAAACTGAAATGCAAAGTTAAAATTATTTGTTTGAAGTATACTAGAACTGAATTAAAATTAAAATCTGAATAATTTTCGATATACAAAAAAAAAATTTTTTTGAAGAAAAAAAATGAGACAGTTTTTTTTCAAAAGCAATTATTTTGTTAAAACAAGCAGAAAGTTTTTTGAATCATTCAAATCGGTCACTTAGTTCTCTCAAAAACAGCCATTTTTTGCACGATAAGCTCGGTATCTCCAAAATGGCTGGACCTGCCTTTGCCAAAAATTAATCTGCACATCTCCCTATTAATATGAATGGAATGTTTTTTGAACCATTCAAATCGGTTGATTCGTGCGCCCGAAAACGTGGACGAAAAAATGCGGTCATACAAAACATACACACATCCATTTTTTTCGGCCCATTACTATAACTACCCTACGGTAGTTTAATATATTAGCAAAACTGTAAGTGAAGGTCAACTTGAAAAATTTGAGTTAGGTGTTATCACATCATCACTTTTATCCCAATATATTTTTATCATCACGTAATGCTAAATATTGAATGCAAATAAGAAAAGCTTAATGTGAGCAGTATCTCAATCCCATTATACATAGGGTTGTCTTAATGAGCCGTTTTGAATTACTTATTTTATGACAATTCTGATCAATATTTTCAATGTAGACTAGTAGAAAAAAAATTGACAAGCAGGCAGGTTGACTGATAGGTAGAATTCTCGTAGAATGACTTATAGATAGACAAATAGACGGGTAAAAAAGGTAGCTAGTCAGTCTAAGTTGACAACTTAGACAGTTGTCAACTTAGTCACTTAAACAGTTTAATCAGTTGACTTTTAGATAGGTAAATCATATACAAATTACATATTTATCGATTATTTACACCATGGGAAATTCATGCAACTTGCCATAGGGCAAAATTACTTACACCTAGTAAAGCAAAATCTTATATGAAGTACAATTTTATATCGTAAAACACGCTGTTTGTATGCCATAAAAAAGCATTTACCATATGTTTTGAATACCATTACAGTTTGCTGGTATTTGATTCCTTCCCACGTGTTCGCAAGGAGGAAGCTTTGCCCTCATTTCCCAATGAATATATAGTGTACACTCGTATACCTCCCCAATGCAGGTTCGTATTTCTATCTATCTTGGTAATCTCGACATAGTATCTATCTCGTCTATTGGAAATCTGACCAAAACCGAAATGGGCTGAAACCCGTGTTGACACATGCTAGCTGAAGCGTGTTTGACACATCCGAGGAGAACTTTGATATAGTGTTCTACGCGCGCACTTTGTAAGCGCTCGCCTCTCGGCTCCGGCAACGGCTCCGGAGCTTCAGACTCGACAACGATATGTCTGTCTAAAACGCTCGACGAGGGTGTGAGATGTTACCGAATGTCTGCACAATTTAGATAGATTTAACTGCACAAAGTTAAATTCACATAGGAAAATGTCTTGGGAGACTGAACTCAAGATAAAATCCAGGTAGACGTGATTGCAATTAGACAAGATGAGGAAATTAATGGCTTGTATATTGCTCAATGCTGCAATTTTAATGTGGAATATACTAGATCCTTGTTCACAGCATTCAGAGTAGATAATATAAACCATTGTTACACAAACTAAATACCCTTACTATAATATATTTTACATGCCTAGTATTCATGTCCAATACCAGTTGAAAATCTTTGTTTCAATCAATAGCAAACCAAAAGCAAATATTTTTTTTAAATTTGCCAAAATATTCAGCACTCTACTAAACTGTAATGAGGGATTTTCAGTGACTTACTGGTAATAGCTATGGATTTCAAATGTGACATCGGTTTTCATTTTATAATAAAGATATCAATTTGGTTCCCAGTAAAAATAATAAAAATTCATTAGTATTACAGGAATTGTGATTAAAAAATCAAAAAAATAGTGTGGGTATTTTTAACTTACCGTAGAGTAAGTTACAGTAATAAGCCAAGAATCAAAAAAGAAAATTTCTGCACATCTTCACTTTTCAGGGGTTTCTGAATATTTTGGCATTATCCAGAAAAAATGGATGTGTGTATGTATGTGTATGTGTGTGTATGTGTGTGTATGTGTGTATATGTGTGTATATGTGTGTATGTGTTTGTATATGTGTGTATATGTGTAGAGACAATTTCGTCGACGATTTCGAGCGTACGGATCAACCGATTGGAATGATTCAAAAACCATTCGATTTCTATTGATGAGGAGACGTGCTGATTAGTTTCTGACGAAGAAAAGTTTAACGGCTTTGAAGATGGAAAAAAAGTGCTTAAAATGTCAGTTTACCGATAGCGGATGAACCAATTTGAATGATCCAAAAAAAAACATTGGATTCGTAATGATGGGGAAAAGTGGTGATTAGATTTTGGCAAAAGCAGGTCCAGTAGTTTTAAAGATACGGAGCTAAATATGCAAAAAATGGCAGTCTCAGTTTATATAATACTTACAGAAATATTATGTTCTATATAAGACAATGTTCTTCATTTTAAATCCGATTGATTAAAATTTTTCATTTACTTATTATCTATAATAATTTATTTAAAATCATTTAATATTCCTCGAATATTTCATTAAGCTACAGAATGTTCCAGCAATTTGCCTTAAGGCACGATGCCATATACAACTAGTTAAATTTTAGTTCATGAGATGAATTATAGAATCTATACAAAATATATTTCCTTATAGAATGTAAACCATGAGAAAACTCCCCAAGTTACATTTAAGTTCATACATCGTCTATCAAAGTTCCAAGTATTGCAATGCGCAGTTGTGACAGATCTGAAAATATCCTACATTGTCATAAAAGTTTCTCGGTGTTTACTACGTTTGTGCAAAAGAATTAACTGCAAAGATATTTGTCAAATATCAAAATGTTATGTCTGTGCCGTAACATTTTTGTGACATCCTTGGAAAAACATTTTTGTAACAGCAATTATGTAAATGGTCCAGTCATTATAGTAAGTTTACTTCAGAATTCGAAATACCTAGCTGTAAGTTTGTAAATAATTATTGTAGTCAATACTTAGGTATTGACACCCTACCATTTGTAGGTTTTGAGACAACTTTAGGGTGTCAATATACAAGTATTTACACACTTACAGCTGGGTATCTCGAATTCCGAGATTCTTACCTAATAAGCTTAAATGGCTGGATTAAAAAAATTGTAAAAACTTTGGTTGACGAATATACTCGTCATGGAGGAGAAATGGCGAAATTATGTGTATCGAAGAGTATATAAGAAATAGAAAAAAGTAATCACATTACAATCAAAGATATTACAAGAACATGGTCCTGAGGTAAAAAAGATTCGATCCAAATGAATAAATTGATGTTCCTGGATATAAAAAGCCCCAGGCTCAATAAATAACACTAGGGGGTCGTACATAGTTCGTTGTATTCTTAGGTATACCTATTTTCTTTTACCTATATATAAGAAACTAGGCTCCAGAAAACGTAACGAATATCTCGGATGGTAATAAAAATGAGAATGTATGAGAACAAATACAATGTTCGTGGAAATATGTTACGGGATATACCGGAAAACTTTTGATATACACTAGAAATAAATATTTTTTATATGATATTGAGTTTTTAATTTACTTTTAATTTAAAACATTTTTGATGTAATCGAAAGCGTAACGAAATTTATCTATATGTGATGAAATGTATGAAACGCTATCAAACATAAACTAAGTCGAATAATAAAAACATGTTTTTTGGGTTAATGAACGTAAATGAATCAGATTTCAAAACATCAAAAATACGTATACTCATGTCAATAGATCATATGATATAAATGTGGGTATATCCAAATTTTAATTAAAACGTAAATGAAACATTTTGAAAATATTTAATATCAGTAACTAAATTATTTCTAACGTATTACATTATCTTCAGATAGATTTTTATTAAGTAAAAATTTCCATTACCACATTTTCCATTCTTCTGTGTATCATATATAACTTCAAGAAAACATATTAAACCTACTAGCACCACCGTGAAATATCCATCTCATACGTCTTATCATGCTTGCCTACCCTAAATCGTAAGAAAAATCATTTATAATACTCTAATATCATACTATAAAAAATACGCTTTGTCATATTTCGATGGAAAGTGACCCAAGTCACGTGGACTTCGGTAAAAAAAGACTGGAGATTGATTTATTTGTGACTGAATGGAGAAGAATAAAGAAAATGTCGTATAACACAGATAAGGCCGATTTTTTTTGGATCAGGTTCTAAAAAGTTTTCTTTGGTCGGTGACAACAAGTAAGGTCTGTCGAGGAGGTCAGGAAAAAGGAATATAAGGTCGTGTATATATATATATATATATATAATGATTTTTCTCTTTTCTTTCTAAATCATTGTTCTTGACATTTAATTAATTTCATATGATGAATCATTTACCCTCGTTCCTCAATAAAACATTAATGTCTTTTTAACAGCCGTCTGATTCTGTTCGTTTAATCAAAACAAATACTGCGTTCGTAAAAATAACCAGATGGCCGGCCCTTCAAGGTCTTTGCCAAAATTTTGTAAGTCAGCCGTCAGCCGTCAGTCATGATATAAATAAATAATCAGTGTAGTCCGAATGATAGCTTTTACCAGAAGTACGATGTTGGCATTGAAAGCATAAACATGTTGGAGCAATTGCGTCATTCCATTAGAAGATTCGTATATAATTCGATTGAAATTTTTGCTAGAATATATTTGCTTTTAATAGCTTAATCAATAGATATTAAACAAGTGAGTCTATTAAATTTATACTTGCTAATTTTAATGGCAAATGCGTCAGAGATACATCATAGACAATTGTCACTGATATAAGTAAAAATAAATTTCATCACTTCCACTTCTTTAATATCTGCATTATTAAATTTTTTAAGATTTTTTTTTTAATTATATTTTATACTAGTCTAGTGTAAAATGGTAAATATAGGATTTAATGGAACCAAGTTTTTTTTAATAATACATCTAATATATTTCTATTGTACTTTAAGGAATGTGGTAAGTATACAATATGATCTTTACGAATTCTGTTTAGAAAAAAATTATAAAAAATTTAATACAGCAGATATTGAAGAAGAGAATATAATGTAACCTTCTTAAAAATTCTTTAAAAATTTGTTTAGATCTTTAAAAATACTGTTTAGAAAAAAATTAATATTGCAGATATTGAAGAAGTAGAATTATTACATAATATATAATTGGTAATTTTAATGACAAATACTAATAATAGTAACTATGGTATTTACCTAAACTATTTCTTTTCCTGATAATAGATTTAAAACTTTGCTATTGTACTTGAACGAATTCAGTAAGCATACAATGTGATTTTTAATATTTGATTCAAAAATGTTTTATGAACAATTTAGTATTTAGCAGATTTTAAATAATAAAATATTAAAATTTGTACTATCAAATTTTAATGATAAATACCTTTAAAGTATATAAGCTAATATGGTATCAACGTCAATTAATTTTTTTCTAATACTATATCTAATATATAATTACTACTTAACATTTTTTAAATTATTTCATTTAACATAAATTTTAATAATAGTAGATAATTATTTATTTTTACATCATTTAAAATCCGGAAAAGTGTTTAAAGTAAATATATTTTTAAAAATATACAAAAAACCTGCTTACAAAATTGCACAAAAATTTTCAGTATCTAATTGCTTAACAAATTTATCAAAATCGAAAAGAATTTGATATCTTTGTTTGTTTAGACATTTTTATTTAAATTTTAGAAACCCACAAACTTTATTTTTTACGGTTTATGCTAGTATTGTGCAAGGGGTATACAAAGACAAAAATATATTTTTTTAAAAATATACAAATGCAATATATTCAAGCTGATAAATAATTTGCAGAAAAATTGGACAAACACATGAAAAACTGATTTGTGAATTGAACAAAATTTACAGTAGCCAATTTCGTTCCACGTGCCGAAGTTTGTTGATTCCTCCTTAAATTTTATCGAAATCGAATAGAATTTGGTATCAATTTTTGTTTATTTAAATTTTAGGAACCCACAAAATGGTTTATACTGGTATTGTCAAGGAATAACAAAACAAAGGAATACAAAGCCAAAAATATATTTTAATATAAAAATGAAAAAATTGTAGGAAAGCTGGTAAAAAACTTGCAAATAAATTTGACAAAGACAAAAATGTATTTTTAAAAATATAAATATTATATATACGTTAGCAGAAAATTTTAGAAAATACCTGATTAATTAATAAATTGTACAAAAATTTGCGCCCCACTTGGCGAAGCTTTTTGATCCCTGTAATTTATCAAAATTTAATAGAATTTGATTTTTGTTTATACAAAATTATTAGAATTTTAGGAACCCATAAACTGGTTTATACTAGTATAGCACAAGGAATATACAAAGACAAAAATATATTATTAAAATATAAAAATGTATTATACTTGTAGGAAACCTGATAAATAATTTGCACAAAAATTTGGCAAAATCTAAAAATGAATATTTGTAAAATTTAAATATATATAAAGTTTGAAGAAAATTTTAGAAAATATTTTTTACAAAAATTTGCAACCCACGTGTCGGAGTTTGTTGATCCCTGCTTGCCATAATTTACCAAAACTTAACAGAATTTGATTTTTGTTTATACAATGTTATTAGAACTTGAGGAACGCACGAACCGGTTCATGCTGGTATATATTGCATAAGGCATATATACATAGCCAAAAATTTTGAATTTACTAGTTGCACTCCAATACTTCTTGTGCACATTCGCCCATATAGCCAATTGCATAAATATTAAATTGATTAAATTAATTAATAAATTGAATAATGAATAAATCAGATTGAGAAAAAAAATCTGTCGAATCTAAATTTTATAACCCTCATTACTACATAACTAATTGTACATTATGCATCAAACTCACCTCAGATTCATGTCTACACTTTTGCCCAGCAGGTACACTCAATGTCCTTAAAACTTAAAGCACACTCACATAGTTGATATCTATTATTACCACTTAGAAATTCTAACGCACACCGAAGTCAAACATTAGAAAAGTATTATAAACAATTAGTTTATAATGATCTAGAAGCACTTTTAGCACAGTACCACGTGTGTGTCGCGATTTCGCGTAATATTAAATTCGATCTAGGGTAAAAAGTACGACAGCATCCTTCCGCAAGGACTGTTTTCGCACGACTGATGAGTTTGGCACGTTGTTCGCGAAACGAGATGAGGGCGCCTGTAGCCTGTAGCGCAGATGGAATTCGTAGCATGTGCGCCGGGCACTACTACGAAAACATCAAACAATTTTTCAATAATACGAAACTGTTAAGGGTTGGATATGTCGACGCAGTAAAGGAATATATAAACTAGTGGTAAATGGCATTTTACCAAGAGGCATGTTGCATAGACTTCCTAATACGTATACTTTTTCTTTAATTTTATTTCATTGTGCAATCTGTTTCTATACAAACAATAAGCAGAAACTGCTATTAATGTTGTGTTTCATATTTATTTATTCATTTATTTTTAAATAAAAAGGCGAAACTGAGAATAAGGTTATGAGTAAACATTTATTTTTTAAATTATATTTCATTTAATATAGTATGTATTACCATGTATTAATTTAAGTTATGTACCTTTAATATTTATAATTGTATTATGTTGTGTTGTATAAATATAAATAAATAAATATAAATATAAAGAAATATAAAAATATATATTGACAATATTTACTAGATAATAGTAGCAACCCCCAGCGGCATATCTTCTAGATAGGGTGCTTCCATTAATCACGTGAGATTTTTATGGGAAGGGTGGGTTTGATAAAAAAATCACGTAATATCACGTGGGGGAGGGCACGCATAGTAAGATATCACGTGTATTTATTTTATAACTTTTTTTTAAATTCAAACATTTTCAAAAAAAAATCAAAAATTTTACAGTTTTTTCACGTAACTAAAAATACTCGTTATGTTTGATGGAGGAGGGAGGGTAATTTTGAATATCACCATATCACCATATATCACCAAGGAGGAAGAGGGATCCGAAAATCCTTAAAAACTCGCTCACGTGATTAACGGACGCTCTCATATATATATATTATATATATATATATATATATATTATATACATATATATATAAATGTGTATGTGTATTGGGAAGTTCATGCAACATGCCTCAAGGTAAAATTCCATTCCAAATATCTCCCTTCCGCCTTTTTGTATTATAAACCAAGAGCAAAAAAGCGGAAGGGAGATATTTGACAACCTAATATGTATATATATATATATATATATATATATATATATATTATATAGCATATAAAAATAAAAATACCAAAATACAAAAGAAGATAAAAAAATACAGCAAGACAAAAGTATTTAAGTTTAACTGGATGGCAATTTTCTGTCTTGTGGCAATTTTCTTTTAAACCTGCTGTCCAACCCTTCTAAGTATACTCTCCTGGCCAATTTATTATGATGCACGTCTATTCTATAATTTCTGTTAATATGTTTACATAATCAATTTGATCAATGGGAATTGAGATTCAGCTATTTTGATAAAATATGGAACTGATTATTTCGAAAATAAAATTTTTGCTTTCACTAAATATTAATTAATGCGATTTCCAAATCTGTCGTAGGCCGTCTAACATACTTTTAATATCTGCAACATATTTTAATATCTGTAATTGTACAAATATAAATTAAGTTTTCAACACATTATATTTCATCTATTTTGGGTTTTGAATATGTATTTTTTATCAGTAACTACATACAAAACACGAAACTTACATATACACAAAAAAATTAAGATTCTGATTAGAATCCCTCAAGCGCGGGGCGAAATTTTAATCTTAGGTGAATTTTTAAAATTTAACCACCTATAATATTTTCATCAAAAAAATTAAACAGTAATCAATAACTACCTACAAAACAAGGAACCCACATATACCCCAAAGGCAGAGATTCATATTAAAACCCTCCAAGCGCAGGGCGAAATTTCAAACTTAGATGAATTTTTATAATTCAACAGCTCATCGTAGACCTATAATATTTTAGTATGTTGTTTAAGACTATAGAATTTATAATTCTCATACAAAGATTCATAAAAAAAAATTCAACAACAATCAATAAGTTCCTACAAAACAAGAAATTTACACATACACAAAAGGCAAAGATTCTTATTAGAATCCTTCAAGCGCGGGTCGAAATTCCAAACTTAGGTGAAATTTTATAACGACTTTGAATTCGATCTTTCATTATTTTTTAGCACTAAATAGAAAATTTGGGACATTTTCTTGATTTTTGCCAAATAACTCACAAATGTTATGTGAAAGCACCCTTTTTCAGTTAGATAGGAGAAATTAGAAAAAATTTACTACAAATCCATGAACATAAAAAATATTATTAATTTAGTTTAAATTAAAAGAATGCATTTATAGTCTTATACATCATTTTATAAATATTATGTAATTTGAAAATCCTTTACCAATCTTTCCAGACATAATAATAATCACAAAATCCCAACAATAGCTCTCGCAAAGTTTCCGATTCCACTAACACCAGTCCGTAGTTTCTGCGGGCATAATCAAAAAGATACTGCATCTTGTTTCAGATGGAAACGAAGAATTCCTAGGATATCTAATAATTCCGGGATTATAGAAGCTTGATCTCACGTAATATTATATTGATCTATTGAACAGATGGATTCAGATTCTTTAATTAAATAGTCTGTAATTCTCTGATCTGAAATAATTGGATATCTTTTACGAAGAGAAATACTTATTGTGAACAATTGGAAAATTTCATAAGGGAGTTGGCAAAAATAAAGTTGGTTGAAGTTATATATTTCATTACAAATAGAGGAATTTTAATGATTCATACTCAATGATGCCATAACATCAGAACACAATATAAACAATCTTAGCCTTTTAATTTATAAATCAATTATCCTCTAAGCTGCGATTACGACCTATTAAATTTGTTTTCCTCTTAGCTTAACGATTATTTCCACAAGGTTTGTAAAATCCATAAGAATGAGTGCTTTCCACAGTCGAAGTACATGCTACTTAATTATTTGTGAGTTTGTACGCCTTTTCAAAAATAAACTCACTCCAAACATTAAGTCCCTTGAAAGCTGTTGCCGGCATAAATAATATCTAAAGAAGATTATATACCGGCAGAATATTTAAAGTTGCCCGCAGAATACTCAGTAAAAATTACTTCAATGTTTAAATTTGAACAAATGGTATAAATAATATATTTGCTTCCAATGTAAGAAATTTTTAGATTCTAATTTGCATAATTAATTCGATTTTCAGGATTATGAACAAGGCATCAAAATATGTAAAGATGCTGATGAAGGAATAATTAGGGTTCTTTATAAAATGGTCAAAAAAACAATGCGGTTAAATTAAGGGCTGTCTTAAAGAAAAAAGCATATTATAACAAAGGATGAAGTTTGTAAAACATGATCAAGAATTCTTTAGATCATAGCAGAGTAAATTTGTTAATTAAAAGAATTATTTACATAAGTTGGGGCCTATGGATTGCGAGGACTTCAGAAAACACTTTTTTTTTAAATTATTAACTAGTGGTGTATGGCATCGTGCCTTAAGGCAAATTGCTGGAACTTCCCGTAACGTAACGAAATGTTCGAGGAATATTAAATGTTTTCAAATAGATTATTATAAATGCTGTAATATTGTCTAATATTTATAAGGATTATATAAACTGAATCACAGAGTCAAAAATATGTATTTAAAGTATATAAATGAGCTTTAAAACTTTAGCCAGAATTAAAATTAAAATCTGAATCCAAAAAAAATTTTTTTTTAATTTGAATTTTTTTTTTAAAAGCAATTGTTCTGTCATCACAAGCAGAAAGTTTTTTGAATCATTCAATTCGGATGCTTATTTCTCTCAAAAACTGCCATTTTTTGTACATTTAGCTTTGTATCTTCGAAATGGCTGGGCCTGCCTTTGTCAAAAACTAATAACCACTGCTCTCGATCATTACTAATTCAATATTCTTTAGATCATTCAAATCGGATGCTCCGTTCTCTCAAAAACTCGATGTTTATTTTTTGCACACTTTGCTATTTATCTCCGTAATGGCTGGACCTGCCTTTGCCAAAAAACAATCAGCACATCTCCCTATCAATAGGAATCGAATGTTTTTTGAATCATTCAAATCGGTTGATCCGTGCGCTCGAAAACGTGGACGAATAATTATATCCATACATACATACACACACACACATCCATTTTTTCTGAGGTATGCCAACTAGTTCAGAAACCTTCAAAACGTGGAGAAATGCAAAAATTTTCATTTTCGAATTTCGGCCCATTACTATAACTACCCTACTAGAAGTTAACAATGATTTAAAAAAATATATATATATTTATAATAAATATAGTAATTTTCAATTTCGGGGCATATTTTAAGTGCTCAAGCGATAATAAATTACATTACACTACAAATTTTCATAACATAAACTATATTGATCGAAATATTCAAAATTGTTCCTTCAATATACCAAAATCCCTCATGTTTCAATACCATGAGATATTTCCTCCTTTGATTTCGGCTCATATTGCAATATTGTAAATGCCATTGGAAAATATATCAAATATCACATGTGATACACAAAGAAAATATGCCATATGGAGCAGTGTAATTATAGAAAAATAATCCGATTACATGGAAACATCGGATGATGGTGCAGCGAGAAAAATATAATAATACTATAAAGGTAATATCTCCGGCAAAGAATTACGGTATCCAATTTCGAGTTGGGTCAAAAGGTGGGCGAATCTCGAGGTTGTGGTTTAATGAAATGATATTATTTACTTTGGTAGGCACAAAGCTTTTTGTACACAGTAGCATATTCACAAAAGTTTATTCAACAAAGATATTTATTAGGAAAGTAAAAATATTGGTGAAATTTCTCATTAATTATTTTTTGTAAAAATTTAACTGCTAGATTTCTTTATATGGTTCAGTGGTAATTATGGCGATACAAAGAATTTGTCATTCAACGAAAATCTATACACTGATTTACATTATCTCCTCAATATCCAGAATCTCTCGACCGATTTGTCAAAGGATTTTTAATAAAAGAGAGTCTTTTACCAAGTAGAATCGAATCCGATAGAAAGCACCTGCAGAGATATATATTCTTATATTAAGAACAAGCGAAGCGGTGAACTGGCGAGATGAAAAACAAAAAAGCCTTTCTGATGAATGTAAATTTACTTCCTAAAATAGCGGAAAAACGAACAGAAGGAAATACAAACGCCAGAACAAATAAAAATATGCTGATGTTTTTCGACTGCATGAATTATATATAAGACGGCTTAAGAGAAGAGCAAAATATTTGCTATAGTATTCTGTCTAATTTATATTTTCTAGTCCAATGCCTCCACATGTCGTCTTTCGTATCTTTTACATTCACTTTTTCCTGATGTCGAAATATATTATATTCTATATATATATATACATATGTATATATGTATAAATATATGTATATATGTATATAATTATAATGTTAGAAATAACTTACCCATGTACCGAATACTTCGGACCTTATTTGGATAATTTCTAAATAGATATTTTATTTCATCTGCAATCAATCCATACTATATTTCTACCATTAAAATATATTCTGGAATATGATTTTTTTCAAATCTCTGTCCTGTGCTTTCATATCAAAACTAACATTGTTGCTGAAATCACCATAAATAAATATATACTGATTATTCATAAATATAGTAAAAAACAATAATTGAAATTAAATAATTAAATAAATTAATCAGGAAGTTCATGAACTAGAAAATTTAAGTTGAACCTAATGCACATTTTTTTTGTAAACTATAATAATATATATATATATATAATATATATAAAAACTAGTGGTATATGGCACCGTGCCTAAGGTAAATTTCTGGAACTTTCCGTATGGTAACAAGAAATATAAATATTTTCAAATAGATTATTATAAAGCTGTAACAGTGTCTAATATTCATAAGAATTATATCAATGAATTACAAAGTTAAAATTATTCATTTAAAGTATATAAGTGTTCTTCAGAACTTTAGCCAGAATTAAATTAAAATCTGAATTATTTTCGATATAATATATAAATTTTTTTTGTAAAGAAAAATTATTTTAAATAAAAAAATAATTCCAAAAGCAATTGATTGGTCAACACAAGCTGAAAGTTTTTTGAATCATTCAAATCGGAGGCTTCATTCTCTCAAAAACTACCATTTTTGTGCATTTAGCTCTGTATGTTCGAAATAGCTAGACCGCCTTTGCCAAAAACTAATAACTTCTCCCAATCATTACAAACTAAATGTGTTCTAGATCATTCAAATCGGATACTCCGTTCTCTCAAAACTCGATTTCTATTTTCTGCTATACTTGCTCCGTATCTCCATAACGGCTGGACTTGCCTTTTCCAAAAACTAATTAGCACATCCCGTATTAATTGGAATCGAATGTTTTTTGATGTTTCATCATTTATTTATAAATACCTGTATAATAAAATTTTACTTCTTTTAATTGTTAATACATAACAAGCACCGACTTGGCAAATATTGTTTTGAATAGAATATTGTTGCACCGAATTTATTTATATATGCATTTGACAAGAGCTATAATTACATTAATTGATATAAAAATATTCATGTTCTGATGCTTCTACAGAACATATAAATTACATAATGTACCTGCATACGAGTACATGTCATATGAAGAACATATAGGAGATTGAACAAGCGTAAATTATCACTGTTTTAGTAATATACAATATAGTAATAAAATGAAATACTTGATAGATATTTTTTTATAAAATTTTGCTTTGTGTTAAAAAAATTACAAAAAATATGCAAATGGCTGTAGGAGTTTTTGAAGAAATTGGCTGCACTAATAAAATAGAAATACAATCCTTTAATAAAATGTATTAAAATTCATGAATAATGTTATACAACCATATGCTTTATGTATTTATTTGAATTTTTTTCAAGACTCCATAGATTTTTCCATGTCTCATATTTCCCGGAAAATCATTCGAGACATTGACACAACATTCTAGTATTATGCCAGCCTAAAGTGTAGTCCTTGTATGTAATTCCGCGTGTGTGGTGATCCTAATGGATTGTGGGATTTGGAGCGATTGCTCGGGTTCTCCCAGCTTTCAGTCTCTTGTGACTAAATTTGTTCCCGAAACAGATTTCCATGGAGACATTCGTTTTGGGATCAAAGAGAACAGTCTCAGCCTTCTTATTCAACAGTTGCTTACTTGCCAAATATCATACAGAATTTGAATTTAAATATTGCTAAAATTTGTCTAAATGAATATTATTAATATCAACAACTTTTGAAAACTGCAAGGTTCAACAAAAAATTGTTTTCAAATAACTTGTATATTAATTACCATGCTCTTGAAAAATGACTCGAATATAGAGCATATTATAGCGATATAAAGATGACTAGTGATGACCATAATTTCATAATAAAAATAAAGAAATATTTAAAAAATTTAAAGATGAAAAAGATTTCTGATGAAAATGTATAATATTATCATATAATAAATTTTAAAAAATCCATAATGTAGTTAATTAATTAGAATTTGGACAATACCATTCGATAACAAACTATTTTAAAAAATGCTTACCGACCTAAATTTAAAAATAATTTCAATCAATTTTGTTTCACTATTTTTAGTTGTCAAGATATAACTGCAAATCAACTGTTTTTTTTTTTTTTTTGAAAAGTACTATGGGCTAAATTCAACTCATCTAGTATCATCATACAAAAAAATGAAGGTTTATAGCACATTTTAATTAATTTTTATTCATGTTTTCGGACTTTGTTAAAATTTGAAATACATATTATTTTTTTAAATCACTTGTGGAATCTACAATCAAAATTCCTTAGCTCTCCATGTAATATGTCAGAAAATTTAAATACATCATCGCGGAAAGACAACAATGGCGTTGGGTCTAGGACTAGTAAGTATCATATCACATTCGTTAATATTTATAAGTTAATAATTAAGTCAGCAATGTAATAAAATGTTTAGCACAAATAACTAGTGTTTTGCATTGTTACGTCAAATGTGTGTCAAATCACAAATCTACAAAGACACGGGTATACCTACAATTCAAGAATATATATCAATGTTTGCCTGTAATTATAATAAGAATTGAAGAATAGAACTGACTTATACCAGGAATAAGACGACCAGAAAGAAGTATAGATAGATTATACCAGGTAAAGAAGTCAGCCGACCAGTCTCAAAAGGAAAATACCTCGAGATCTAATATAGTTTATTTTATTTTTTTTTCTCCATATTTGTCTTTAGTTTTTTTTATATCAACTATAGTAGATACGCTACTGGGCGTATCTACTTATTTGTAAACAATCAATTGTAAACAACTTGTCAGCATTCTCTGCTAAATATAATTATTTTAATAGATTTCAGAATAAAAATAAAATAACACAAAATAAAGAAATCACGAATTGAAGAATTAAGAATATCTGAGTGTTTCACATATTTTGTTCTCTAGGTTCAAAAATTTTCAACTTAAGAGATATTTCACCAGCATGGGAGGGGTCACCAAGTGGATCAGCATGTTCACAAGACTCCGGTTCGAGTATTCCAACATCATCCAGACGAGCTCAAAGTCGCCAATCGGGTATAGCTGTTCTAAAGAAAAGCTCAACCAGGCCATCGAGTGTCAGCTCAGTAAATTGCAATAAATTCAATACAGTGCTTTATGGTAATTTAATAATTCATTCACATAATTGTTACTGTAGGCCCTCACCGATAGAAGTTCCGCGAAGACATCTTCCAAACAATCGTCTGCGCGGTCAGTTAGTGTGGATGAGGTATGATTAATAATAACAAACTAGTTGGTATTTGTATTTAGCCTTAAGGCAAGTTACATGAACTTTCCGATATGTTGAAATAATCGACTTAATCAAATAAAAAAACAAATTAATTTATGTGCGATTAGAAGTATTCCGAGAGGAATTATTACCCATAATTGAAAACGAACGAACACTTACGTGTATTATCTAAGAGCAATCTAACGGAGTATTTTCTAAGAGAAAATTTTCACAAATCAAAATTTTTATAATTGAATCAGTTTCCGTACAACTTTAATGGTTTTGTATGTTCATCAAGACCAACTACTCTATTGTTATAAAGTAAATCGTCTAATTTTATTTTAATAAACGTCAAGAACTACTCATTTTCTCAAACTTTGATGAATTTTTAAAATTAAACTACTTGTCGTAAGGCCGTAATATTTCAGTGAGTTCTATAAGACCATGATATGTATCGCCAAAAAAAGTTTCATAAAAATCGGCTTGTTTTTTTTTTCAACAGTTAATTACAAGAAAACGGCTCGGTAGATTTTCACCTAAAACTAATCAGTAACATTCCCAACTAATCTTTCGAATAGTTTTTGATTTTTTAAAATCGGTTCGGTAGGATGATCGATTCGATAAATGTGGACGAAAAGTTTAACAGGCGTTTTAGAAAACGTCGATGAAATGACTAATTTTGAGAAATGCCAAAAGAACGATACCAATTTTGCAAACTTTGACGAAATTTAAGGCTAAACGAGTTGTCGTAGGGCCGTAATATTTTAGTATGATCTAGAAGACTATGGTATCTACAATGAAAAAAAAATCATAAAAATTGTCGAATTTTTTTTTTCAAACTTTATTACAAGAAAACGGCCCCGGCCGATCTTTACCAAAAACTAATCAGCACGATTCCCAACCAATATCTATCGAACGGTTTTTGAATTTCCAAATCGATTCAGAATTGCGGGCTAAAACGTGGACGAAAATTTTTTCACTTCT
>NW_020537758.1:16672230-16690335 GCF_003426905.1 Ctenocephalides felis | reverse complement strand
TTTATCCTTTTGAACAATGTCAACCAGATGAAAGGTTTGTCGATCAAAAACGATCTCTTCAGCCTGGGCATTCAAGAACTTTTGAAGATCTTGATTCTCGACTCTTTGGAAATGTAATTTATATTTCTTTGTTATTCAAATTAATTCAGAATGCTTTTTCAAGCAAAAATGTATTTATTAATAGGTTGAGTGTCTTGCGGTGCCAGGATCTATAGCACCTTTGAGCAAAACTTCAGATTTAGAATCTGTATGTGGAAAATTCAAAGGCATACAAGGACATCACAATTCCTGTTATTTAGATGCAACACTTTTTTCAATGTTTACATTCACAAGTGTATTTGATTCTTTGTTATTTCGGCCTAAAGGACATCAGGTGAATTTTTGAAGTTTAATACTATTTTATTTTATAAATGCTTTAAATTGCAATTGCATAAAGTTATAATTGTCACAGGACTCTGATCACTATGAAGAAGTACAAACAGTTTTACGTGAAGAAATTGTAAATCCTTTACGAAAAAATTTATTTGTGCGGGCTGATAAAGTTATGAAATTAAGAAAATTATTAGAGAAATTATCATCCGTTACTGGCCTAACATGTGAAGAAAAGGTAGCACATTTGTATTAATCAACTTCATAAAACCAAAAAATAATATCATTCTTGCATCTTAGGATCCTGAAGAATTTTTAAATTGCTTACTATCACAAATTTTGAATGCCGATCCATTTTTAAAACTGAATTCTGGACAAGAAGCATTTTATTATCAGTTGTTTGTAGAAAAGGATGAAAGACTCTTGCTACCATCAGTACAGCAGTTATTTGAACAGAGCTTTCTCACATCTGATATTAAATTGAAACAAGTGCCATCTTGCTTAATAATACAAATGCCGAGGTTTGGTAAATCGTATAAAATGTATCCTAGAATATTACCTTCACAATTGCTAGACGTAACAGATATAATAGAAGATTGTGAGTTACTTAATTAAGTAATGATATTTTCTGGTAATTTGTGATTTAATTAATATTTTTGTTTTCGATACATGAACAGCACCTCGACAGTGTACAGTGTGTGGAAAACTTGCGCATTATGAATGCAAAGATTGCTTTGGACAATGTGGAATGGGGTTGGAAAGTACTGCATTTTGCAAACCCTGTCTCGATACTGTACATTCCCATGCCAAGAGGGCAAATCATAAAGTAAACGTTCATAGCTATTCTAATGTTTTTAATAAATTTTATTTATTTATCATTGCCTTTGTATTTATCACAAAAAATTAATAATCAGTAAAATTATGTTAAATATAAGAGCATCTTACCTTTTTTAGGCCAAGCTCTTGTCAGTTCCAATAGATTTTTCCATAATGGCTGAACATTGTCCGGTTCCTAGACTATATATGGAATTATTTGCAGTAGTTTGTATTGAAACATCTCATTATGTGACATTTGTGAAAGCCGGGTCTGGCCACAATGTGCCTTGGTGCTTTTTTGACTCGATGGCTGACCGAAAAGGTAACTGTTTGCTTCTCCTACTTCAAGAAAATAAAATAATAACTATATTCAAATTGATTATAAATAATCAGGTGAGCAAAATGGCTACAATATACCTGAGATGGTGAGTGTCCCGGATTTGCCGGAATGGTTATCTGATGAAGGGGCACGTATGCTGCACGAGCAGTACCCTAACGACAAGCAATTACCTGAACATGCTAAGAGATTAATGTGCGATGCCTATATGTGCATGTACCAAAGTCCTGATGTAATGATGTATAGATAATTTAATAACTAAAGAGAAGTTTAATTTTACATTCTGATTTATAAACAATTGTTAATACTTATATAATTTAATTAATGTTTAAATAAATAAATTTTTAATCAATGTTAAAATTAAAGGACATACATTATAATTATTGTTAATATTTTATACTTTGAAATATATTTAATTTAGATTTTAGTTTAAGATTTGAAAATAGATATATCAGTATTAATTATCAAAGTTTTATCCCTGTAAAAATGCAAAATTCTGTAATAAAGTTTTGATTTGAAGTATACAATCAAAATTATTATTTAAATTTTTATTTACAAAATATATACACTTCTAAAATCACAAAAAATACTTTCTAAAAGTTACCATATAAAGGCTCACAACCATTCTGCAATTGTAAGAGTAATTAATATAATTGTTTTACAAAAATAATTTAAGAATTCTCATTAAAATTAAACTTAAAATTATCTTCATAATAAATTTTAAAGAAATTACTTCTTGGCTTTGGTGGCTTTTTCTGCGGCTTTTGTAACTTTGCCGGCAGTTGCTTCCTTGTGCACAACGCTTTTAATTACTCCCACAGCAACGGTTTGTCTCATGTCGCGGACTGCAAAACGACCCAAGGGAGGAAATTCCTAAAGAAAAAATCAAATTATAGTACATATATAAAATATATATGTATCACATTTGTCGTAATGTTGAATTTTACTTACTTGGAATGATTCCACGCACATAGGCTTGGATGGAATCAAGTTAACGATTGCAGCATCCCCGGACTTGATGGATTTGGGGTTTTCTTCAGTAGCTTTACCAGTACGTCTGTCGACCTTCTGTTTAATTTCAGCGAATTTGCAGGCGATGTGAGCGGTGTGGCAATCCAATACTGGAGTATAACCGTTTGAAATTTGACCTGGATGGTTCAAAACGATAACCTGAGGGAAAAAATACATGAATATAAATACATCGAAATTAAAATATTTGTTATAATAATGTAGAGTTTTTTTATTTACCTGAGCAGTAAAGTCTGCAGCTCCCTTTGGTGGATTGGCTTTGGAGTCTCCGGCAACATAACCACGTCTTAATTCCTTGACGGAGACGTTCTTAACGTTGAAGCCAACGTTGTCTCCGGGTACGGCTTCAGTTAGGGCTTCGTGATGCATTTCGACGGATTTTACTTCAGTAGTTATGTTAGCTGGTGCGAAAACTACTACAGTACCTTTGGAAATAATATTAACATTATTAACGTTAATTTAACACAAATTAAAAATAAGGTTTATTAAATGAATATTTACCTGGTTTGAGAATGCCGGTTTCGACACGTCCTACTGGGACTGTTCCAATACCGCCGATCTTGTATACATCTTGCAAAGGAAGACGGAGTGGCTTGTCTGTTGGTCTTGAGGGTGGTAAGATAGCATCTAAGGCTTCAATCAAGCACTTGCCATCAACCTTGCCTTCTTTGCGGTCAATGTGCCATCCCTATAAAAAGAGAAATTCATTAAAAATCAAATATCTAATGCGCATAAAAATTAAATATATAATTCAATTATTCATCTTATTACCTTGAACCATGGCATCTTGGTGGATGGTTCCAACATGTTGTCCCCGTGCCATCCAGAAATTGGTACAAACGCAACAGTATTTGGATTATAACCGATCTTCTTGATGTACGAGCATACTTCTTTCTTGATTTCTTCAAATCGAGATTCGCTGTAAGGTGGTTCAGTAGAGTCCATCTTGTTGACGCCAACAATTAATTGTTTTACACCCAAGGTGAACGCCAATAACGCATGTTCGCGGGTTTGGCCGTTCTTCGAGATACCGGCTTCGAACTCACCGGTACCGGCGGCTACGATGAGTACGGCGCAATCGGCTTGAGATGTTCCTGTAATGGAAAAATTATTTTAATATATAGTATATTAAATTATAATTATATTTATAAATAAATAAGCATTGTATAGACAAAATCTTTGAATGTAAATAAACACGACCACGTGCACCCACGCGACAAAATTACGTAATATGGTCTCGTAAATTGATTCATATCAAATGCTAATGCCAAAAAATGTATTTCAATATATTATTATTACTTACCAGTGATCATGTTCTTAATGAAATCACGATGTCCGGGAGCATCGATGATGGTAACGTAATACTTGGCAGTTTCGAACTTCCACAAAGCAATGTCGATTGTAATACCACGTTCGCGCTCAGCCTTCAATTTATCCAAAACCCACGCATATTTGAAGGAGCCTTTGCCCATTTCCTGGGCTTCCTTCTCGAATTTTTCGATAGCTCTCTTATCGATACCGCCGCATTTGTAGATCAAATGTCCAGTAGTAGTCGATTTTCCAGAATCTACGTGGCCGATGACGACAATGTTGATATGGATCTTTTCCTTACCCATTTTGTATCACAAGTATTTTAACTTCACTTGAGAAAAAGAGCACTTAATAACAATTTTATATAAGGAGTGATATTACAATTCGGCAAAGCTTGAACTAACAATGATTTTTGGCAGAGGATGGGTCGCCTTTTAAACCCTTGCAAGGGCCGCTCGGCGAGGTTCGGTTTGGGTTCGGCTGTTAAGGTCAGGTAAAAGAGAGGGAAGATATTTACATTTACAAGTCATTCCTCAGTTAAAATTATTTAATTTTAATATTATTATAGATGGAAATCGAGTTTCGCCTAGATTAAAGAAATATATGGAGTTGCTTCGTATGTATCGAGGAAATAATTTGTATTTATTTATTTTACTCACAAATATTATAAATAGTCTCATATTTTTAAATTAGCCATTCATAAATAATAATATAAATTTTAATTTTACAATACTATTTTACAAAATAATATATCATCATATTCTAATTTTTATTTAAAACTAACTGCATACTTTAAATTAATATTATTAAGTACTAATTATTTATTACATTAGCAAATTATTTTTATAGAAAGATTTCATTGAAAATATGAGAGCTGTTTAAATTTGTATTCTGTATGCAGTTGCAGAAAATCACTAGGATCAAATATTTAATTTGTTTATGTAATTTAACTGATGAAAGAGTTTTCAAAATATGTTAATGAATGGTTTAATTAATTTGTCAAATAATATTACATTTCTATTAAAAGTACGTTGACGAATATTTTTCTTATTTCATAAAATTTCATTAATAATATTTATTAATTTGAGCCATTATAATTTATTTTCTAGATAATGTTTTAATTAATTTGTCAAACAATATTATATTTCTATCAAAAGTACGTTGACGAATCTTTTTCTTATTTGATAATATAATTTCATAAATATTACTTAATTGAGCCGGCATAATTTATAATTTGAACCGAGATTTGTTAATGATTTAGTTAATTATTCAAGCAATATTAGATTTTTATTGAAAGTACATTTACAAGTATTGTTTCCTACTTGAATATAATTTTATTAATAAATATTATATATTAAAGTTTTTATTTATTATATAACGATTGAAATTAAACTTATCAACATTGTTAATTAATTAATATGTAAGTCTGACTCTCAAATAATACATATGAGACAAAAAATTGCATATTAACATTGATGTTAATAAATATTAATTAGGTAATAACCTTATTAATAATATATCCAATCTAATATGTTTTGTGTTTGATAAAAATTACTATCGAATTGTATATACACAAGTTGTTGTGTAAATAATTAGATAATTTTTAATAAATGCTGAAAATAGTAAAATTTAGTAAATACACCTAGATTTTATGGTTTTGAAGAAAAATGCATTTGTCAGATTCATAATTTATTTTTGTTAAATAGTTAAATTAACACGAAATATTCAATTTTAATATTATATATGCTAACAAATATTATTATCTAATTTTCAACCAAACGTGATAGAAATGGATAATAAATAACGGATATAATAAATAGTGATTTTTAATAACATGACATTAACAAGCACTTCCAACATTATGGCATCTTATATATTATGGCAACGCTTTATTAGACTAACAATTATTCTGATATATCTTGAAAAATGTTAATTAATTTTAAAACTAATATTATTTTTTTATTTGACAGTCTGCTCGGGTTTTGGCACACTTTTACTATTGGAAATGGAAGATTCTGAAGCTGTATCCAAAAATCCAGCATACATTTTTTCTCGTTGTTCACTGTAATATGAATTGGAATGAAATCTGAAAAAAAATAAAATCGAATTTACAACATTTAGTCTTCTAACTTCTAATATTTATAGCCTGCTCATATACAGTTAGTAAACACAGTCTGGTCAATGTATTACGTATTATAAAAACAACTTTTGGAATTGTTTTGTGTTCATTGCAAATGGATATCTGCAAAACAGTGGAAATAAATAGATATATCAAATTTAATTTTTTTTTTTTTTTTTTGAATAAATTTACAGTTATTACATGATCAAAATAGTTGTCAGCTGTAAATAATGCCAACAATGAAATGTATATAAATATATATTGAATAGTCAACTATATCAAATTATGAATATTGCATCTAATTATTTACTTATATAAATAAATAAATATAAATATATATATATATATATATATATATATATATATATATATAATGTCTCACCCAATAATCATTTTTAATTTCATATACCAAAGCAAGTTTTTAAAATCAGATATCCATTTTATATAGATATGATATCAAATTAATATATATATATATATATATATATATATATATATATATATATACTTTTTTGAATTAGTTTAAATAGATACTCCATTACCAAAATATTTATCAGATTTGAACAATGCCTCATGAATTTAATATAACAACAATAAAATTTGCCTATAAATTTGATATCTATTATCATTTGATATGTTTGATAATCAATGATCAGATCATTGGCAGATATGTACTTTATATTGTATAATTATTTATATAATATAAATTTGGTTCCAATATTTATTAAAAATCATTTTAGCGCATATAATGACCATAATCAAAATCAAAAGTTATATTTTGCCTCTGTAAAACGAAAAATTCCCAATGATCTCATTTGTAAACGCTAATATTAATATTATTATCTTATTATTTCTAATATTGCTATTTTGTTATATTTATTATTATCTGTCACTTATTGTTTTTATTCTACTTTATTGTTTTTCTAGTATTATTTTTATTATTCAGAAATTTTATTTATTTTACTTATTAATTTTGTTATTATTATTATTTGCTTTTATTAACTTCCCGTAGGGTAAGTTATTGTTTTCGCCCAAAAATCGAAATTGAAAATTTTTGCATTTCTCGACGTTTTGAAGCTTTCTGAACATTTTGGCATACCATACAATACAATTTTTCGTACACGTTTTCGGGCGCACGGATAAACCGATTTGAATGGTTAAAAAAATATTCGATTCCTATTGATAGGGAGATGTGCTGATTAGTTTTTGGCAAAGGCAGGTCCAGCCGTTATAGAGATACGGAGCAAAGAATGCAGAAAATAGAAATCGAGTTTTTGAGGGAACGGAGCATCCGATTTGAATGATCTAAAAAACATTCAATTAGTAATGATTGGGAGAAGTGGTGATCAGTTTTTTGCAAAGGCAGGCCCAGCTATTTCCAAAATACAGAGCTAAATGTGCAAAAAATGGCACATTTTCGAAAGAACTAAGCGTCCGGTTTAAATGATTCAAAGAACCTTCTGCTTGTCTTAACAAAATAATTGATTTTGAAAAAAAAAAATTGTTTTAACCTTTCCTTAAAAAAAAAAAAAGAAATTGTATATCAAAAATAATTCAGATTCTATTTTTAATTCTGACTATAGTTCTAATATACTTTAAACAAAAAATTTCAACTTTGCAATTCAGTTTATATAATTCTTATAAATATTATACAATGTTACAATATTAATAATAATCTATTTGAAAACATTCAGTATTCCTCGAACATTTCGTTATGGTAAGGGAAGTTCCAACAATTTGCCTTAAGGCATGATGCCATACACCCCACTAGTTATCTTATTATTTCTAATATTGTTATTTTGTTATATTTATAATTATCTGTCACTTATTGTTTTTATTCCACTTTATTGTTTTTCTAGTATTATTTTTATTATTCAGAAATTTTATTTATTTTACTTATTAGTTTTATTATTATTATTATTTGCTTTTATTCATCATTCTTTTATATATCATTTTAATGTAAATACTATCCTTTATTTTGTACTCTTTTTATTTAAATGTTTGTTATTGTTCATTATTATTACTAGATACTAAATTATTTAACAGTTGTAATAAATATTGTAATTAAGAAAAAATATATATCAACCCTATCCATTTCAACCCCTGTAGATAGATGATTCACGGCTAAGAGGAATATTTTTGCAAATTACATTTTCCTGCTAAATTTATAATACCATGACGAATCTTTTCCGTGAGACATACTTTTATAACTTATTAGATCATACCGCAATCCTTTTATTGTATAAAGGCAGGTGCTTACCTGTGCTATTAGGAATTGTCTGTACCTGCTAACTGTTCTTTACACAAATGCGAATTGAAATACTTATTGTACTAAATATTACAGGGCAGGAAAACATTTTACATCTGGCGAAAATATTAAATATTAATTTCTTCTTTAATTATTAATTTCACGTACCTGTTCACAATGTTCATTAATTTATCGGCACCACTGGTGGAAGCATTGTTATCATTAATTTTATCGAACATCGACATCAAAATAATGGTAAATCTTTTATCCATAATTGCTATGCTGTCCGAAAAGCTGACTGTATTGTCCAAAGATTTCTCCATCGTCTTCGCTGTCGACTAAAATATAAAACATACTTGTATTTTACTACTAACTACTAGTAATTTACGAGCAAAATTGATGAAAAGTGAATGACTTAATTAGTCTACATATCTATATGAGTCGAGAGATGAAATTTATTACAAATATTGCTTTTGTTAAATGAAATCATATGTATATATATGTTCATAACCTGGACAATGAAATATTTGGGAAATTTGCATTAGTATAAAATTGAATAATCAGAAAGCATTTAGATGCACTTTAAAAAAATGCAGGAACACCTATACATATATACATTTAGAGTGATTTTATACAAACAATTAAGAGTTTTATATTTTAATACACATCCAAATCTATAATACTTACCTCACGATTAAAAAGTAAATAAAAAAAATCATCAATGGCAATAAATAATGAATGTTTTATGCAGGTATATATAACTCACAAAATTGTTGAAAATAGCTTGAGTTTGAAAATAAACTTTTCAAAGAAATGAAACTAATTTTACGTTTAAATTGAAATTAATGATTTCAGTTAATTACTGAATATTATTAACTATTCGACAATTGATCTAAAAAATCAATAATAAAAATTCTACATGTTCTAAAATGTTAAACACAGATGACAATTTGATTTAATGAAGTTTGCGTTAAAAAACTATATGACCATAATTATGAATGAGCAAATATTGATTTGAGGCCATAAAACAATAATATGTCGTGATTTCAGGAATGAAAGCGTTGGTTTTGAATTATTGATAAGTACAAATGCTTTCTATCAACTTTAGCTCTATAGAAACGTGATAATAGAAGGCAAAATATTTTTGTTTTCATGAAATATTAATAGTTTCCCGTATTTAGCTCAAACTTTATGAAAGAATAGAATATTTCCGGGGTATATACTAAAACCATGGGTAATTAGAAATCAGCAAACTAGTTAATAGAATACTGATAAATTTCTATTAACTATATATAGCAGCGAGATTAGCAAAAACTCGTAATAAAATCTTGTAATTATATTAACATTGTTTTCTTTAGAAAGTCAACAAAATTCATAATTTTGGTATTTCAGAAAATTAAGTCTCGACTAATTCGCAGTTCGCTAAAAAAAATTTGTTTTCTAAATTATTTAAACACTAAACTATTAAACACTAAATTATTTAAACACTAAATTATTAAACACTAAATTATTTGTTGATATTCACTCACTATTGATTTTTTTCAGAATTGATATCAAGAGTGTAGCATGTTTAATTAAATATCAATGACTTGCAATTAAAATTCAAAATTTTCAATAAATTTCTCATTATCTACTCTTGACTCGAAATTATACGATAGAAGTGTATAATATGGTTAAGTAAAAAACAAAGCCAATAATTCAAAATTTTCAATAAATTTCTCATTATCTTGACTCGAAATTAAACGATAGAAGTGTATAATATGGTTAGGTACAAAACAAAGCTAACAAATTCAAAATTTTCAATAAATTTCTCATTATCTATTGCTAACTCGTAATTAAACGATAGAAGTATATAATATGGTTAGGTAAAAAAACAAAGCCAACAAATTCAAAATTTTCAATAAATTTTGCATTATCTATTGCTAACTTGTAATTAAACGATAGAAGTGTGTAATATGGTTAAGTGAAAAACAAAGCCTACAAATTCAAAATTTTCAATAAATTCTCATTATCCATTCTTGACTCGTAATTAAACGATAGAAGTGTATAATATGGTTAGGTAAAAAACAAAGCCAACAAATTCAAAATTTTCAATAAATTTCTCATTATCTATTCTTGACTCGTAATTAAACGATAGAAGTGTATAATATGGTTAGGTAAAAAACAAAGCCAACAAATTCAAAATTTTCAATAAATTTTGCATTATCTATTGCTAACTTGTAATTAAACGATAGAAGTGTGTAATATGGTTAAGTGAAAAACAAAGCCTACAAATTCAAAATTTTCAATAAATTCTCATTATCCATTCTTGACTCGTAATTAAACGATAGAAGTGTATAATATGGTTAGGTAAAAAACAAAGCCAACAAATTCAAAATTTTCAATAAATTTCTCATTATCTATTCTTGACTCGTAATTAAACGATAGAAGTGTATAATATGGTTAGGTAAAAAAAACAAAGCCAACAAATTCAAAATTTTCAATAAATTTTGCATTATCTATTGCTAACTTGTAATTAAACGATAGAAGTGTGTAATATGGTTAAGTGAAAAACAAAGCCTACAAATTCAAAATTTTCAATAAATTCTCATTATCCATTCTTGACTCGTAATTAAACGATAGAAGTGTATAATATGGTTAGGTAAAAAACAAAGCCAACAAATTCAAAATTTTCAATAAATTTCTCATTGTCTATTCTTGACTCGTAATTAAACGATAGAAGTGTATAATATGGTTAAGTGAAAAAAGAAAGCTGAAAACAAGCCAAATCAATTTGGAATGGTGAATTATTATAAAATTATGACAAAAATGTGCATGTTAATCAAAATTAAAACAACATCCAGATATCTGCAAAATCAAATAAAAATGATAAAAATTAGCGACAAAATGACAACCGTGCATTTTTCAAGCCAGCACGTGACGAACGAGATTATCACCCAGACTATAAAAAATGATTTTTTTAAAGTAGAATTTATCAGACAGTCTTTGATACAAATGTAAATAGTTATATTAACTTATAAAAAATATATTTTTCAAAATTTCAAATTTCATTGAAATAATTACTCATATGATTACTAATAAATAGAAAATTATTTTTACGATTATTAATCATTTTCTGAGTATTAGGTAGTATTCAAATTTTCCATTTTTATTAGTCCAGGTAATTTTGGCTATAACAAAAAAAAATCTCGTGCATATGCTCCTATCCGTGCTACGGATACCTTATTTAGGGTACTAAAGTACCCTGTAGAGGAGCACATTGAATTGTCGGTGATACTGTCGGACATCGAGCAAACAGAGGTGGTCAACATTGAAGTCAATTCTGCATCCACATAATACTGGCGCATTTCCTGCATCATTATTAAATCAACCCCATATCGATAATAATAGTCACAAAATCGTTTACACATCCTTATCCACGAAAAGTAAAAGATTTTTCGAAAATCGTTCAAAATCAGCACTACCATGTAAACGGTAAGGTATAAGGTAAAAACCTCATATAGTAATTATTACGGTAGAAAAAATTATTAAAATATCAGTCTACATTCAAAACTTACCTGGGAACGCAAAAGTGCCTCATAAAATACAAAATATAAATATAATATTTTTATATAAATATAATATTTATATAATTAATATAGCTGCAAAATTGTGACCAAAATGCTTGATGTACATAAAGCAACGTAAGCACATTGCTCCTTTAAAATTTATAAAAATAAAAATATAATTTGGCATATTGGATGAAAGTGATTTATAATATAAATTGTAGATGTATATTAGGGTGGTCCTTAATATGGACATCTTTGAATTTTCTTGCTCCCAGGGGCCCAAAATACTTCCTAATTGATAAAAAAAATCTCTAAAAGTTTAGATTTTAATATTAATTTTTAGATAGTGCGCAATTCAATCAAAATTTCGTATGGAATTAGCATGGGAAAAATTTTGAAAATTTTAAAAATGTTTTTTAGGTATAACTTATTAGCGACAAGTGAATTAAAAGTGGCAATTCGTGTCATTTCACGCTCTGCAAAACAGGTTTCTTATATTTTGTTTTGTAGAGCGTCGAATTTTCAATAAAACTCATTTATTTGTTCGCTAAGTTATATGTGAAAACATTTTAAAATTTTTTGAATTTTTTGCCATGCTAATTCCATACAAAACTTTGATTGAATTGCGCACTATCTAAAAGTTAATATTAGGAGCTAAAACTATTAGAGATTTTTTTTTATCAATTTGGAAACAATTGAGGCCTTGTAACAAAGAAATTCCAAAATGTCCATATTAAGGACCACCCTAATATATATATACCCAGTATAATGCTATTGTTTGAAAAATATTTAATATTATTTGTAATACTACATTTAAAATTGAAGTAGAGTAAAAAGATATTATAGACTAAAAAAACATCGACCATTATTGTCAATGTATGTTCTAATAAGTAATTAAATATTTAAGCTTCTAATTATATTAGAAGTGCTAATGAAATTGCATAAAATGATCTCACATCTATTTACTCAGAAAAGCGTGAAGTACTCTTTGGTAATGTATTTTTGTGATTATGTCATATGATGACAATGATCTATCAAATATTCTTCAAATAATATTAATTAATTAATATTATTTTATTATTAGGCTCAAAAAATCTACGGTATATTGTGACATTTTTAAGATTATTTGAGCCAAATAATAGAGTAAACTATGTTGATTGAAATAAAAAATATTTAGCAATATACAAAATATTGCCAGTTCATATTATGTTTCATTATAAAATCTCAAGTATATTTTTTTTTTTTTGAATAATTCTATCATGACCAATTGGGTACTAGAATATTGTATCTAATTATAAGTAAGATTTTGTAAAATTGGTTTTCAATTTATCAAAGTCTAAAAGTTCTGAATCATTTTACCATCCCATTATAGAGATTTTTTTCAGGTAATCAATCAAATTTAAAATCGAATAAATAAGTTATTATTATTACCTGCATAAAATCGCAAAACTCGATGCAAACTGCACACAATCGAGAAATAATCCTCAAAAGCGCCGTGTCTGTGATCATACAATTCTTTAAAGTTGCTTCTACGAAATCTTCATGGCATGCTAGAAGATCATCCACGTTGATTACCTGGAAATCAAATAATTTTAAAAATTAAAATACCTGAGAATTGTATAATAGAATTAAAATTGGTTAAATACCCGGTATTCAGAAATTTGCGTTATATAAAATTATATTGTAAAGAACATCTGGTATATATCATACATACCTATTCATTACCTATTTCATATAAATGTGGATTTTTTTTTAATAATATCAAGTGGTTTTATTCAAATTATCATTCAAGTGGTTTGCATTTAAATTTGAAGTAAAAAAGGCTAATAAAAAATTACTTCAATCGACATGATACATACTATAAGGCAATTCATCAATTTTCTGATCACGCACGATATTCCTTCCTTTCACTCCTTAGAGAGTCATATATCATTACAATGTAAAGTAAACCTGATCCAACGAAATCCCGAGATGCATGAAAAACCCATCTGCAACTCCTCTATCAAAAAAGAGGTGCATTTTTCTCCCATAATGATGCCGAAAAAATTTATACCTTTGAATGATTCTGTATATCAAGGGTGCTTGGTAAGTGAACGAAAAAATGAAAGAAAAAGTAAGTAAAAGGCAAACAAAGTGAAATAATGGAAAAACAACATATATAAATATAAAAAGAAATATTATAATATAAAATTTGTTCTCAATATTGACAAAAACTTCCTGAAGTCTTTTAGAACTAATTGTAAGTACTAATGAGAATGTGGTTTTTTCTCTGGAACAGCAATCAAAACTTTAGACTCCTATGATCTACTTATTTAAAAATACTTTATTTATAAAAGAACCCAGCAATTGAACTATATTTGTTATAATTAATTATTAAAATTTCTCTTATACTGATGATTTTTCATTAGAAGCGGCAATGCTGAAAAAGACTATTTTTATTTTAAAAACTAATACACGCATGTAAGTGCACTTTCTATAAGTTGCTAGTAAATATCATGAATATTTTATCAAACTTATAACAAAATAAAATAACTAGTTGGTATTGGTATTTTGCCTTGTGGCAAGTTACATGAACTTCCCGATATGTGTAAATAATCGACTTAATCAATAAAAAATTAATTAATTTATGAGTGATTAAAGTATGGAAAAGAACAAACACGTTAACTCGGAATATTCTCTAAAATCAATTTTTCAAAAATCAACAATTTTTATAACTGAACCAGTTTCCGTAGGACTTTAATGGTTTAGTATGTTCATTAAGACCAAGTACTCTATCGTTATACCAAGTAAATCGTCTAATTTAGAAAGGTCTAATTTTAAATCTAAGAAACGGCTCGGCAGATCGTAGCGCAAAAATGGCAAATGATAGTGCTTATCGAGATACATCGAATGGCTTTTAGATTTATGAAATCAGACCAGCCGTTTTTGAGAAAACGTCGATTTACAGCAAAAAATCTATTCACATACACACACACATACTTTTTCCAAATTTGGTCTCATTCGATTCAGAATGGCTTGAAACGTCGAGAAAACATAAAATTAGCGAATCGAATTTTTTGATGAAAACATAAACTTCTCCTTCGAGAAGTCAATTATTTGACATCGCAATTTCCTATTTAGAGAAACATAATCACCATGATATAAAATTTACAGTATTTCCATTATGAATCAGCAAAAAGGAAATTGTAGAAACCAGAAACCCAATCTAAAGACACAACCATCAATTGTAAAGCCGGTTATCACACACACGAAGGATTCCTATTAGATTCATCATTCTAAAATTATTGCATTCCCTTCTTGGGCATTCCCAGTTGAATTGGAATTCCCACATTCAAGAATGCATATATAAACTAAAGTGCAATGTATAAAATCATAAAGAGAAAAATAATAAATTTGTGATATTAGCTTTAAAGCCCTTTAAATGAATAAAATTAAATTTAAATTTTTGGTTATATATATTTTTTTTTAATTTATAAGTGCATTATGTTTTTCTAAGTAAATTTCATATAATGTCGCCAATGTGATTGACTAGATAAATAAAATTAGCATTTTATATTTGACTGCGACCGCTTTGCTGCCGAAATTTCAACACAAGACTAAATATTTACCGAACTCCTTAACGAAAAGCAGGTCCGTGAAGTACAGTTCAAGAATATTTATATAAGCCGTTCGTTTAATCTATTTATACGACGTTTATATGAATCAAAAAGTAAACTAATTGCTTATAATAAACTGCTTAGATATATAATGATGCAATGCGAGCAGTAATTTTGATAAAACATCATATGCAATATAGATAATAACCGCGGTCATTATCCCTATTCCCCAAATCAAAAACAATTATATGAAATAACAAAATACTACTAATTATTGTATTATTAAAAAATTATGGTATTAAACAAAATTAGAATACTTGGAGAAAAACTATAGAAAATATAACTTCATACAGTAGATGATGATTTACTTTATATTCTTATATGAAATTATCTCACTAATCTTTTATCAAGTTTTATTACTTAAACACCTATTTAGTTTTTTTTAATCCTACAGTTTTACTCGTATTCATTCAGGACATGTGGAAAAATTGTAAGATAATCTTTTTTTTAAAAAAACAGCTGAAGTAGGCAGTTCATTTTATAGATGAGAATACTGTACCACAATGGTGATTTTTTAGATATACTGCTACAAATATTTTAAGCAAATGTATGGAAATTTAATCAAAAGTGCATAAAAATGCATTTAAAAATATAGTGATTTTTGAACCAAGAATATTGGCATTTATCAATTATTAACTGGAGGGTCATCATGTCATGATTTAGTCCACTGTTTGCCTGAGGCGAAAGACGAGCGCAGTAACTGCCCACGGGAAATGACGTAATATTCTGTTTTATCATCCTCACAACTAATAGACTGTCGGCTGATTGTAAATTTACTCACAATTTGAATATAAACATATGTATTATTTATAGCAAAATAACCCAAGAGCGAGGAAGTACAATTTAATAAAAACACGGAAGCTCCTTTGAGGACTCTTCAAAAAGATCTACTCTACGTAAAAAAAACTCTTGGTTTAATAAACACTAAATACGGTTCTAAATATAACAATTTGAACAGGAAATCGCAAAGCATATCTTTTTACTCAAAAATAATAGATATACTTGTCATCAGTATATTTTCTAAATTTTCAGTCACAAAAGTAGAAATAACGTTCATTCAAACAATTTAACCAGCAAAGCGTAAAGCTAGCACCAGACTAAGGTGCAAATTACCCACTTTTGTAAAAAAATTCTTTTCTTTACTTTTGTTTTGTTATTATTGTTTTGTTTTTGTTTTTGTTTTTGTTTCTGTTTTTGTTTTTTTGTTTTATATTATACATAAAAATATTCAAATTCAATATTTCATTGTTTATAGTCAACAAAAAGTCATGGGCAGATGTTGTTGAAGTTTTACCTTCAACTACTGAAAGACAATAGTCGCTTGAATAAAAACATTATTAATTTTTATTATTATTGTTTTCGATGAGTAAAATATACCAAGCTTTCGTTTATAAACGCTGGCGAATATATCTCATACACGGCACGACAAAACAATGTTGAAACAGAACAATCACTCCTGATTTGGATGTGCATGTCTGTCATTTGGATAATACATACAGGCCCTGAATAAATAATATATATTTCATACACGACATGAGTATGGCATAAACAATTGTATTGTGGTACTTTCCAAATATAAATTATTAGTAAAATATAAGAATGAGCGCTGCGATTCATATGAGGTATGGTATTCTGATTGGATTCTAAGACCGACTATTATTAAATTAGATTTTTCACATAAGATTAATACAGGAATTTTATAAGATTGTGTGCGATTATGTGCAACAAATAATTCAAAGCTTTAAAAATTTGTCTAATAATAAAATTGAACTGCATCTAGTTTAATAATGATCTGCATAAAAAATTGAGAGTTTATGGGAAACTTCAAACAACTCGGAATTTATGATAAAATTATTAATTATGAGAAAAAAATCTATATAGTACTTGTCATGTTAAAGTATTAAATAATAAGAATTTACATCAACATCATTGAAGTAATAACAAAACTGAACATGAAGTGTATGTAAAAGGTTTGATAAGAATTCAAACTTTCACCACTATAGTAACTTTTACTTCATCAATGATTTTTTTGTTTATCTCCTAATCGACAAAATATTTTTTTGTAAACTGAATCAGCACTTTTAAATAAATTAGACCAATGTGAGTAAACATTCATGATTCACTACAAAAGATAGAGAACCTATCTGGTTAAACCTAGAAAGCAAATGCAATATACGGAACAAAACGCAAGTGTAAAACCCATAGTAAATACACACAATAAAGCATTCATTTGGGCTCTCGTGCTTAATTACATCAACAGTCATCAGACTCTGTACAATACGAGTAAAACGAATGCAATTGTATGAGATATATTAGACCATACATTGTGTACTAATACTTGACAATTGTCAATATGATGTAGAAAATCAACGGTGGTAAAAAATATCTTTACCAATTGATATGATTTTAACTAAATAGACAAGTTGCTAGGTTAAATTATCACTAGTTAAACCGAAGAATATCTTTAAATTAGCATTATAATTGAACACTGGATAATTTGTTTGAAATATTATTTGTAATTATAAGTTCTAAAGCAATTTTATCAACAACGCTAAGGCATGGTAAAATACCATAGCAATTCATAATGCATAATACTAATCAAAAAAGTATAAACAAAAATTTATAAATAATTTAATATTTATCACTATGTGGTTTTTGTATCGCTTTTCTAC
>NW_020537758.1:16649926-16671230 GCF_003426905.1 Ctenocephalides felis | reverse complement strand
TTTCAATAAATTTCTCATATCTATTCTTGACTCGAAATTAAACGATAGAAGTGTATAATATGGTTAAGTGAAAAAAACAAAGCTGAAAACAAGCCAAATGAATTTTTTAATGGTGAATTAATTATATAAATTATGACAAAAATGTGCATGTTAATCAAAATTAAAACAACATCCAGATATCTGCAAAATCAAAAAAAATGATAAAAATTAGCGACAAAATGACAACCGTGCATTTTTCAAGCCAGCACGTGACGAGCGAGATTATCACCCAGACTATAAAAAATGATTTTTTTAATAAGCAGAATTTATCAGACAGTCTTTGATACAATGCAAATAATTATATTAACTTATAAAAAATATATTTTTCAAAATTTCAAATTTCGTCGAAATAATTACCCATACGAGTAATAACAAATAGGAAATTATTATTACAATTATGAATCATTTTCTGGGTACTAGGTAGTATTTAATTTTTTCATTTTTATTAGTCCAGGTAATTTTGGCTATAACAAAAAAAAATCTCGTGCATATGCTCCTATCCGTGCTACGGATACCTTATTTAGGGTACTAAAGTACCCTGTAGAGGAGCACATTGAATTGTCGGTGATACTGTCGGACATCGAGCAAACAGAGGTGGTCAACATTGAAGTCAATTCTGCATCCACATAATACTGGCGCATTTCCTGCATCATTATTAAATCAACCCCATATCGAAATAATAGACACAAAATCGTTTACACATCCATATCCACGAAAAGTAAAAAAAATTCGAAAATCGTTCAAAATCGGCACCACCATGTAAATGGTAAGGTATAAGGTACAAACCTCATATAGTAATCATTTCGGTAGAAAAATTATTAAAATATCAGTCTACATTCAAAACTTACCTGGGAACGCAAAAGTGCCTCATAAAATACAAAATATAAATATAATATTTTATATAATTAATATAGCTGCAAAATTGTGACCAAAATGCTTGATGTACATAAAGCAACGTAAGCACATTGCTCCTTTAAAATTTATAAAAATAAAAATATAATTTGGCATATTGGATGAAAGTGATTTATAATATAAATTGTAGATGTATATTAGGGTGGTCCTTAATATGGACATCTTTGAATTTTCTTGCTCCCAGGGGCCCAAAATACTTCCTAATTGATAAAAAAAATCTCTAAAAGTTTAGATTTTAATATTAATTTTTAGATAGTGCGCAATTCAATCAAAATTTCGTATGGAATTAGCATGGGAAAAATTTTGAAAATTTTAAAAATGTTTTTTAGGTATAACTTATTAGCGACAAGTGAATTAAAAGTGGCAATTCGTGTCATTTCACGCTCTGCAAAACAGGTTTCTTATATTTTGTTTTGTAGAGCGTCGAATTTTCAATAAAACTCATTTATTTGTTCGCTAAGTTATATGTGAAAACATTTTAAATTTTTTGAATTTTTTGCCATGCTAATTCCATACAAAACTTTGATTGAATTGCGCACTATCTAAAAGTTAATATTAGGAGCTAAAACTATTAGAGATTTTTTTTTATCAATTTGGAAACAATTGAGGCCTTGTAACAAAGAAATTCCAAAATGTCCATATTAAGGACCACCCTAATATATATATACCCAGTATAATGCTATTGTTTGAAAAATATTTAATATTATTTGTAATACTACATTTAAAATTGAAGTAGAGTAAAAAGATATTTATAGACTAAAAAAACATCGACCATTATTGTCAATGTATGTTCTAATAAGTAATTAAATATTTAAGCTTCTAATTATATTAGAAGTGCTAATGAAATTGCATAAAATGATCTCACATCTATTTACTCAGAAAAGCGTGAAGTACTCTTTGGTAATGTATTTTTGTGATTATGTCATATGATGACAATGATCTATCAAATATTCTTCAAATAATATTAATTAATTAATATTATTTTATTATTAGGCTCAAAAAATCTACGGTATATTGTGACATTTTTAAGATTATTTGAGCCAAATAATAGAGTAAACTATGTTGATTGAAATAAAAAATATTTAGCAATATACAAAATATTGCCAGTTCATATTATGTTTCATTATAAAATCTCAAGTATATTTTTTTTTTTTTGAATAATTCTATCATGACCAATTGGGTACTAGAATATTGTATCTAATTATAAGTAAGATTTTGTAAAATTGGTTTTCAATTTATCAAAGTCTAAAAGTTCTGAATCATTTTACCATCCCATTATAGAGATTTTTTTCAGGTAATCAATCAAATTTAAAATCGAATAAATAAGTTATTATTATTACCTGCATAAAATCGCAAAACTCGATGCAAACTGCACACAATCGAGAAATAATCCTCAAAAGCGCCGTGTCTGTGATCATACAATTCTTTAAAGTTGCTTCTACGAAATCTTCATGGCATGCTAGAAGATCATCCACGTTGATTACCTGGAAATCAAATAATTTTAAAAATTAAAATACCTGAGAATTGTATAATAGAATTAAAATTGGTTAAATACCCGGTATTCAGAAATTTGCGTTATATAAAATTATATTGTAAAGAACATCTGGTATATATCATACATACCTATTCATTACCTATTTCATATAAATGTGGATTTTTTTTTAATAATATCAAGTGGTTTTATTCAAATTATCATTCAAGTGGTTTGCATTTAAATTTGAAGTAAAAAAGGCTAATAAAAAAATTACTTCAATCGACATGATACATACTATAAGGCAATTCATCAATTTTCTGATCACGCACGATATTCCTTCCTTTCACTCCTTAGAGAGTCATATATCATTACAATGTAAAGTAAACCTGATCCAACGAAATCCCGAGATGCATGAAAAACCCATCTGCAACTCCTCTATCAAAAAAGAGGGTGCATTTTTCTCCCATAATGATGCCGAAAAAATTTATACCTTTGAATGATTCTGTATATCAAGGGTGCTTGGTAAGTGAACGAAAAAATGAAAGAAAAAGTAAGTAAAAGGCAAACAAAGTGAAATAATGGAAAAACAACATATATAAAATATAAAAAGAAATATTATAATATAAAATTTGTTCTCAATATTGACAAAAACTTCCTGAAGTCTTTTAGAACTAATTGTAAGTACTAATGAGAATGTGGTTTTTTCTCTGGAACAGCAATCAAAACTTTAGACTCCTATGATCTACTTATTTAAAATACTTTATTTATAAAAGAACCCAGCAATTGAACTATATTTGTTATAATTAATTATTAAAATTTCTCTTATACTGATGATTTTTCATTAGAAGCGGCAATGCTGAAAAAGACTATTTTTATTTTAAAAACTAATACACGCATGTAAGTGCACTTTCTATAAGTTGCTAGTAAATATCATGAATATTTTATCAAACTTATAACAAAATAAAATAACTAGTTGGTATTGGTATTTTGCCTTGTGGCAAGTTACATGAACTTCCCGATATGTGTAAATAATCGACTTAATCAATAAAAAATTAATTAATTTATGAGTGATTAAAGTATGGAAAAGAACAAACACGTTAACTCGGAATATTCTCTAAAATCAATTTTTCAAAAATCAACAATTTTTATAACTGAACCAGTTTCCGTAGGACTTTAATGGTTTAGTATGTTCATTAAGACCAAGTACTCTATCGTTATACCAAGTAAATCGTCTAATTTAGAAAGGTCTAATTTTAAATCTAAGAAACGGCTCGGCAGATCGTAGCGCAAAAATGGCAAATGATAGTGCTTATCGAGATACATCGAATGGCTTTTAGATTTATGAAATCAGACCAGCCGTTTTTGAGAAAACGTCGATTTACAGCAAAAAATCTATTCACATACACACACACATACTTTTTCCAAATTTGGTCTCATTCGATTCAGAATGGCTTGAAACGTCGAGAAAACATAAAATTAGCGAATCGAATTTTTTGATGAAAACATAAACTTCTCCTTCGAGAAGTCAATTATTTGACATCGCAATTTCCTATTTAGAGAAACATAATCACCATGATATAAAATTTACAGTATTTCCATTATGAATCAGCAAAAAGGAAATTGTAGAAACCAGAAACCCAATCTAAAGACACAACCATCAATTGTAAAGCCGGTTATCACACACACGAAGGATTCCTATTAGATTCATCATTCTAAAATTATTGCATTCCCTTCTTGGGCATTCCCAGTTGAATTGGAATTCCCACATTCAAGAATGCATATATAAACTAAAGTGCAATGTATAAAATCATAAAGAGAAAAATAATAAATTTGTGATATTAGCTTTAAAGCCCTTTAAATGAATAAAATTAAATTTAAATTTTTGGTTATATATATTTTTTTTAAATTTATAAGTGCATTATGTTTTTCTAAGTAAATTTCATATAATGTCGCCAATGTGATTGACTAGATAAATAGAATTAGCATTTTATATTTGACTGCGACCGCTTTGCTGCCGAAATTTCAACACAAGACTAAATATTTACCGAACTCCTTAACGAAAAGCAGGTCCGTGAAGTACAGTTCAAGAATATTTATATAAGCCGTTCGTTTCATCTATTTATACGACGTTTATGAATCAAAAAGTAAACTAATTGCTTATAATAAACTGCTTAGATATATAATGATGCAATCCGAGCAGTAATTTTGATAAAACATCATATGCAATATAGATAATAACCGCGGTCATTATCCCTGTCCCCAAATCAAAACAATTATATGAAAATTAACAAAATACTACTAATTATTGTATTATTAAAAAATTATGGTATTAAACAAAATTAGAATACTTGGAGAAAAACTACATAGTAAAATGAACTTCATACAGTAGATGATCATTTTAAAGTTGATATATTCTTATATGAAATTAGCTCACTAATCTTTGATCAAGGTTTGCATTACTTAAACACCTATAGTAATTTTTTTAATCCTACAGTTTTACTCGTTGTTCAGTTCAGGACAGGTGTTAAAATTAGTAAGTAATCTTTTTTTTAAAAAAAACAGCTGAAGTTGGTAGTTCATTTTTATAGATGAGAATACTGTACCACAAATATGACCATTCTTTTATATATACTGCTACAAATATTTTAATAACATGCATGGAAATTTAAGGAAAAGTGCATAAAAATGCATATATTAAATAATAGTGATTTTTGAACCAAGAATATTGGCATTTATCAATTATTAACTGGAGGGTCATCATGTCATGATTTAGTCCACTGTTTGCCTGAGGCGAAAGGCGAGTGCAGTAACTGCCCACGGGAAATGACGTAATATTCTGTTTTATCATCCTCACAACTAATAGAGTGTCGGCTGATTGTAAATTTACTCAAAATTTGAATATAAACATATGTATTATTTATAGCAAAATAACCCAAGAGCGAGGAAGTACAATTTAATAAAAACACGGAAGCTCCTTTGAGGACTCTTCAAAAAGATCTACTCTACGTAAAAAAAACTCTTGGTTTAATAAACACTAAATACGGTTCTAAATATAACAATTTGAACAGGAAATCGCAAAGCATATCTTTTTACTCAAAAATAATAGATATACTTGTCATCAGTATATTTTCTAAATTTTCAGTCACAAAAGTAGAAATAACGTTCATTCAAACAATTTAACCAGCAAAGCGTTCTCGGAAAGCTAGCACCAGACTAAGGTGCAAATTACCCACTTTTGTAAAAAAATTCTTTTCTTTACTTTTGTTTTGTTTATTATTGTTTTGTTTTTGTTTTTGTTTTTGTTTCTGTTTTTGTTTTTGTTTTATATTATACATAAAAATATTCAAATTCAATATTTCATTGTTTATAGTCAACAAAAAGTCATGGGCAGATGTTGTTGAAGTTTTACCTTCAACTACTGAAAGACAATAGTCGCTTGAATAAAAACATTATTAATTTTTATTATTATTGTTTTCGATGAGTAAAATATACCAAGCTTTCGTTTATAAACGCTGGCGAATATATCTCATACACGGCACGACAAAACAATGTTGAAACAGAACAATCACTCCTGATTTGGATGTGCATGTCTGTCATTTGGATAATACATACAGGCCCTGAATAAATAATATATATTTCATACACGACATGAGTATGGCATAAACAATTGTATTGTGGTACTTTCCAAATATAAATTATTAGTAAAATATAAGAATGAGCGCTGCGATTCATATGAGGTATGGTATTCTGATTGGATTCTAAGACCGACTATTATTAAATTAGATTTTTCACATAAGATTAATACAGGAATTTTATAAGATTGTGTGCGATTATGTGCAACAAATAATTCAAAGCTTTAAAAATTTGTCTAATAATAAAATTGAACTGCATCTAGTTTAATAATGATCTGCATAAAAAATTGAGAGTTTATGGGAAACTTCAAACAACTCGGAATTTATGATAAAATTATTAATTATGAGAAAAAAATCTATATAGTACTTGTCATGTTAAAGTATTAAATAATAAGAATTTACATCAACATCATTGAAGTAATAACAAAAACTGAACATGAAGTGTATGTAAAAGGTTTGATAAGAATTCAAACTTTCACCACTATAGTAACTTTTACTTCATCAATGATTTTTTGTTTATCTCCTAATCGACAAAATATTTTTTTTGTAAACTGAATCAGCACTTTTAAATAAATTAGACCAATGTGAGTAAACATTCATGATTCACTACAAAAGATAGAGAACCTATCTGGTTAAACCTAGAAAGCAAATGCAATATACGGAACAAAACGCAAGTGTAAAACCCATAGTAAATACACACAATAAAGCATTCATTTGGGCTCTCGTGCTTAATTACATCAACAGTCATCAGACTCTGTACAATACGAGTAAAACGAATGCAATTGTATGAGATATATTAGACCATACATTGTGTACTAATACTTGACAATTGTCAATATGAATGTAGGCATGTAGAGAAAATCAACAGTGGTAAAAAATATCTTTACCAATTGATATGATTTTAACTAAATAGACAAGTTGCTAGGTTAAATTATCACTAGTTAAACCGAAGAATATCTTTAAATTAGCATTATAATTGAACACTGGATAATTTGTTTGAAATATTATTTGTAATTATAAGTTCTAAAGCCATTTTATCAACAACGCTAAGGCATGATAAAATACCATAGCAATTCATAATGCATAATACTAATCAAAAAAGTATAAACAAAAATTTATAAATAATTTAATATTTATCACTATGTGGTTTTTGTATCGCTTTTCTACATACATGTCATTATTTGTTTAATGTTTGGAAAATTTTTAAATTTCAGAAAAAGATTATATAAATTTAATTTAAAAACTTTATTAGATATGTGTAGAATATGGGCAAATATATTGATCAACCAATAAATATGATAAGTAGTTTAAACTAAGTTACTCATATTGTGTATGTGGAAATAATTGAATAAACATAAGTAATACTCTTATATTATCAAAAGGCGATATCAATGCAATGAAATTAAAAATAAAACTAAAAATGAAGTAATATATTTGCCTGAAGTAAATGTTTCAAAATGTTTTATTTATGAAATTTAAAATCTATATATTTAATACAATAATATACAGTTTTTACAAGAATATGTTTACTAAATGCTATTTCACGGTACAAGTTCAAACATTTGAATGCACTCTTTGGCACTCCTTTCAATATATACCCAGTAAACCACAAACGTAACATAAAGTTAAAGTAACGTAGCACAGAAGAAACGTTGTTATGTATTTTATGGTTACGTTAATAAAACGTAAATGTTACGTTTAATTGTAACCTTTAAACGTTAATGCATGGTTTTCTTCATAACGTAACCGTTCAGTTACAGTGTTTTGTAAGTTTAACATACAAAATGGACGGTGTGGTACAGCTGTTTCACAAAACTGTCAAAAAGATAGGTTACGTGTTCTACTCTTTTATGTATGCGAGACTCTATGCACGAAAATACAATTGAAAGTTATTCGTGACTCTATATATTTTACTTTTCTGTCTATGACTAATGGCTCTAATGGACGCTTCATATTGAAGATCTTTTGACAAGCAAATTATTTCATTCTTTTGAAGCATTTATTTAATCATTATTTATATGATTAATATTTTATATGATTAATGTAGAACGTATTAGTTATGCAGTGTGCAGTTAAAATGTTTAAAATGGAATCGATCAAGGTAAGTATAAATATAAAACATGTGTAAATTATTTTAATTTATATATTATTATAATAATGATTTTTTTTTTCAGTATATAGTTGGACCTTAATGGAAATTCTATTCGCGTATTTTGTTATTTGTAGATGTTTTCATCAAATGTATGTTTATCAAATAATAATTAAATTCTACAAAAAAATCATAACCTCAATGATTATTGCAATGTTGAGTCAAAAGGTTAGTAAAAATGAGATATACAAATACAAATTTAATATTTGTAGCCCCTTCAGTAACAATAATATAGTTCGGCTAAACAGGAATAAAAACTAATACAATGGTTTTCAATTGAAGAAATATAATGACTCAGAACATAATAAAGATATTTGCTCAAATAAAGAATATGAATGCAAAGTTAGAATATAAAATAATAATCCACCATCATCACGAAAAAATGATTTGAAGAAGAATAAAATTTTTTACAGCATTAAATGATGACACTCGTGTCATGTGTCATGGAATTGGTATACCCCATTATGATAGTTAGAGATGATTAGATGATTTAGTATTAATTTTTTATGATTTAGTTTTAGCAAAAATATGATTTAAAAGTCGGTGGATGAAATTTGGCTGAACTGACAAGAAACAATTAAGACAATATTTGAGCAATACGTTCATAAAGGAATTAGCTGCACTTTGTTCTTAATAAATAATGAAAGTAAATAGAGGTAATTAGAAGTATTGTTACAATTTATAATAATAATCACAATATTTCCAAATCATAACCTTCTATTGTTTTTACTTCAGCAAAAATATATTTAAAAATTCAGAGACTAAAATCTTCTTTATTGTCTAAAGTGTAATTCGATGAAGAATTAATATGTTTTTGGTATTGTTGAAAGGACTGCCTAGCTGTCAATAACTTGAAAATAATGAATATTTTTAGAGGTAATGTTACACAAAATTTAAATCAATATTATCAATAAACAATTTGTAGAAATTGTTTCTAACCTGTTTGGTTCTGTTTTAGATACATTTACAAACAGAAAGCAGTGAAATGGTTTCAATTTGATAAACAAAGGTTGCCAAGAATTTTACACAAGACTTATTTTCAATGGTTAAAATTTTATAATCAAAATAAAACATTTAATTCCATCCTGTTAAATAGAAATTTGTTAGAATTGTTATTTTTTGTTTTAGATTAATCAAATTTTTAAAATCCAAATTTATATTCTGTAGTTTTGTAATTTTAAGTATATGTTATGTAAATTTTGTAAATTCTTAATTATAATATGAAATAAAATTAATATAAAAAATGGTTTCTATATTTACAGGAAATTTTATTAAATTTTTAAGTTACATCAAAGACACCTACACGTTAATTTAGTAATTTAGAAACCTAACAAAAACGAAACCGTTACGTTTTCGCGCAATTTGGAAACGTTACATAAACGAAACCGTTATGTTTTCGCGTAACTAAACAGGCCGTTACGTTTTTGAGGCGGAAATAGATACGTCTGTGTGCCTCTTAGGTTACGTAACCGTTATGTTTTACGTATAATCTGTTACGTTCTATTAACGTTTTCATTACGTTTTGTGGTTTACTGGGTAGTTATATGTACTATTTAAAGATGTTTCTAAATAAATTTGCAGTGTTTAGATGTAGGTTACTGTCGCAAGTGCACTGAGACAAATTTAGAAAATAGGCTTTAGACAGAGACCATGAAAATTGTGACTTGTGCATCAACTCAAATATCAAATCATAAATAATAAATAAATAAATCATGGTTTTTCAATTTTTTATTTCGAAATCACGCCCTGAATTGTCAATTCAACCCCCAAATATGATTGATGGCAAGCTGTATGTGATTACTTGATGATGGACCCTAAATGACATAACAAACAAAGGGCGTCCATCAATCACGTGAGGTTTTTAAAGGGAGGGGGGGGGGTAATAAAAATCACAAAATATTATGTGGGAGATTGAGGGGTATAGTGAAATATCACGTGTATTTATTTTTTACCTGAATTTAAAAAAACCAAACATTTTCAAAAAAAAAAAATTCAAAAATTTTAGAATTTTTCTCAAAACTAAAAATACACGTGATGTTTGGTGGAGGAGGAGGGCGTAATTTTGAATATCACCACGTATCACCAAAAATCCTCAAATCATCGATCACGTGATTAATGGACGCCCCCCAAGCTGAAGTAAAAACAATCAATATAATCATACAGTCTGTTATATTTATCTTGGGAACCACTGATGTTAGTTATAGCAATATCAAAACCCCTCTTTATTTAAAATGATCCTCTATCATAAAGCTTGAAATTGTTCATTATCCTCGCATTTGCATTGTTTTCATCTAATATTTATGAAAATGGCAAGCAACAACCGAGTCCCCTACCGTTCTTGCATTGCGCTGGCCCGAAGCTTTGCCTTAGAGCGCGGCTGAAATCATGGTCACAGTTTTACGCGGTAGTCGCTCTACGTAACATCCGTAATTTTGAGCTCCCATTGGAAAAAAATCAGTTTTTTATAGGAAAAAAAACACAAAATCAAATCGAAACAGAATTTTGTTTCCTTTGCATTTGTGCAATCTGCAAAACACCCAGCAAAAGTGATGAGTGAATACTAGATTTTATTGTTGCACCTGATCCAGCCGGATTGAATTTATGTGAGTGTCGAGTCAAGGTTTCGTTTCAATAGTGTCAAATTGTTATTATAAGTGTTAAAGTGAATTGTTTAACCGGATACCATGTATCAAAATCTGTTCTATTAGTTTATGTGTACCACAAAATTTTAGTTTAGTTATCCAGAATTATCATCAAGTTCAGTTCCCAAGTTTGTTGTAATCACATGTGGCAAAAAGTTTGTTTCAAGCTAAAATTGTGTTCAAATCTTATCCAAATTTATATAAATATTTGTTCTAAAGCATGGAAATTATTGTGAAAAACATATAGGCCTATCATTTTCATATAAAGGATTTTGCGCAGTTTCGGATGTCGAATAATGCCAAATTCAAGTTCGTGAAAAATCGATAATCTCAAATGCTGATTTTGTTCTAAATTTTGACAAATTTGATTCGAGAAAATATACTTTTTGATGTAATAAATTCATAGATAGTTTAAAATTAATTACTATGTTCAAACTTGAAAAACCTGTTTCGATTCAAGGGCTCTATTTTTTTAAGGCAATAAAGAGAATTGACTATTTTGCAGAATAAATTCATAAATTCTATTCTTTGCATATCAGATTATACTTAATATCCTTATGTTCGTGTGGAAAACGCAATTTGCGAAGAATTTTCCATCACAAGGGCTTCTTCAAAAGCTCTGTTGTCTTTGTTTTTCTAAAGAAAAACCCAAATTGACTATTTCGCAAAATAAATGTATAAATTTCATTATTTTATCGCCAGATTATGTTTCTTGTATGTTTGTTCACAAAATGTGTTTTCCGTACTCAATTTTCCACAATGGCGGACAGTTTCCTTCGATACGTGAGAAGATGTTTTTTTGTTAGCGATTGGATAAAATAATCATATGAATGGGTTCAGATCAATTAACATTCACAATGACCGCGGAGAAAGAGGTTAACGTTTTTATTTAGAAGATCAAATTACTGAACAACACATGTGCAGACTAGTAGAAATAATAGACGAATTGATAGCTTTGTAAAAGTAAAAAATACAATGTGAACAATTGAACAAAGTTTATGGGTATTGAATTACTATTTTGTAAAATTGAGGATTGAGGCAAAACTATTAAATAGAAAGTTGTGGATGGGTTTACTTGTATAGTACCCAAAATTATATGTAGGAAATCATATGTATGAGCAGAAGTTCTTGCAAAATTTAATGTAATATTCATCTTAATATAGCATATGTTTTATCTTAATAAATCTAGAATGAAGGCGGGCTTGTTTCTAGCCAATCGGGAAAAACTCTTTCGTTAGTCCAAAGAAATTTTCATTAATATAAATCCTTACAATATTATTATTGAAAATGATAAGATAATATAGAATATAATACATATAGAACTTATAGATGAATTTAATTTTTTTATGTATTTTACGACTGCTACAAATTCCAAATGAATTTGATTGCACAAAAATTACTATACTGGCATTAAAACGCATAAGTAATCTGAGACTTGAGGAATGCACAGATAACATTGCAATGTAGAAACAAAAAGATTAAATTAATGTTAGTTGAATACATAAAAATTCCATGTTATATACTATATAAATTTATAAATATCAGATTAATAAGCGCATATTAATTTGTACTACTAATTAACTTCCCGTAGGGTAAGTTATAGTAATCGCAAAAAAATCGAAAATGAAAATTTTTATATATCTTTACGTTTCAGAGGTTTCTGAACATTTTGGCATACCTTAGAAAAAATGGATGTATGTGTGTGTGTGTGTGTGTGTGTGTGTGTATGTGTGTGTGTATGTATGTATGTATGTACGTGTGTGTATGTATGTGCGGATACAAATTTTCGTCGACGATTTCGGGAACATGGGTCAACCGATTTGAATAATTCAAAAAACATTCGATTCGTATTGATAAGGAGACGTGCTGATTAGTTTTTGGCGAAGGCAGGTCTAGCCGTTCCGAAGATACGGGGCAAAAAGTGCCGAAAACGGTAACTCAGTTTTTGAGAGAACGGAGCGTCCGATTTGAATAATTCAAAAAACATTTCACTTGTATTGACAAGATGAAGAATCGATAAAATTTTCATAAAGGTAGGTCTAGCGGTTTCGGAGATATGGAGGAAAAAGTAAAAAAATGAGCCATTTGGCGGTCAAAAATGATTATTAGACATATGCACATCAAATTATCAGATATTTTATAGAGATTTTAACAATAAGTATAATTTTGGTTTACATTCCTATGGGTTCCGTACCAATGTTTACGCGTTAGACGTCGACGCGGCGCTTACGCGGTTTGATATTTCGTCTTTATGCAGTTAAAGCAGTACGATTGATTTGAAAAGAAAGTTCAGATCTTCCACAATATGTCAAAATAAAAAAAAAAAAATTTTCAAAAAAAAAAAAAAAAAAAAAAAAATTAAAAAAAAAATTTTTTAAAAAAAAAAATTTTTTTCAAAAAATAGTAATTTTTTGTCCAATTTATAGTTTCTCAAAATCTTATTTTTTCAAAGTAATTTTTTTTTTCAAAAATGTTAATCGTTTTTAAAAAAATAATAATTTTTGGTACGGGAAGTTCCAGCAATTTGCCTCAAGGCACGATGCCTTAATTGCCTTAAGACAGAATTCCACTTACAGCTAGTTATGTATTATCAACCAGGAGCAAATAGATTAACAACGTTTGTAAAACAAACTTAAGGTTCAAATTACAAAACTCTAAACAAATAAAATAAGCTAATATTTTCAAAATTTAAATATTCTCCGAGTGTACCAGCAAATTACATGCAGACTTTAGATATAACATATAAAAACATATTTTTATTTTTAAAAGTTATTTAAATAAATAATGGTACATCACAGTTCTCAAATTTTGTGAAATTTGGTATAATACCTTCAATGATAAAAAAAACTCAATAAACGAAATTAAGCGACTGGTTGAAATTGATTTCAAAGATATGAACTAATATATAAAAAGTAAAGTTGCACAATATTTTTAATCATGAATAAAAGTGCAGGCCCATTCTGAGCAATATTCTTAATGCAAAGAAAAATAGATGATTTGTATTTTCTGACTTCTCGATAATGCAATATAGGTAATATGCAATATGCATATGCAAATATGCAATCAATATTATAGAAATACCTAAAGCTTGACTTATTGATCAAAATATCGATATTTAATACGTATTATATAAAAGTTGCATATTTTTTTGTTGTTTTTTTTTTAAATGTTTAACACTCTATTTAAATAGCATTTTCTCTGCACAAATCAATCAACTCATTTAATTAAGTTCCTTTATTATTTACCGAGTGGAATTTCAATTATAGCTGTCCCCCAATTGCATTTTGAAAAGCAAAAATACGCCCGAGAGCAACTGGTATCACAAGTGAAGCGGAAAATTTATTTCGCACACTCCATATAATAGTAATCATGGGGAATCCGACACTAAAATATGATAAAATTGCTATGGGGGGCACACAAAAGCTTTATTATAGTATTATCGTATCTTGAACTTTGCGATGTAAGCTACAATACGGGAGAAGTCTTGAAAATATGGAGAAGTGATCATTATTTAGATTTTTCTCCAAGTTCAACTTTTTTAGCTAAACAGAAACACATTTTAATCAAAATATGCATAATTTATTTGAAAAAATATATTAAAAATTAAGACAGCATTTATTAATGTTATAAGAATGACCTGTGTCCTCCAATCGTATTTCTTGAAATAGATAATTCAACAATCAAGTTTCAAAATTTCAATTTGTCATAATCAATGAAGAACGTTATGAAAATAATATACATAACCTTGGTAATATAACTGAGATTTCTTTGTGCAATAATCGCTTCATGGAATAAAAAAAATGAATGTTAAACTAAACAAAAATTTGTTTAAAAGTTCTACCCAGGGATTATCGCAGTGCAATATAAAAAGGTACGATAATTTCTGATTAAGCCTTGTTTTATTTGTTTGAACAGTAATCAGAACTTAAGTGTCCTGTAGTAATACTTTTTTAAAAGGCTATCAATTGGCCTATCTCTATTTGATATATTTTATTATTAAAATTTCTGTAATTGCTGATGACGGCTTTTGTTTATTTTTCTATTTCTATGTATTATGCAATAAAAGATCATTTTTCGATTATTTACAACATAAACGTTAACAATTTCAATAATGCAATTGTGTGTTGCATTGAACAATACAGACGGATTGATTATTAACTTCCCGTAGGGTAAGTTATTGTAATGGGCCGAAAATCGGAATTGAAAATTTTTACATTTCTCGACGTTTTGAAGGTTTCTGAACATTTTGGCATACTTCAGAAAAAATGGATGTGTGTGTGTGTGTGTGTGTGTGTATGTATGTATGGATACAAATTTTCGTCCACGTTTTCGGGCGTACGGATCAACCGATTTGAATGGTTTAAAAAACATTCGATTCCTATTGATAGGGAAAAGAGCTGATTAGTTTTTGGCGAAGGCAGGTCCAGCCGTTTCGGAGATACGGAGCAAAGAGTGCAGAAAATAGAAATCGAGTTTTTGAGTGAACGGAGCATCCGATTTGAATGATCTAAAAAACATTCAATTAGTAATGATTGGGAGAAGGGTTATTAGTTTTTCGCAAAGGCAGGCCCAGCCATTTCGGAGATACAGAGCTAAATGTACAAAAAATGGCAGTTTTTGAGAGAACTAAGCGTCCGATTCAATTGATTCAAAGAACTTTCTGCTTGTCTTAACAAAATAATTGATTTTGAAAAAAAAAATTTTGTTCCATTTTTTTTTTTTTTTTTTTTTTTTTTTTTTTTTTTTGTAGTTTTTTATATCGAAAATATTTCAGATTTCATTTTTAATTCTGACTATAGTTCTAATATACTTTACAAATAATTTCAACTCTGCAATTTAGTTTATATAATTCTTATAAATATTAGACAATGTTACAATATTTATAATAATCTATTTGAAAACATTCAATATTCCTCGAACATTTCGTTACGGTACGGGAAGTTTCAGCAATTTGCCTTAAGGCACGATGCCATAATTGCCTGAAGACAGAATTCCACTTACAGCTAGTTATGAGTTATTATTTAGCGATTCATAATAATGCAAGGATTTAAAAAAAAATCACCATTATTAGTTGTTCAGTGTAACAACGAAATTTAGGACAGAGCAAAATAATTACGTATGGGAACTCTAACAAAACCATTAATTAAACCAATTACAATTCAACCAGCTAATCAAATCGAAATTAAAACAATACTTTTCTTATATCTTCGAGTTATTTATGGATGATGACATTAAATCAATGCAATATGAGATGTATGTGAATGTATTATGTTGATACGCAAGTTTTTTTCCAACATGTGTAGAATTAAAGAAGTCTTGTAAAAAAGCGGATATCACTCATCAAAAATCGTAGGTAACGGTAATTTCTGAATACCAAATATAGAGAGAGTTTTATTCGTTTATTTGTCAAATAACACGAAACATAATAAAGTCATTTTTCATATGCACTTTGGTACAAACTTAATGAATGTTGATACAAAACATCATTGTTAACCCAAAGGCGAAGTTTTTGTTTTGAAGATTCCAATCGGAAAATACATAGATAAAGGTCTGTGTATTTGCCGAAATTACAAATCGTCAATCGTCAATTTGTAAAATAAAACTTACTAAAAACACAACTACCTATATCTGATAAAAATAATATATTTGACATTATTTATTTTATATATAATAATCCGATTTTATAAGACTTTTTAACCAAAAAATGCTCAACTGTTATCTTTACAAAATCTTTTAAATGTTATTAGATCTACAATATAGATATTGTAAGCAAAAGTAAAAATATTCTATCTGAAATATAGAGTAGAAAATAGTTTTCTGTAGAAAAAAGCTTTGCTTGAACTTGAATGAATTTAACTAAAAAATGGAAAATAAATAATAAATCCAAATAAAATGGCACTTACTTATTGTAACTTATACATACAGAATTGTATGAGATAAAAATAATGTAGAATGATAGGGATAATAATAAACAATATGTTTTAAAACATACATTAATTAGTAATTCTAAAAACATACATGGATGATAAGATTAGTAAGAGAAATTAATTAGACTTGGAAGAAACATTGAGAAAACAATATGTTATCAGCAATTAATTGCTCTGAGCTTTTGTATACATAACAAAAACACAAAATAATCGCTAATTGTTATTGCTAATTAGTTAAACATCGTAAGGATATGTAAGCTGATTGTAAATTAAATTAAAAATTCAAATGAATAATAGAAAAATGGACAGGTTGTCATAGGGGTGTTAAGGAAATTAACTAGTTTTCAGCTAAAAAGTTATAAAAGTGGACATTGAACGACTTTGCTGTTCTTAGAAAATAAGTTGTACACTATTATTAAAATTGAACAATAAAATTGGACCGTTTATCGATTTTTTCCTCGCGTGAAAAATACAATTATCTAGGTGGATCAGAGTTTGGCGTTGTACAAACTAAAAATCTGATTCACACACGCATTAATTTACACATAATTTAGGGTAGTGCGTATAAAGAATGCAATAAAATTGCTTATCAAGAAAATAAATAATATGTAAATACTTCCACACTGAGTGTGGCATGCTTATTATTACCGCTATAAAACTGGTCGAGGAATCGACGACGAAATAAACAAGGGAAACCAGTTTCCTCAGAATCAAAATGTAGATATGTACATTTTCTTAGAAATTCAGATTGCTAAATTATTACAAACTTCTGATGAATATACAAAAGTTCTGATCAAAATAATAATGCACTTGATAGTAAAGCTACAATTGTTTTAATAAGCAATATAAACAATTGATTATTGTTTTCTATGGTGAACACAAAAATTATAATCAAATCCACCTTGCCACTTCACACATAAATAATGAATCGAAGTTTTGTACTGTTATTATATCGACTGTTTATACGACAAAGCATTATTAATAATGCAAAGAAAAGCACTTATGGAACTGAAAACCAATGACACACGCCACCGTAGATTATTACAAAGCGATTTCTGAATTATATACACTTTTGCAGTGACTTTATAAAGAGCTTTTAGAATTCAATTCATTTCTAGTTTTAAATTCGTATTCAAATAATAGACAAAATTGGCAAAAAGAAACGCCACAGTTGAAAAAGTTAAAAAAATTTATGGTATTCAGAAAAATATATGTAATTTTCCTAAATCCGTATTATCGTACTATTGGTCACAGTTTTGTATACTACATAGAAGGGAATATAAAAAATAGATAAATCATGGTAATCTTGGTAATCAAGCCAACGAATTTATTTTGTTTGAAGAGCATAATAAAATAGATCATAAATATTATAGCAGCTTTAAGAATGCAAGACCATTTTATTGAAATTGATGGACATAAAACAAAGACAACAGCCACATATGTTTAGTATTACTTGGTATTTTCAGCAAGAAATTAAATGATATATTTAATAATATAGATAAACCAAAATGGTTAATGAATTTAGTTGCAATCAAACAAAAGTAAGATAATAAATTTTATACAAAAACCCATGTTCTGATAAATATCATTAATCACTATCGAAGCAAATAAAAGCCATGAGTTAGAAGAAAAATGCATTGAGTTTTTAATCTCGTGTTTCAAAACAGCAACGTATTGCATTTTATATTCCGAGAAAGATTATCCAGCAAAGTATTCAAACATTAAAGCATGAAAAGCTTTCAAGATAAAAATATTGTAATTACATGTACTGTCATTCTCAATTGCAAAATAATTATTTTTCAAACTGGCACTTTCCAAGAAGTTAATACTTTAAAATATCTAAAATAATGCTTGTTTTAATTATATTTTAGGGTAACCTGAGTGCACATACTTAAGAATGTATATTACTTCAGATTTGAGTATTTAAATCTCAAAATTATATTAATTAAATGGTTTTAGTTTCACTGAATATATTTTAAACAATCAAAATTATGTAATACCTAGTGCATAATTGTTTCATATTTTCAGGAGTAATGCCTTAATATATATATATATCATCTAAGTACCTATTAAAAATCAGGAGAAAAATGTAATCAATACTGAAAAAATTCTTTATATAATTTATTAATTTTATTATTAATTTTTAGCAGAATGCAGAACAATTACGAATTGAAAACCCGAGACAGTATATGTCGACGGCGAGACGAAATCCTGGATTCTATCCGAAGCAACAATGTGTCGTCTTTCAGAATTCACTTACAACGAATCGATAACATAAATCAGCAATATGATACACAACAATACAAATCGATTTTGGACATTATTTGCTCTGAAGGACGGTCTCAAATTCTTGAAGCACTGCTTCAATCCAGAGATGATTTAGATATAAATCTGATGAATGAACATCACAAAAAATTCCCAATACATTTTGCTGTAGAATCGAAAGATTTAGACACAATCAAATTGCTGTTGAGGCATCCTAAACTTGACACAGGCGTAAAAGCAGGACCAAAGGTCTTATATCTTTTGCAATGAAATGTTTGAACGAAACTACTGAAAATACACAATATGCTTTGAGTGTGTACGAAGAAATTATACAAGAGTTGTTACGAGCTGGAATTGATCCATCAATAGCGGTAAGGAAAATTTAATAGTCTAAAAGGTTTTATATATTTATATGATAGGATAATTTTGTATATTTTTTCAGGATAACAAAGGAAATACTGCCATTCACGATGCAGCGAGACAAGGCCAAGAAAGCATCGCCAAAATTCTTCTTAATCACGAACCAGAAATGCTGCAACTAGATGGAAGACCAAATGCATTAGGAAAAACCGGAAGACAAGCTATCATAGAAGCTTTCCCTCATTTATTAGACTATCTACCAAATGAAACAACTCCAAGAACACCAGATATAGAATTACTATGGCAAGATTTACACAGACACGATGAGACATCTTTCCTAACCATTTTAGAATTCTTCTAGCTCTGAGCGGAACAGAAAAGGATAGACGAGCTTTAGTTAATGCAAGTAATATAAGAAACATTACTACAAGCCGCAATTCTATAGGTTTACACGAAGTAATACGTCGGCTATTAGATGCAGGAGCTGATCCTGATTTATGCGATCCAGGAAATACAGCATCGCCTGCATTGTTGGCATGCCGAAATGGCGATTATAAAACTTTGAAGCTCTTAATGAATAATAAACTTTGCACATTACGTGGACCATTGTTACAAGAAGTTGTCAAAGAAATAGGGCGCGAACCTGGTCGACCAGATTGCGATTATCGGCAATGCCGAGACATGCTTATAAATAGAAGTGAAATTGATATTAACGGAAAAGATATAAAAGGTAGTACAGCTTTGCATTACGCGGGACGAAATCGTGATGATGAAACTGTTATGAAGTTACTATCAGCGGGTGCCTTTATAGGTAGTCGAAATCGCCTTGGGGATCCAAGTATCGCAGATGTTTCTGCAGATACATTGGAGCGATATTTTGATCAATGTATAGAAACAAATGGTCATAGACCTAGTGAAGATACGTTCACAGTAACCATTCATTATGATTGTCTAGTTCCACCTACAAAAAATACGGCACTAGGCAGTCGAAATGATAATAACTCTGTGTCCCTTATGATGCAAGAGGAGGAGCAGAAGGAACCGGCGCGTTTCGCTGAAGAAATGAGCGCGATATTGTATATGAGTGAGCATGAAGAATTAAGAAGACTTTTAAAGCACCCTGTGATTTCGAGTTTTTGTACTTAAAATGGCACCGACTACGTTGTATTTTCGTACAAATCTTACTTTATATTCGCTATTTTGCACGTTCTTGATATTATTTATTCTTATAGGTTACGGTAGGGAAAATGAGGACCCAAATGTACATAACTTCTCACAATGTTTATGGCTTCTTACAATTTTAGGTTTAATGTTGCTAATTATACGTGAAGCTTTCCAAATTATCATTTCACCCAAAGATATTTTACAGCTTTTGAAAATTATTTAGAACTTGCATTATCGGTGTAACATCAGCTGTTTTATTTTGCAATATAACATCAGAAGCAAGCAGACAACAATTGTCGGCAATAGCCATACTTTTATCAGCGGCTGAACTAATTTTACTTATAGGTCAATTACCAACATTCTCCACTAATGTCGTGATGCTACGAACGGTTTCATGGAATTTTCTTAAATTTTTAGTTCTTAATTCGATTTTAATCATAGCTTTTGCTTTGAGTTTTTTACACTCTTTTTAGAGAAGATCCAGAAAATGTTGATACAAATTCAACCGAAGCCCCGAAAACCCCAAGACAATAAAATCAAGAGAAAAAGATGGTGAAGAACAAAATTTCTTTTTACATCCGGCAATGGCTTTATTCAAGACTATAGTTATGTTAACTGGAGAGTTCGATGCCAGTTCTATCAATTTTGGAATATATCCAGTCACAAGTCATATCATATTTGTATTATTTGTTTTCCTGATTGCAATTGTATTATTTAATTTACTCAACGGATTAGCAGTT
>NW_020537758.1:16628703-16649826 GCF_003426905.1 Ctenocephalides felis | reverse complement strand
TTCAACATCTGAATCTGAACTAGTTTCCAAATCATCATCCTCAGACATACTCTCACACTCATCATTGCTCGATTCTGAATCAGACCCAAACCATTCAGATTTTGAAATATCACAAGGAATTAAAACTTTCCATTTGTCCATTTTACGAATATCTAAAGAATATAAATCAGATAAATATTTGTTTGGAACCTATCTCAAATAGTCCTCCATAAAGATATAATTGTCCTCTGCATATCACTAAACCAGCATTCATTCTTGCTCTAGGCCAATTTTCATCTCGTACTTCCACAGTGCTTTTAGTAACAGAACTACTTGTGCTTGACACACTTCCTCCAATAACCATTTTGAATACGCCATCGGTGGTGGAAACTACAAATATGAAATAAACAATGTCGATATTAGTATTTATAATATTTTTGGTTAAATGTAACTATTTTTTATTAACCAGTTGTTTGTTGTACTGCAGTCTCAATGTTGTCCAAATTTGTGTCTGTTGCGGAGCCTGAGTATTTTCCAAACTTTCAGATTTTTAATCTCTTTGTTACCTGGAAACAATATTACATATAATCAAAATAAAAAGACATATTTACATTTATTAAGACATTACTTACCACTTAGTTGCACTTTATTCCAAAAAAATATTCTCAAGATCCAGATGAAGTAAATCATCATTAAATGAGCCTTGCAATTCATCTTCTGTTTCCTCAACATCAGTAACACCACCAAATATGTAGGCTCGCAAGTTACCAGTAGCACTAGTACAAGCGGACATACCACTTCTAGGACCGGGACGTATGCCTCCAGGTTTAATTGATACCCATTTGTAAGCATTTGCATTAGTACTATGTTCTTTAAATCAAAACAAAAAGTAAGTAGTATTATGATTAAATCATGTGGTATTTCATTATAAAAGTATTCTTACTATCAGCACATAATGCAAACATGTCAGTATGGGTGGTTCCTTTATCCACTCCCTTTTTATTACAGTTTTACTGTAACCACCCCAAACAATAAGACGATCTTGGCTACCAACAACAAAACAAGAACCAGATCTAGGTGAGGGACCTATACCACCTGGCTCAACTTTCGTCCATACATAATCTTCTAATGAAAATATATGTAAATCATTAAAATATTTGTAATCTCTAAGATTATCATGAAATCCTCCAAATATAAATAGTTTCTTCTTATGAGCAAGCTTTAAAAAAAAACATACAAATCAACAAAAAATAAATTAAATTATATCAGATGATAATTTATTTTATTAGATGTTTCTTTTACCATTCTATGTCCACTTCTAGCAGATGGTGCACCACTACGATTAATTTTTCCCAGCGTTTAGTGCTGATACGATAAACCCATAAATCTCTATAGTGATAGAATTGACTTTGCGTAGGACTAGCATATTCTCCTCCAAATAACCATAACTGTCCTCCATCACTTGCAATAGAAACCATTTGATGACCACAACGTGGTGGAGGACCACCTGGTACTTTGACTAATTTCCATTCACTGCTGTTTACATTGTAAACATACATGTCGTTATAAACCATGGTCTACAAGAAAGAACGTATATATGTGTGGTTCAAGAAGAAAAATATAATTTGTATGAAAAATCAAATATTAAGTAGAGAGATAAATTATATATTTACTTTTGGCCATTGAAATATTCACCACCAAAAATTAATATTTCATCTTTATCAGGTAAAGCTACAATACTAAAATTAACTCTTGGCGATGGTGGAGGTACTATTGTTTCGTTACTTCCAATCGTTTTGCTTCTTCTTTTTCAATTTGGGCAATAATAGTTTCAATATCATCCTTTAAAAAAATCATTTTTGAAATTATTTAAGATTAAATTAATTTTATTAAAATAAAGTTGTGGGCATAACCTAACCTCTCCTAAGGCTGCTAATTGTTTTTCTGTTTATTGATGATTTTTTTCTCTGTTTTCATAGCCGTTTTCTCGGCTCCTTTTATCTTTTTTTATCCTTGCCTTTTTTACCCATTTTTATAATAATTAATAAATAACATTAACTATTAAACAATTTCAATGCGTTTCAAAAATAAAACACAGAATTAAACACCATGTGCTTGCCCAACTGTCAGTGTCAAGTGAGATACTGTTTTACCTGTCAAACTTCAAGTTTCAATTTACCCAGTTTTTTAAATAATTGGGACTATTTAAATTTTAAATAATCTAAATCAATAAATCAGATATCTTATTTATTTTTTTAAGTATATATATTGTGATCATGAATATTATTTAAGTTAATAAATAATAAAAATAAATTATGTAAGAAAATTAACAGTACCAAGTCAAATTTGATCCTTACATTGGCAAACTAATTTCTATAAATTATTTATTTAAAACAAAAGTATAGTTTTTATTATTTTCGGTAAATTAAAATGTCAGTATCACATATTCAAAATTTACTCAAATGTGGATTTATTAAAAAATCTTTCAACTTGTTCCAATCTGTACCAAGAAGACCTTTAAATGCAATCATACAACAGCAAACTAAATTTAAATTCAATGATGGCAACTGTAAACTTAAAACCAGTCATGTTTCTGAATATACAAATTCAAACAACAGCAGAAATTACTTAATTATGCTCGGTACTAGTATTTTCACATGGCTTGGATTTTCAACAGAAGTTGAGGAAGAAGATGAAATGATCATGGTCATTAAAAGATCAATTTTATGTATACAGAGAGATGAGCTTGCAAAGGCTGAACAAATGTTGCATGTAGCATTACGAATGGCACAACAGAAACAAAATACATTAGGAGTTACTTATATACATGATATAATGGCTAATTTAGCACTAGATCAGGGCCAATTAGATAAAGCGAGAAAAGTTGTTTGTTAGTGTTATGCAACAATTGTTGCAGCAAGGTACTTCACAAGATGATTTGAAGGTATTTTTGTGTTATATAAAATTTTTACTGCAAAGCATCAAATATCATAACTGTAACACTTATAATAAAGATGCTGCACATAAGTTTAAAACTGGCTCGCATTTATTACTTACGAAAAGAATTAGATAAAGCAGAATTAGGTTTTGAATGGGCTTTGAAGGGTTTGAGTAAACATGTAGCAGGACTAAAAGAAGCAAACAATGATGTTTTAGGTTTATGGGGAATGGCACGATACTGGTATGCTCAAAAGAAAGTGAAATTTCATATTATGTATTATATAGAATAATATTTTATATAGGTTTGCTCATTTTCAAATTGAGAAAGGAAATTATCAAGAAGCAAATGAACATCTTCTAGCAGCTTACAATACGTATGTTACAATACATGGGACTGATACAGAACAAGCTGCTGTACTTCTTAATGATCTAGGAGCTGTTAATTCTCATGTGAGTTGTTATAAGCATTAAAAAATAATAAATATGTAATATAAATTATATTTTTATTAAAACTGCAACCCAATAATGCAGACAGGGAACTTAAAAGATGCTGAGCATTATTTGAAAAGTGCCGCTAAACTCAGCATGAAATTACCTGAGATGGAAGAAATTGGTTCAATATATGCAAATCTAGGAATAGTTTTCATGAAGCAAGGATTATTAGAAGAAGCGAAATCTGCATGTGGAAAAGCTTGGAAACTTGGAAATGGAAATAAGAATCATGAAATTGAAAGTCAAGCAACATATTGTTTAAATGAATTAAAAAAAGTATTAAAGTGAAAAATGCCTAATATCATGTAGTCTATTTATTGAACAAATATATTTGATATTTTAAATAAATGTTTTTCAATATTCATTAAATGATAAATGGGTTCATATTGGTTTACATAGAATATCACTAAAAATATGTGATTAGTTTTGAACAAAATAAAGAGATTATGCTAATTTCAGTCTTATGGATCATACACTCAAATGCATAATCAATATTTAATTGCTACCATACCATGTTCCTAAAATAAAGATTTATTTCCTTGCTCATTCAAATCGAGCAATTAAAACCATCATGTACACACCACATAATAAACCAAAAATTTCTTTAAGTGATTGTTTCAATTTTGTAGACCTTCTAATAATTCAGGTATCACAGAAACTGTAGCAATATATATAAATCCTCCTGCAGTAAATGGTAAACCCATGTAGCAGCACCTGCTGTTCCACCGCAGATTAAAGCTATTGAAGTCCCGCCAAGGCACCTAATGCTGTTATTAATTGCAAACACATAGCCTTTTTCCTTGAGCAACCCGATTGAATCAAAATAGCAAAGTCGCCTATTTCATGAGGTACTTCATGAAGTAAAATTGTTATAGTTGTTAACATGCCAAAACTATTTCCAGCTAGATAGGAAGCTCCTATTGCTAATCCATCTGTAAAATTATGTGTAAAATCAGCAGCAAGATTTAGATATCCTGCAACTTTGATCTCAGGTTCTTTAGGTGGCGATTTTTGTTTTTTATCTTTAGTTTTTTCTACACAGGCATTGTGAGAGTGTCCATGGCCTCCTTTCAGAATTCGTACTAATTTTTCAACAGAAAGAAATGTAATAATACCTGCAAGTACCCACATACCAACACTCATATCGTGTTTATGACTTCCATCACCATGAGTGTGTGCATGTGAATGTGAGTGACTGTGATCAGAATGATCATGAGGCATCAGAGCATGTGGTATCAAATGCAGAAAAGCATCTCCTAGTAAACCTCCAGATCCAAATGCAAGAAGAACTTTTAATAGAGGTTTTTTCTCTGCTGTACTATCGAGAGGTACCAGAAACAGTATTAAGAATGGTGCAGCGCTTATCAATAAAGTTGCTCCTAGAGCACTTATCCATACTTCAGAACTGGTTCTTAAATTACTGGGCTGGTTGCTAACTTTTGGTTTTTCTTGTGTGTGATGATGATGATCGTGTGAATGATGGTGTTCATGTGTATGTCCTTCATTTGCTTCGCGGGAATACTTGAAAGAAGGATTTTCATCGTGAGAGTGACCATGACCTTGGCATATGGCTGGTAAACTCAAGAATATGATAATACATATTAAACCAATAATTATATTTTTGTACGAACGCTTTGTCAAAATATTTGTTTTGGGCTTAGACATTATAACTTCTAATTATTTTACATTAATTTTGTACTATTCATTTAAACATATAAGACTAATAATTTAAATATTTGCCATTTATGATGACGTTACACTGGTTACACGTACATATTTGTCATTTTTATTCTGCTCTGCTTCAATTACAACTGTCATCGATAATCAATGCATCTGTACCAACCAGGCAGAAGAAATCCGTTAAATCCATACTGACATGTTGACAACTTCATAATAACTGAAGCCAAGATATATATTCTACTATGGCAATACTTTTCTCGCATGAAAAGCGACAGATAACTATTCTGATAGCTACTGTCAACGTGTTTTAACGGATTTTTTTATATTTATTAATTTTTATTCCTAGTTAAATTAGTGCTGCTCTAATTTTTATAAAAAAGTTTAAAAATGACAACAATTTACTGAATTTGAATTGACATATCAAAAACATAGTAGCAATGGCCAGCCGAAAATTAATCTATTCTCCTTGTTCAAAGGAGAACTTTGATATTAGTTGCAAAGATTCTATAAATAGGGCTGATGGTATCAATAAACAAAATAATATAGTTATTAGAACATCACTGGAAACTCAAAAAACACCAAAGACACTGAAAACACAAAATATTAGTGATTCTGCAGTTAGTAATTACAAATACAGGTACTTATTTACTTTAAATACATTTATCTCATTTCCAAACATAATATAATTGATTTGTTTTTTAGTAATCGTACACCGCAACGTTTAAAGACACCTAGATCAATGAGTGCAATTCCTTCTGCCATTACTCCACTAAATAATCATTATTCAAGTAATTCAACACCTTCAAGTACTCCCTCAAGATTGCGCTGCAAAAATGTGAATTCTTTAATGCAAACGCCAGAATGCTTTAATCAAGTTGTGATGGAAACCCCAAATAGCATGAAAAGTTCTCAAAAAAGTAGCAACACCGTAGATGAAATAAGTAATCTTACAGTGGCAGTAAGAGTCCGCCCTATGAATACAAAAGAATTAAACACTGTTTCCATTACTAATATAGTGATGGTAGATGAAGATGAAGTAACAGTATTGGGCGGAAACACAGCTGATTCTTTAGGAGGAGTTAGTCACAGTTTTCAGTATGATCAAGCGTATTGGTCTTGCGATCCAGAGCACCCGTTTTATGCAGATCAGCATACTATTTTTAATGGCTTAGCTATGCCTTTGATTGACAAAATCTTTGAAGGTTACAATGCTTGTCTTTTTGCATACGGTCAGACAGGATCAGGTAAAACTTACAGCATGATGGGTATTGATACAGGCGCTGAAGATTATGATGTAAATAGTAGTGCAAGTGAAGCAGGCATCATACCACGTTTCTGCCATGAGTTATTTTCTAGAATAGAAAGATTAGATAAAAATGTTAATGCAACTGTAGAAGTCAGTTATTTTGAAATATACAATGAAAAAATACATGATCTTTTATCACTGAATATGGCTAGTAATGGTCATAGAGCACCTCTTAAAGTAAGAGAACATCCAGAACTCGGCCCATATGTGGTAGATCTAAGTATGCAAGCTGTTAATAGTCATATTGACCTTCGAAAGTGGTTAGCTGTTGGTAACAGTCGCAGAGCTACTGCTGCCACTGGAATGAATGATAAATCTTCAAGAAGTCACAGTATTTTTAGTGTTGTTTTAAATATATCAGGGCCTGAAGAAAATCAAGGGATCCGTAGTAAAATCAGTCTTGTAGATTTAGCAGGAAGCGAGAGACTAAGCCATACATGTGCAAGTGGTGAAAGACTCAAAGAAGGAGTTAGTATCAATAAGTCTTTATTAACACTGGGGAAGGTTATAGCGGCACTAGCTGATTGTCGCAAAAGTGGAGTATTTGTGCCGTATAGAGAATCTGTTCTTACTTGGCTGTTAAGGGTGAGTGATTTATATATAAATCTTATATATATAAATATATATAAAAATAGTATATATATATATATATATATATATATTTATTATTATATTTATTTTTATATTTTATTCAAATTTTTAACTGCAGAATATGATTGTTAGTTCAATTTTTTTTTTAAATCTTTGTGGAATATTTTAAATACATCATTACTCATTTTATTTAAAATTTAAACTATAAATAATTTTTACGAACAGTGTCTTCTTTCAGTTCCTTTTGAATGAAATAAAATGCATTTTCATTCTTCTTATGTATTTTTTTAATTTCTTTATGCAATTATAATTTGTATAAACTATGATATAAAATTTGTAGATATGTTAAGTCATGATCATATTCAATTTTTATACTCCCTATATATTATTTTATATACAGTTTTCAAATTATATTTCAGTCTGAGACATTTAAGTATTTTTGGATATTCAATTCCTTCTAAGTGTTTAAGTATTTTTGTTCATTTTAATTAATCTAAACATATTATCGAATTTCTTATACATTTACTAATATAAATATAATTTATAAGTAACTAATATATAAGTTTCGTACTTTTACTTCAAAAGTACCTTATCGTGGTTTTCAGATCATATATATTTGAGATTTAACAAGTTCCCAATAATACCAAAATATGGTCTATTTTATTCATTTGATTTTTCATGAGAGCAGGAAATCAGATCCAATTTTTACATGGACTTTTGTCACAGTATATCGATGTTTGCAGCAACATGTTCCTCCTGTTGAACATTTGCAATTTTCGCCTCTGCATGTGCCCCTTGTGCATTTGCATTTAGGTTCTATAAATTAAAAAAATAAATTAAATCATAATTTAGATTTTATAATTTCACAATTAGCCTTTGAAACACATAAAATTTATTACAAATTACAAATCTATTCAGTAGACAAAAGCTGTAATAAATAAATTTAATTTCTATGATTTTAGACAATCATTTTATAAGGGTCTGACAAATTGCGAGCGATCGTACTAATCATTACATAAACGTGCAAATTTTGTCTAATCCTTTTAATCCGGATTACAAAGAATATTTAAGCTTTACCGTAATACCGACTTAATAGAATAACACCTGCGTAGGTAGCCACTTTCACAACTTTTTATGCATTGAGGAAAATAAACATTTTGTTTATATATATATATATATATATATATATATATATATATATATTTGTTATCATATGCACTTATTGTAAATATTTTCCATACCCTATTATCACAATTTCCTGCAACTTTTTGGAAAAAGTGTGTCAAGAATTCAATGCGTAAATATTAACCAGATTCCGATGTTCGATATTTCGCTAGATTGCGACAACATTTCATTTTCTTATTGCTAATGGAAATTATTTAATGTTAACCATATCAAACGAACTAGTTTGTTGTGCAACTAATAAATGATATATAAAATATCGTAAAATATCAATATACACACTAGTCAAAAGAATGCATAAGAAGATAAAATTGTATAAATGTTTAGAGATAGAATAGATTTTCATAATTTTGCTCTTACATTGTTTAATATGAAGATATATTGCCGAATATTGAGCGACTCTATTTATTTATTGGAACTTCTGAGGATTCTATTGCAAAATAACTTTGTATATTCTACATGGAATTAAAATATAAGATTACCGCCAAATTCATTGAGTAACTTTATAATTACATCTATTGGAACTTCTGAGGATTTCATCGCAAAACATTTTTAAAAACCAAAAATAAATATATTTTGTATGTCTTACACGGCATTTAAATATTATAAGACTGAAATAAAAAACTATTTAATTGAAATCGTGACTCTATATTTTTATACACTGATACTGCTGACCATGCTATTGCAAAATAGTTTTACAAACAAAAAATGGTTAAATTTTGTATATCATAATGGTCATTCAAATATAAAACCAAATACAATAACTTTTTAATTAAAATCAATCCTAGTCTTACCGCCAAATTCATTGAGCGACTCTATATTTTTATCTGTACTTCTGATGATTTTATCGCATTTATATTTTAACAACCAAACATGAATATATTTTGTATATTTTATGAGGGCATTGAAATACTGCCAGACAAAAAATAACCATTTATTTAAAATCAATCCTAGTCATACCGCCAAATTCATTAAGTGACTCTATAATGTTATTGAATGGAATTTCTGATGATTTTATCGCATATATATTTTATAAACCAAAAATCATAAATTTTGTATATTCTATATGGCCATTAAAATATCGTAAGACCAAAAAAATAACTAATTAATTGAAATCTATCGTCTTTATCATACCGCCGAATTCATTAAGCGACTTTATACTTTTATTCAGTAAACCTGCTGAGCATGCTATTGCAAAATAACTTTATAAACAAAAAATGGTTTAATTTTGTATATTCTACAAAGCATTCAAATATAATAAAAACCAAAAAAATACTATTTAATTAAAATCGATCGTCCTTCTCATCAGTACAGAATCTTCAGGTCACATGCATATGTGACCTATTACTTATAAACTATAATAATTAACGCCAAAGCACGACGAAATGCAGTAAGATTGAATTCTATCACAACTTTCAAATAACTGTATGATAGTAGTAATTTAACTCTAGAACATACCTTCTCTATTTTTATGTCCATTTTTGCGCCAGGCGGGTAATTTCAATTTATTCCACATGATGTTCGCAGTTTTCTCGGCAGTGGCGATAACAAAACTCGCGCAAGCGCTTTTCTTGCTACAATCGCGGGCAAACGACTGAGGCGAAGGATAAATTATAAAGACTATCAAAATTTCACTTTAGTCTTGATTCCAAGTGTATTTCCAAGTTTCTTTAAATCCAACTCCGAAATCAACAATTTCAAAGATTCTTGAATATTAATTTTTATGATACTATATAAGCGTCGTAGTATTATTGTTGCGTCACGGTCGTATGATGCAGTGATGGTAGGGATGCGACTTTTACTAATTCTATTTGTTTCGAAAACTTGTTTATCACTGATATAACTGTTTGAATCGTTCTACGTCCAGTCAGTGGCAAACGATCTGCGCGCTTTGGTTTTGTTTAGCCACCGATTGGTTTTGCGCACGACACCATTTGTTCCGGAACATTCGCCGAGCCGGGTGCAAATTTACCCGAGCTTTGCTGATGCGCAGATTTTTTTATAAGTTTTATTTTGATGATGGTATGATATTTGTATAACAAATAACATGTTTTATATGTAAATGTAAACAGATGGTTATTTTTCTGTTTAATTATATGAATTCATATAATGTCTATTTTTTCAAAAAAGCAGTGTACAACGATACACTTGCACGAAAAGATAAATCATAAAATTATTAATTGTATTAATTGGTACAACAATTAAGAAGGCATTCAGGAGTGTAGAGACATCAATTTTAGGTCATTTTTAAATCATCCTAAAAAAAGGAAAAACATTTTTTTAAACACTATTATTTTTTTCATAATTCATTTATCAACGTAACAAAGAGTATTGAAAAAAAGTAAAACAAAATTATAAAAAAAATAGTAGTTGTTGAAGTGGGGTCTCAAAAAATTGGCACGGGACCGTAGCCACGATTGCAACCCTTCTAGTAGTCCGAAATGAAAAAGACTAGACTAGAAAGAGTAGACCGAAAAGAAAGAAAAATTATGTTCCAATGGCATATACTAGAATTACGATAAAATAATACGACCAAATGACGACTGTTGCAAAAAAGATAATTTTTTACCACCTTTTTAATTTTTAGTCCAGTCATTTAAGCTTAAATTAGGTAAGAATCTCGGAATTCGAGATACCCAGCTGTAAGTCTGTATATACTTGTATTTTGCACCCTAAAAGTTGTTTTAAAACCTATATATGGTAGTGTGTATGTAACATTTGTAGGTTTTGAGACAACTTTTAGGGTGCAAAATACAAGTATATACAGACTTACAGCTGGGTATCTCGAATTCCGAGGTGAACTTACTATAATAACTGGACTATTTCTCAATTTAAAAATAGCTTTAAAAATAGCAAGAATTGAAATTTGGGGATGAGGCTAGTATATACTAGAGAGAAGTCTATAAATAAGATTCACTGAAAATTTCAAGTGAATCGGCTCAAGAAATGGTGGAAATCGCATTGAAACAGACAGTTTTGAGAAAATCGCTTTTTAAGTTTTGCAAAATGAAGGAAACAGAAGAGGATTATTATGGTCAAACAGCTGTAACTTTTACTACTTATTTTACACAGTAGCCTCAAAATATTATGAATATTTTTTTCAATAATTGACACAAAATTTAAGGTTAAAAGGGTAGTTATTTTTTAAAAAAATCTATTGAATTTCCGTAATATTGATAACATTTATTCAACCAAAAACACTTATAATTAATTTTTTTTGAGAATGTCTTAATTAAGGAAGGAAGGGAAGGAAAATCATTGATTTGTGGTGCTCTCACACAATGAACCTGTCTCCGGGAATACAATCATTTATTATTATGTCTTAATAGTCGATTTTTTTTATTTTGTCAGCATATTATAAAATTACTACGTTTTACATTACGACCATGAAGGCCAGAAACTCGTTTAATAAATTGCACTGCTTTTGTAGGTTTTCTATATGCTACAGGCTGATCATATTTGCATTACAGTGCGTTTAAAAGCCGACGTAAACAAAATAATTATATTGATCCAAATAATTGAAAAAACAAGTTTCTTAATGCATTTTTGTAAATATTGTCACATCATTCAACTATACTCTTGACTTAGTCAGGCTCTATCTTATTTATTGATGTTAGTGTACCGCAGATTATTGAACTTTTCTAAATAATATTTGCATTTTTCTATACAAATGTGAAAATAATACAATTTGCACAAGTAAATTCAATTTTTGCAACACTGGAAATAACAATGCTTTTATATTTTCCACTTTGTGAGCAAAGAATGTTTCACACCTATTGTGCATTGTTAAAATAAATTGTTTATGAATATAGAAACTTAGTCACATGAGACAAAAAGTATAACAGAATCTCAACAGGATAGCCTGGATTTTTTTAATATTGAATATTAATTAATATTTAATAAATGCATATAAAGTGTATTTAGGATGCTGTGAGATCTTAAAATGTTTCTTACAATTATTTACATATAAATTTATTAAACTTGAGAGATTTAGATACATAGACACAACTGTAGTTGCAGAGGCATCAGGCCATTTATGATGGATATTTGTTTCAATAAGTAATTTGGCTTAGTTTTTTCTTGTAATTATAAATTAATAATATGTTTAGTGGTAAATGAATTTATTGTATTTTTAACAATTTAATATTACATTTTTAGTCAACACAAGCAATAGAGTATATGTAATTTTTACTTAACATACGTAAAATTGCTTTAAAATTTTAATTAGTATCTTATTGAAATTTAACAATATAATTATATTAATCATTAATTTATAAATTATTTAGAACAGTCTAATAGATAAATATTAATAATTTTATAAACTTATGAATTTTAATTTAATTATATACAAAATGAATTATATATATATCAATAATTATAAAAAATACAAAAAAGTGATGTTACTTAATTTTTATCGCCATGAAATTTGAAAATGCGATTGCATGTTTAATTATTATATTTTATAAATAAGTTATATTTATTTATAAATAGTTATACATTATACTTTTATATACAAATTAAAAGTAACTTGACTTATTTAGTAAACCAATTAGTTTAAGAACCATAAAGACAGTATATCTGTTTACATTCATTAAAAACCATGAAGTCTGGTTTATCTTTTCTACGTACCCAGACTACATTTCAGATAGAAATCTCAAGATAAAGTTGATATTTTTGAAAAAAAAATCAAATAATATTTTGATAATTGATATACATTTTCAGATACAATTATCTTTAAAGCTAATTGCAGCTGAATGCATACACAGTATGCAAGTCTGCAGTTCTTAATATAGTATGCAGGGTAGCATTCGAGAATTCTATGAATGTTTTTAAAATTTGCTTATTCTAATAAGTACATTTTATAATTTGTTAATTATGTTTAAATTTTAATGTTAGCGTTGCGACCATTTCCTCATATTTTTTAGGAAAACGAAAAAGCAAATATATAGTAATTTTTTTTCTGATATGGGATCGTTCAAGTATTACGTAAGCAGATTTATTACAATTATTTACCACCCCCATCCCCCTTGTCAGCAAAAGTAAGCAAAGCTCTTACCCCCGTATTGTTTTTTTAAATATTGTAATTATTAGATTATAATTATAATTTTAAAATAAGAAAATAGGTTTAGGATGTAGAGATTTTACTGATATGGTATTCAGCATAGAGTAACAAAATTATTATAATCTTACGAACATAACAAACTTATTTTAAATTTTTGATACTGGCAAAGACAATGTAAGTTAGCCATTCGGTAAAAAAATAAAAATACTACCTATGAGGTAATCATCATCCAGACTCCCTGCCCCCCATGTCAACCCAAAATAAACAAACCCCCCGCCCCTCCTATAGTACTTACGTAATACTTGAACGACGCCTATTACAAACTCTATTGACGAATTTCGAGAACATAGGACAAAAATTGATAGCTTCAATATAATATAAATTAAATTACAATTATACTAAGTTTGAATATACATATACATAAGCAACGAAATGTGTTGCAGGAGTAATCAGATTAATGAAGGTCAATTATCAAAATAAATTTAATGATCGCAACGCCTCTGTACAAAGATGCATCGTCGTATTATATAATAGCCTTGACATCGTCTCCGACCAGGCGCTTTCCATTAACTCCATCAAATTCCTCTTTTCTTTCGCGACGTCAAGCTTTTCTCTCGATTATTCGTCTCGTTTTGATTGTTGGGTTTCTTCACCATGTTTTTGTTCTTCCTCTTCTTCTGTTATGCTGTCTTTGTGGTCGGAAGTACCCTTTGACCTCAAGTAAGCACCCAAGGGCCGCCTTTTGTCTTCTTTGCAGAAGGGACAGCTTTCGCGCCTTTGTTGCAGCTTGTTGGTACCCTGACTGCCGTGGTTGTGTTGGGCATGGGCAGAGGATTGTTGATTGGGTTGTTGTTTTTCTGCAAAAGAGGGAAAATGGAATTAGAAATTGGGTGTAGAAATTGGATGTTGTTATGTTTATTATTTAAACGTTAAGGGAATTACGATCAAAATGATGTTTGTTAGAGATACGGGGCAAAAAGTGCAAAAAGTGTGTTTATTGATCACGTGATCGATTTTTTTAAGAATTTTTGGATTTGGGGCCGTTCAAGTATTACGTAAGCACTATAGGGGGGCGGGTGGGTTATTGATTTGCTTATTTTGCTTATTTTGGGTAAGAACTTTTGCTTACTTTTGCTGACAAAGGGGAGGGGGGGGGTAAATAATTCTAATAAATCTGCTTACGTAATACTTGAACGATCCCTTTTTCCTCCCCCTTGGTGATACACGGTGATATTCAAAATTACCCTCTTCCCCCACCGAACATCACGTGTATTTTTATTTTATTTAAACCAGAAAAATTGTATTTTTTTATTTTATTTAAACTGGATTATCTTAATACAATTCAAGTAAAAAATAAATACACGTGATATACCCCTCTCCCCATGTGATTTTTTGTCAAACCCCTCCTCCTCCTAAAAACCTCAGGTGAACTATGGACGCCCCTAAAGAACGACAGCTTTTGATTGAATGGATTATCCGATTAGAGTGATTCAACAAGCATGTTAGGGGGCGTCTAATAATCACGTGAGGTTTTTAGGGGGAGGGGGGTTTGACAAAAAATCACGAGATATCACGTGGAGGAGGGAGGGTATAGTATAATATCACATGTATTCATTTTTTACTTGATTTTTTTTTTAATTCCAAACATTTTCAAAGAAAAAATTACGCTTTTTTCACGTAATTCAAAATACACGTGATGTTTGGGGGGAGGGGGGTTAATTTTGGAAATAACCACGTATCACCAAGAGGGAGGGGGCCCAAAAATCTTTTAAAAGTCGATCACGTGATTAATAGACGCTCCTTATTGTTTGTGTCGGCGGTGTGAAAAAATGATTATGTGTTTCTTCTTGCAGATAAACATAAAGATTGTCGCCCAAGCACTTATATTATATTAGATTATGTAACATACGATGTTGAAAAATACAGTATTTCTAATAATTGTTCTAAAATAATAGTAACAATTGTTACGTTTTAGTAAAAAAATTTTAATCGAATTAGCACCTACTATATAATTTGTATAAGTATGTAATTTTTCATTCTTATACATTTTCTTTTCCAAACTTCTGCTTGCTGGTCTTGTCCTTTGGCTTCAGTTCTCTGTAATTTCTCTTCTTGCGTAAGTCATCAACCATCTGCATTCTTCTTCTTTCTAATTTTTTTAGACTTTCTATTTTACCTTTGACGACGTCTTGTAGAAGGCATCCTTTTTGTATTCTGGGCTGATCCATTGTCCTCTTCTGTTCAGGATCGTGCTCAGTAGAGTCCTTTTTTTAACTACTCTTCTTAGGATTTCTTCATTTGTTACCTTGTCTGTTCATTTGATTTTCTCCATTCGTTAAATAAAACATCTGTATCATTTTGTCTATACATGTGATGATGTCTGTATTTACCATAAATGTAAATGGTTTTCTATAAGAAGTTTGCAATATTGGATATTTGCGTCTGCTTCAGTTATACATCTATTATTATCTACAAAATTGCAATACCTTTGGGATGGTTTTACATAGTTATTGAAACTACAAACAAGGTGTTATATATTTTTTTCTCCCAATTGTTCTGATAAGGGCATGGGCATATGCATATAGTTTACGCTCTTTTCATATACGGTAACCTGTACATCGGGCAGGTGAATGAACTGCCGTCGAAAAGGTTCACAGAGCATAATAATAAAATGCGCGAACACATTCTGAAGAGTGGGAATTTATATTACTTTCCGCCAAGTCAGCCGTTCGACCATGGATCTTTAGTCTGCAGAACATATTTTTTTAGATCAATGATTTCTGTCGATTACTATATACTTTCGTTGCATTGAACTTTGATATTATAAATAATAGATACTATCGAAAATTTCATATAAATATCAAATAGACTGTCAACAGATTAGAAAATTTTGTAAGTGATAAGAATTAATCATTTTTGTCAACATAACAATGTTAGTCACATTTAAGCATACATTTACATTATGTAATACAAATATTCTAATACTAATTATAATGATTAAGTAATAATTTACATCGTGTATAAAAAACTGCATGCAATGTTTGCATGTCATGCAATATTAATATTTCAAATAATCTTAAAAAATAATTTATATCATGTAGAAAAGTAAAAACTGCATCGCATCTGAAATAACGCTTTCAGCTACATCGAGTTGTAGTCAGTAGGTAAATTATTCAATATTTTTGACGCAAAATAATAAAAATGCTAATTTCAAATCATTTGTATTAACAAGTTTTGCGTCATTGCCTGAAACCGTAAAAATATTTAGTATGAACTATATACATGTAATTTTAATATGAACGACCACGATAATGGGAACCTGCTCTTATCAAAAAAAAGTTTTTCGTGGTAATTTTCTTTGTAATTATTGTGTTATTGTAATCTAAGATACCATTATCGCTTTATGCATATATCGTTCATTAGTATTATTTGAAGGTTCTTTATTTTTAAAGAAATGATCAAATACCCTTGAGACAATGGAGGTCAGAAATAGGTTGTAGTTGATTTAACAAATATATATATATATATATATATATATATATATATATATATATATATGCGTATGTATATATATATTTATATATACAGCTATATATTTTATCTTACGATGTGTTAATTCAGAGAGAAAATAAACAGACTTTATTCTCGAATTTCGCATATGCAAATTATCCAAAGTGTTTTGGAATATTTCTCATATCTAACTTTTGGGATTGAAACTGTATCAACACACAATGTCACACCAAAGTTATCTTGAAATAATAGCTTTATTAAGATATTTCGGTCCTCTTCATTAAATATAGTTAATTATATAGCGATGGATACTTGCATGAAATTTTCACAAAATTTGCTGTAAATATTTGCGATAGAAAAGTTTCCAACAAATATAATGTATATTGTATAATGTATATGCCAGTATTTCATGAACAAAATTATGATATTTTTAAACATTTATCTATCGTAAATATTCCATTCAGTAATTATTTTTATTATTACATAAATTACACTCTGCTCTACAATGTATATCAATGTCAACAAATATATTCGTCTGCTATATATGATATCGGTATTTGTTAATATGTACCATCAGCGTTATAAAATGTGTTTAAGTATTTTCTTAAGCAAAACAAAATTATTCTTATCGAAAACATATTAAATTACATGCCTTACCAGTTTGCACTTGATTAAATATAATTCATAAATTAATCACCGAACTGATAAATAATTAATTGATCAGCTTGGAATTGTTATTTAATTATTATCTTTGTACGCTAAATGTTGATCTAATATTTAAACAATTGATAAAATTTTAAGTGTTTTGAAGACTCTATTTAATTGTTTTATTATTAATTATTAAAGCTTTAATGCATGAATATTATGATATTTCTGTCATGGAAATAAAAATACACCAAACTTGCAAACATCAGCACTAAATTTTATGAGGTAGACGTAATATGTTGTTTATCACATTAAATTATCATCAATTTGTTAGTAATTCGACAGATAGTTAACTTGGAATAACATTATGCAAATGGATTTATTTATAAAAAATGACTTTAGTTGTCGTATTGGGTTGGATAGATATAATTTTTTAAATAATCAAAAAATCCATATTGATTCAACTGTTGACATAGTTGAATTTAAAATTAATGGCAGATACTAATTCAGACTCGAGACAAATATTTGAACAAATATTTTTTAAATATATTTCGACATTTTCAGCTCTTAAATTTGTTCAACTTATGAATGGAAAAAAACAAGGCAGTATTTTTTTGGGTAAAATTGCAATGGAATTTTCTCTTACATTCTAGTTAAAAACTTTCGTTTTGACTGACTGTTTTTTTTATATAACTTCGAATTGGTTTTCTGTCCAGGAAATTAAAAAGTGACTCGGAAAGTCCCAAAAGCTTAATATCTTTATATTTATCATTTATCTTTTGGTGCATCCAAGATAAAATCCGTACATATGCACCAAAACGTAGCATATTTTTGAAGGCATAATATTTCTCTATTTAATCTAATTTTATTTATCATTTTTGTTGTGCATAATAAGTGTTTACGTAATAACTTAATAAGAAACAGCATTTATTTAAATGTAAGTACTCAGAATATCGATAATTTTAATTTGTTACCCAACGTCATCAAAATATATTAGTGAAATTTTCTGTAACGTCAGGTATACAGGACGTTATAATTTATTTTATATAGTCGAATTATTATTACAGTATGATTATTCTGAAAGTAATTTGATAACAAATTTTGATTTCTGTATAATTTATATGACGTGTATTTTATATTATTCAGCACATGCATATGGTTATTGCGTGCCTTGCAAGACCCGCAACTGGATTACTGTGAAAAATAACATTCTTCTATGATTCATTTGCATATATGAAGAAATAATGACTAATTAATTGATAATAATTATTATGAATTTCTTTTCGAAGGAAAAGATTACAGGGAATATTTATATAATTTTTAGTTTCAATAAAGGTATGGAATTATGCAAACTAAATATAGAAACAAAACATAAATAAATGAATGTTTATGTAAAATGAAATGACTTCATATATCATTTATATACACATTTGGTACTATGTGTACATCTGACGATCATCACGTATTTTTTGTCCCAATTCGATATTATGAAATACCTATGAGAAAGTTGTTCGTTTTCTATATCAAAATACTAGAGTAAACACGTGGATAGTATTTTTTCTTGATTCGTGAGAGTCTACAACTTCTCTATTACTTGATTTGAGTTTGAGCTAAATAGAAAATGTTTTAATAGGGCAAAAAAATCATTGTTTTGTTTTGAGATGAATGAGATACTTGGGCCAATTCTCCAGTGAAATAGACGATAACATAACGTTGTTATGGTAACAGCGAAAAAGTATCTTTTTTTACGTTCAATTTTCATCAATCCACCTCCATTTCAATTGCCCTTGCAATATCAAATAAGATAATATCAAATTTCGCAATGAAAAAAATATATACTCTACAAAGATATCTTTCAACTTTCAAATCTTATTTGTCCTTGATTGACTAATTGTTTATTAGCCGGATGCAAATACTGCGCAATGCGAATTAATGCGTTCCAGCTCTGCGTACTTGGCTTTAGTATTTTTAAAGTATTTTTTGTTAGGTATTATAAATAAAAATGTGGATAGTAATTATTTAAATTATGTACTTTGTGATAAGACTTTCATGTGTTTTTTACAAGCGCACTTAAAAATTTTCCAATTATAATATTTACCATTTGTACTCTACGTTACCAAATTTGATAAAATTCACTGAGGTCTCAGCAGTTCTGAAAATTAGATATTTACTTAAATCGATTTAAGTAATATGATAATTTACTTTCAAAATGTAAACAAATTAAAATTAGATTTTTGACCTTCGCGGGTTATTGTGGCCGCATATCCTGTGAATAAATGCGTGTTGACACTGCGTATGGAATAATAAAATCGCTGATATTAATTTTAAAATCAAAATATTTAACAAACATAGAATTATTGCGTAGATTGTTATTATTACACATAATATTTTAATTCTCTTATATATAACAACTGTACATTTCTCTCCCTCTCGATTCGTTCCATATTTTCCATCAGTATATTCTATTACATATAGAGATACAAAATTGTACCAGATTAAATTTTTATGTGCTAATGGACTTTTCTATGGTAACATTAGATTATGGTTATATAAATATGTCACGAGTACATATATAATAATGCGACTTAAATTTATTATATCACATATATATTGATAATGCTGAGCATTTAATATATACATACTGCAGGGTTATGATTATAAGTCAGAGTCAAGTCTTTGTCATTGAACAGACTGCTTTTCATAAATAATTATATACGTATTAAGTCCTTCGCAGTTTGTAATTATTTTTATAATTAAATATATTTTAAACACTGTTTTTAAAAATACTTAATTCTATGAAATGGCAATGAGAAAACCGCTGTCATTTCAATAAATATTGAGATATTTATTGTTATAATAAAATTTCACAAAAGATGAGACGATAGAAGATGATAGTAAATCAATTGCTATTCCCACTTTTGAACCAAAATGGCTCCAACAATTTTCCTAAATGGCTCCAACAATTTTTATATTCTATTACAATATGGATCGGTGACTCTATATTACCTCTAATTTGTTCAAACAATTTGTAAATAATAATTCTCATTATTAAATTATATGACTTAATTGACATTGAATTTGATAATAATGGACCACTAAACTATGATAAATAGGCAATTTTTATATTCTATAACAATATTGATCGGTGACTCTACATTTAGCCCAATTTGTTGAAACAATTAGTGAATAATAATTCCCATTATTAAATTTTATGATTCAATTGGCATTGAATTTAATAGTAATGGACCACTAAACTACAATAAATAGGCGATTTTTATGTTCTATAACAATGTCTATCGGTGACTCTACATTACCTCTAATTTGTTCAAACAATTTGTAAATTATAATTCTCATTATTAAATGTGTATGACTCAATTGGCATTGAATTTAATAATAATGGACCACTAAATTACTATAAATAGTCAGTTTTTATATTCTATAATAATATCGATCGATGACTCTACAAAGCCCACTTTGTTTAAACAATTTGTAAATAATAATTCCCATTATTCAATTTTATGACTCAATTGACATTGAATTTGATAATAATAGTGGACCATTAAACTATGATAAATAAGCAATTATTTCTAATATGTTTTGACAATGAAAATAAAATAATGGTAATGAGATAACCATGGTATGCAAACTATTCTCATACCATTGTAGTATATCTTGTCAAATGTTGACATATCATATGCACATTCGAAACTATTATTTGTTATTTACATTCGATTGT
>NW_020537758.1:16581998-16628603 GCF_003426905.1 Ctenocephalides felis | reverse complement strand
AACGCAAATAGAGAAATGGTAACTGACATGTACCCTCTTCACATACTTCACATATGTATACATATAAACACACGATATATATATATATATATATAATATATATATATAATAGGGCGGGTCGATTTGAAATTCGCTTAGGCACATATGATTTTCGGTTACTAGAAATTAAAATAAGATACTTTGCCAAAGAAATCATTTCCCTAAGATGATTTTGATGTCCCGTGCATTGACCCAAAGATAAGGGTTGAATTCTGAAAAATTTCGTTTTGACAAATTTAGAGTGCCCCAATCGCGCACAAATGTATGACCCCCACTAGCTTTAAAAGGCTGATCCACCCATGCTCATCGTTCAATCCTTGAAACTTACCCTCCCCCATAAGATCTCCGATACAAAAATTGCAAAAAATCATCGTTTTTGGTATTTTACCCAGCAACTTTCTTTTAAACCATTTTTTCGGATATTAATTCATACATACCCAAAAAACTTTTTCACGAAAAAAATTTCATTAAAATTTTTTGTTTCAATTTTTCCAATAAAGTTGTTTTTGCGCGTTTCTATGCTAGAGGCTGTCGGTCCTTTAGAGAAAAGACTTTAAGCAATCATTTTTACATTATACAAAGTTTTATCTACATATGTTATAAGTAAATGAATATTATAAAAAATTTAAATCGCTGGTTTTTGTCATGCAAAGTACCAAAAATTATGCAATTTTTGTATAGGAAACCTCTAAGGGCAGGTCAAAGGGGGTAAACCATGGACATGGGTAGATCGATCTTCCAAAGTAGTAGGGGCGATCATACACTTGGACACTATTGGGGGGCTCTAAATAAGCCAAAACAAGATTTTTAAAAATTTGACTCAATCTTTGAATTAGTGCACGGGACATCAGAATTCATTTTAGAGATATAGTTTCTTTGGCAAAGTATCTTATTTTGATCCTTAGTACCCAAAAATCTAATGTCCCTATGCGACTTATTGTTACCCATACAAATCGACCAGCCCTTATATATATAATTTTGAGTGAATATACAATTTGATTTTTAGTTCCTAAATTCAGTATCTGATAATATGTTTGGTTGCATTTCAGCATAGCGTAAATGCTAGTTTTGAAGAAGCCACTTATCTGGATTTAACATAAGTCTAAAATCACTTTTTGATCATCAGTTCAAAAGAAAATTTCCATCCTCTGATACGCACCACCGTCCCATTGTTATCAAAAATTCTTTGACTGCCATTATAAACGAGTTTCCCTCCGATCTAAGTTATCCGATTTTCTAAGTTAGGTTTTTCTACCTTAAACGCCGGACTGCACAGCAACATTAGTTATCGGCAGTTTTTGGTACCATTTTGTATGAAAACTGCTACATAACATAGCCTTGTCATAACATTGGGCTCTTTTACGGCTTTTTATTTTGTTACATTTAAATATAAGAGTAGGCGTAAATGCTAGTTTTAAAAAAAACTACTTCTATGGATTCAATGTAAGATTTAAATCACTTTTTGATCACCAGTTCAAAAGAAAATTTCCATCCTCTGATACGTACCAACGTCTCATTCCTATCAAAAATTCTTTGACTGCCATTATAAATGAGTTTTCCTCCGAGCCGCAATACTATTTATCCAACAATGTTTATTCAATAAAAGTGTTGGCTTAGACCCTCGTCACTTGACCCAAATCCCTAATACTCTTAACTTCTTGCGTGTGTTTTCAAACCGACACGTCCACTGCCATTATCCCTCGTTCTAAGTTCGTCATTATCCGTTCTTTCGTTGCCTATATTAAAGGCACGAGTCATCAGCTGAGGAGCTGATGCATGAAATGGCCCTTGAGAAGGATAGGAAATATTAAAATATTAAAATTGGATAATATTTTATATGGTGACGGGCTCATATCGGTGGCCAAGCAGGCGTCACATTTGTAAAAATATTGGTAGAAAATTTTTCATTGGAGTTACGGTTTGATTTTTTACACTCTTATATTTTAATTATTTGGTAAAGCACAAAAAATTTCAACTAAATCATTTAATATATTTTTTTTTATAGGTAGATCGGGGTCTACTTAAAGGTCCGCGGATAAAAGTTTACCACCGACATCTCAGAAGCAAGTAAAGGTAAGAGTTTTTTTTATCAATAATATTTAAAAGTAGAGGGATAAAGCTGTATAACCTTGTCACCTTGATTCTTACTACATTGCTATCGGGAAATGTTTGAAAATCCATAAAAAAATTTTCTTCCGTTGTTAGTTTTTTTGGTTGTGAGCACTATTGCTTACTTTAAAAGAACTTGATATAATTTTTAGGTATACTTCATTTATTTGTTTTATAAGATTTATTATTAATTTTGAGTTAGATTCAACAGTTTTTATGTAACTTCTGTAAAATCTTACACGTGGTAAAAAAGTCTAACTGAACCTTTACCTTTGGCAAAGTTGTAATCAATTAAAAATAGTTAATGAAAAAGTAAATAAAGTTAAAGCAATTTTACAAAAGATATATTAGATAAATAGTTATTCCAACTCTGCTGATGAATATTTCTGACAAATTATAATTAAATTATATGGGTATGTTTTTTACGGTATCGCAGATCAAACTTCATATAACCTTTGTATGTTTTTTGTTAGAAGAATTCTTCATCTTTTGAGAAAATAGTAGTGGTAAATGGTAGTTTGAGAAATGGTTATCCTTATCTTCCATCAATGCATTTGATTGAACAATGAATTTAAATTTATACTCAAACATTTTATACTCTTCGGAAATAAATAGTTTTCAATGCCGATATCTGAATTTAATTATCCCAAGCATCCATGTTATTAATCAGAAAATTCGATACTTACAACAAATAAATTTCTCCATTAAATAGAAACAAAAAGCTGGAAATGCACTAAAATGCGTTACAGGTAGTAAAATGACCAACTGAACCTTTACCTTTGGCAAAGTTGTAATCAATTAAAAATAGTAAATAAAAAGTAAATTGAGTTAAAGCAATTTTACAAAAAATAAATTGAATAAATAGTTATTCCAACTCTGCTGATAAATATTTCTGACAAAATATATTAAATTTTATTTTGCATATGTTGAATAATGAAGCTATTCTTTTGTAAAATCCCTTTAAAATTAAAAATAAGACTTTGTACCATAGTTAGAAAGTTGTTTGTTTGATGTTTGTTATTTGTTGTGATATGATTGGTTTGATTGATTAAAATATGATTTCTCAAAGTCAAATTGGACTTTTGTGCCCTGTTCTACCCTGTGTAAATCTAATATAGGTTTTATTCTCCTTATAAAAACGATTTGTCGATGGCAGAATTGATTTAAAGCGTTGACAAACATTCAGAAAGTTTATGAATTAGATCCAATGACATGCAAAAATAAATATTGAAGTGGAATGACGTATTTATCTTGGAGAACTTTATTTAAATTTCATTATAATTCTAAACTTCTTTTTCGTATTTTCTATTATTTCTGAATCCTAATAAGATTCAGACTGTTCTCGGCTCACCAGCTACCTATTCAGGCTACGAACTCTTTATATAATTGGTTTAGAACGATGGACGCTTGAATTAATTCAGCATATGTTATTTTGAAGTCGCGGTCGTGTAACATTATTTGATCGGCAAAGTTTACGTGAACACTTCTTGTTTAACAACCCTCGACTCTAAAGCCATAAATTGCGCTCAACTGATTTACACTGTTTGGAGAACTGATATAAATTTCGGAAATTGTACATACACAACACGCCTGTACATAGTTTGGGCCATCAATTAGGATGTGGGAAAATCAGTATTAAATAAAAATCCATTTCCAAGCAAATTTCTGATATTGAGGACGCCCGCATCTACAGTGTATCTATAGAATGCCATAATAACATTTTTTATAAACTAGATTAACAAGCGACAAATGAGATATGCGAATTTTTATGCAAATTAAACCCGCCCTTCCTCTATATGAAATGCAGTAGGCGACACAATTATTTGCATGCGTCGGAAAATGCAAATTTCATAAGACTAGATTAATGCGCGAATGAGCACCCCATTGTAAGCTATACAATCCAATTTAAAATGTATTATTTACACAAGGCATGATGAATATTTATATGCGTTTTCATGAATGTGAATCACAAATATAAGAAAAAATTTGATCAGACGCAATGGCAATGTGGACAACCATAATTTATCATTAAAAGTTTGTAATGAAGGAAATCATTAAAGTTATAAAAAATATCATTGGCATTGTTAGAATTTATTATAATGTACATCAAAATAATCGACTTGTGCTTGAAAGGTTTTTGTTATAAAATACCTAATTATTGGAGCTTTGTTTCTGCTTTGTGAATATTCAAAAATTTTCATATTAAACCAAAGAAAACTTTATCTTATGCTATATAAAGATTGCTTATCATACTGCTCATTACAAATTTTCAATACATAAATATTAATTATCATTTTGTAAAATAATTTAGAAATTGTTAAGTGAAATTACCAAACCATGTTAAAATTTCCTCTTATTACCCGACCTGTGATTGAAAAGATTTCATTATAAAGTAAGCAATTGTTAGAAATACTTAGAACTTTGTTTCTTCAATGTAATGTGGTTCAATCAATAGGTCTGTTTGAGTTCATGAGAGCTTGTTTGTTCTCCAAGAACATAATTGACATAAAGAACAAGACTGAACGTTACTCTGCTCAGACGTGCCCCCATGATGGAAACTTTCTGGGCGTGTTGCAATTTGTACAAAATTATATTGTAGAAGGACTTCATTTTTGTTCGCCAACTTTACACCATGGGGATATAGATTATCTCAGTGAATTTTCATAGAAATATAAATAATATATTATAGAGGAAGAATTTTAAATCGAAACTGTATTAAATATATACTGTGATACTACTATTTTATTTTTTATATTTTTTTAGTACTTTCAATTCTCTTTAATATAATTCATTAAGTCTTGGACTAAGTAAAAATAGTAAAATTAATTAATATTGTTTAAAACTCTGATTGATTATTGTTTGATCTGTTGATTAAAGTTTCATTATTATACATAACTAGTCAATATTAGTTGTGATTAATTATTTAACTCTTATAGTTATTGAGCTATCAATAATTAAACTGTCAATCATTTACATCTAATGGTCTTAATTATATCAAAGGAATCATTAATTAATATTGAGCTTGAACATGTAAATTATTCGACAAATAAGCTGCAATCCGTACAATTTCCTGGTTATTGAAATAGTTAGAATATTATTAAATTTAATTGAAATTAAATTGAAATTAAATGAATGTTTTTTAGATCGTTGAAGTCGAATGTTCCGTTCCGGACTTGCCTTTGCTAAAAACTAATCAGCACATCTTTCTATCAATAGAAATCGATTGTTTTTCGAACCATTCAAATCGGTTGATCCGTGCGCCCCAAAACGTGGACGAAAAAATGTGGACACCAAAACACACACACACATCCATTTTTTTAGGTATGCCAAAATGTTCAGAAACCTTCAAACCTATTATTATAACTTGCCCTGAGGAAAGTTAAAAAGGCAGGTTGTACTACATCCTGAACAATTTTAATATTTAATATAAATATTAATTTAAATATATATATATATATATATATATATATATATATATTTTGTAGAGTTTCGAACAAGAATCCAAAAATAATACAAAATAAAAAACAAGAAAAGTTTTTAAAAAAACAATTTCTTTATTTAATTATTTGTTTATTGTCGACGTTTCGGAACTAGGTACGTTCCATCTTCAGGACATCTGTCAAGAAACATAATCTTGATGAGATTTTAGCAAACAATATGTTTAGGAAAAAAAAATAGATTTTTCTTAAATAATGAATTAAATTGTAAAAAATATAATAATGTACAGAAATATGATAATATGTTCAAAATAAAAATGATAAAAATAAATGAGTGGATTATCAGAACAGGATATTAAACATAATAGAAATTTTTTTTGAAAGTTATGGAAATTTTTTAAGAAAAGGTTAATGACAAAGTTGAATTAATTACCTGTATGTTTGAATATTTGTTAGTACTTTTTCACTAAACAAGCTTTTTTAACAAAAATGATTTTGTGAGTTAATTTTCCGCCGAATAATTAGATTTTGTAAATCAAAATTACTAAAAAATTTGTCTTTTTTAAAATTATTATTTGAAAACACAAATAATATTGTTCTCTGGATGTTGTTCGATTGGTTTTCGAAAATTAACTAAATGAAACTGGTGTGCCTTTTGTAACACGTGTAAACACTTGAACGAGAGATGTGAGATTGTATGTGTGTGTTTTTTTTATATGTCAGGGTGTGAATACTTAAATTGTTGATCTTAAAAGGAAGTCGATATTAATTGTTTGTCAAAAAGTGTAAAAAATTTAAATATGAATCATGTAATAGGTTGTGATCTGATCTAATGTTGACACTGTTAGAAACATTTATGAGGATGAGACAACTCTCCGCGAATAACCTTCTAAAGATGCAACTTTCGTGATATAAAATCTTTGGAGTGAAATTAAATGAATGGGCGTTTTCTATAGAGTGTTGTACTAGGGTACTTTTGAAATTTTTTTGTTTATGGTGGACCACACTTAGTTCATGTTGTCTCATTCTCTTGTGTACATATTGGGAGGTTTGTCCAATATATTGAAAAGCACAGTCATTACAAGAAACAGAATATACTACATTAGTATTGAGATTGGATGGGGTGGGGGATTTAATGTTCGTAAAGAATTGGTTGAAGGAGTGTAAGGATGAGCCTGATACTAAAATGTTTTCTTCTAACAAAATTTTGGCAAAATAATAATATAAATCTTCAACGTATGGTATGCTGCAGTAAATAAGATTGGTGTTTTTGATGTTAGTACTGGTATTGGGAGAATTAATTTGTGTTTTAAGAAAGTTCGTCTTTTTTGAATAACTGAATGAATGAGATTTTTTGGGTAACCATTTTCAATTAGAGTTATTTTTACTAGGGATAAATTTTGTGGATGGAAAGTTTGGTGAGACAACAAAATAGCATGGTCTGTAAGGGAAATAATAGTGTTTATCTTATAGTTTCTGGGACTGTATGAGGAATAGTGTAAGTATCTACCCGACCATGTCGTTTTTCTATACCAATTTGTTCGAACAAAGTTATTAGTGTTGTAAACGGATACATCCAAGAAATTAAGTCTGTTGTTATTTTGTAGTTCATGTGTGAAAATTATATTATTGTTAAAATTATTGAAGAGATCTAGTACTGTGTTTATATGATTTTTGTTAATGATAAAAAAAGTGTCATCTACATATCTAATATAAAAGTTAATTTGAAATTTTAAAGTTGAGAAAACGGAAATTTCTAGTGTTTGTAAAACTAAGTCGATGATTCCGGGAGATAAGGGACATCCCATAGCTGCGCCTTTAATTTGAGAATAAAAGTTGTCTTGGCAATGGAAATAGGAGTAATTTACTCATATTATCAACACTATTTTAAATTACTTCTATTTCCATTGCCAAGACAACTTTTATTCTCAAATTAAAGGCGCAGCTATGGGATGTCCCTTATCTCCCGGAATCATCGACTTAGTTTTACAAACACTAGAAATTTCCGTTTTCTCAACTTTAAAATTTCAAATTAACTTTTATATTAGATATGTAGATGACACTTTTTTTATCATTAACAAAAATCATATAAACACAGTACTAGATCTCTTCAATAATTTTAACAATAATATAATTTTCACACATGAACTACAAAATAACAACAGACTTAATTTCTTGGATGTATCCGTTTACAACACTAATAACTTTGTTCGAACAAATTGGTATAGAAAAACGACATGGTCGGGTAGATACTTACACTATTCCTCATACTGTCCCAGAAACTATAAGATAAACACTATTATTTCCCTTACAGACCATGCTATTTTGTTGTCTCACCAAACTTTCCATCCACAAAATTTATCCCTAGTAAAAATAACTCTAATTGAAAATGGTTACCCAAAAAATCTCATTCATTCAGTTATTCAAAAAAGACGAACTTTCTTAAAAACACAAATTAATTCTCCCAATACCAGTACTAACATCAAAAACACCAATCTTATTTACTGCAGCATACCATACGTTGAAGATTTATATTATTATTTTGCCAAAATTTTGTTAGAAGAAAACATTTTAGTATCAGGCTCATCCTTACACTCCTTCAACCAATTCTTTACGAACATTAAATCCCCCACCCCATCCAATCTCAATACTAATGTAGTATATTCTGTTTCTTGTAATGACTGTGCTTTTCAATATATTGGACAAACCTCCCAATATGTACACAAGAGAATGAGACAACATGAACTAAGTGTGGTCCACCATAAACAAAAAAATTTCAAAAGTACCCTAGTACAACACTCTATAGAAAACGCCCATTCATTTAATTTCACTCCAAAGATTTTATATCACGAAAGTTGCATCTTTAGAAGGTTATTCGCGGAGAGTTGTCTCATCCTCATAAATGTTTCTAACAGTGTCAACATTAGATCAGATCACAACCTATTACATGATTCATATTTAAATTTTTTACACTTTTTGACAAACAATTAATATCGACTTCCTTTTAAGATCAACAATTTAAGTATTCACACCCTGACATATAAAAAAAAAAACACACACATACAATCTCACATCTCTCGTTCAAGTGTTTACACGTGTTACAAAAGGCACACCAGTTTCATTTAGTTAATTTTCGAAAACCAATCGAACAACATCCAGAGAACAATATTATTTGTGTTTTCAAATAATAATTTTAAAAAAGACAAATTTTTTAGTAATTTTGATTTACAAAATCTAATTATTCGGCGGAAAATTAACTCACAAAATCATTTTTGTTAAAAAAGCTTGTTTAGTGAAAAAGTACTAACAAATATTCAAACATACAGGTAATTAATTCAACTTTGTCATTAACCTTTTCTTAAAAAATTTCCATAACTTTCAAAAAAAAATTTCTATTATGTTTAATATCCTGTTCTGATAATCCACTCATTTATTTTTATCATTTTTATTTTGAACATATTATCATATTTCTGTACATTATTATATTTTTTACAATTTAATTCATTATTTAAGAAAAATCTATTTTTTTTTCCTAAACATATTGTTTGCTAAAATCTCATCAAGATTATGTTTCTTGACAGATGTCCTGAAGATGGAACGTACCTAGTTCCGAAACGTCGACAATAAACAAATAATTAAATAAAGAAATTGTTTTTTTAAAAACTTTTCTTGTTTTTTATTTTGTATTATTTTTGGATTCTTGTTCGAAACTCTACAAAATATACACAAATCCAAGACTCTACCATTCAATATATATATATATATATATATATATATATATAGGCAAATTTAAATATATTTTTAATTTACGTCTATATTCCAAGAAATTTTGAAATATTGAATAATAACGACGAAAGTATGTGGTATTAGCAAATAGAGGAGAAAATAAGTTATTATAAATAATAATAATAAATTTATTTATTTATTTATTTATTTATTCATAAGCAATCCGTAATCAATAATAATAGATATTATTTCAGGCTCTTGTCAAGCTTATTCATAGTTAATATTAAAAGGATAGTAATTTTATAATCATAGTAGCTGCACAAATTTCGCTTCTGAAAAAAGAGCTGAAAAAAGCTTTCGAACATTAAATACAATGTTCATCATCAAGTTCATCATATTAAAGTCTATTTGACCACCAGTCAAGCTCAAAATTCTTGCACAAGGTTAAAAGTTATACTCATTTAAAACCGTAAAAAATTTATATTAATAAAATAGCAATAAAAAAACATGGTTGTACAGGCGATCAAATGGTCAGTCTATACATAGATAAAGGATAAGGATTATGCAAGAAAATAGTTATTGAAATCAAATTGAGAAAATTCAGTAATGTCATAGAAAGCTAATTCTTTAAAATGTTTATTAATAGGTAGCACCTACATCCTAAAAATTTCTATACCAGTCTGATATAATTTCTTATGCTTCACAAAGTTCTACGATGTCAATGAGTATATATCCATACATTCTATTTGCGTACCATGACTGAAATTTCACTTAATTATAATTAACAAGAATGTGTACCAAATAATTGGAGATTTATTGTAAAGAGAGTGTGTTTTCGTTTCTCACGCTTTACGTCGTTATGGAATTAATTTATTCCATGAAATTTATACGCATGACAGGAAACTATAATAACCAATTACAGCAACTTATTATTTCGAATAACGATAATTATTATACTTTATATTACAAAATATATTACATTTTCCCTCGTATATCCCCGTTGCCATAATCCGCTTTTGACTTTAACGGCGGAGTCAGTAACTTTTCAGAACGCGAACAAAGTTGTGACAAGCGACTCTTGGATATAACACATAACAATGACTCTAACAAGCGAAAACAAAAGCACAACAGGCCCCTATAGACGTCTTTATGACAGCTCTCTCTCGCAAAGAAACAGCGAAAAACATTCAACGACGAATAATAAAAAACGGACAAAATGGAAACAAATCACACCGAGGAAAATGATGAGAATAATGAGGTGGGAATATTTGGATAATTTAGTACTCGGGGTTTATATTGTTTTATTTATTTGTAACATGTTTGGATATTTTTAGACATAGTTCCTAGATTTTTTAGCAGAGTATAGATTTTACTGTGGTTATGCATAGGGTTTGTCGGTTTTCAAAAACCGGTTTTGAAAACCGGCTTTTTGACGAAAATTATGAAATTCGAAAACCGGTTCTTTTAATGGAAAAAATCGGCTTTACTGTATAAATGGAAAATAACAAATATACTAGATGGAAGCAAGGTTTTTAGTACTTGGAATCATACCGGTTCGATAAAATTTGGAATCATATCAGTCTGTTATAGTTTCCAGAAAGGTTCCGTGTTATCTTTTTGTTTTTATTAATTTAGGATTATTATATCAATTTATATATTAATTTAGATCAATGACACTTCTTATTGAAGGTGTGAATTGCTCTACTCAAACTTAAAAAAAGAGTTTTTAGCCCTAGAAGCCACAAATAAAAGAACAAAATTTTCAGATATATTATGTAACGCTTTAAAAGCAATTGAGCCTAGTTAAAATTGACATTAATAAGTATGTATCAATATGTATCTTTTTTTTAAATCTATTATTTTTATTTATTCGATTTTTTTTCTTAAAATCACACATCAATTTTTCAAAATTTTTACTAAATACTATTCTTTATTTTGCATTCTTTTTTATTTAAATTTATGTTACTGTTTATTGTTGTTACTAGATGTTAAATTATTTAGCAGTTGTAACAAATATTGTAATTATAAAAAATGTTGCAAAGGTATGTGCTAGGATTGATGAAATTACGACTATTTGGAAAAAAAAAATTTTCTTACAGCTTTTTTAGATTTCTCGAATTTTTTAAAAACATTAAAAATATTAATTTGGGCAAGAGGCTAGTATATGCTAGTCATCATGCCCAAATTTAAATTTTTAATATTTTTAAAAAATTCGAGGACTCTGAAAAACACTATAAATTTTTTTCTGAAAATTTCAAGTGAATAGTTTCCGTGAAACTCGAAAAATCGTGGGCATCGTATTGAAAAACATTGTTTTGAAGAAAACAGAAAAGAAAATCCAAAAATAATTCAGATTTTAAAAATTCTGTACACATATTCTTGAATAATTAAACAAAAAAACGATTTTTATGAATTTCTACACTAGATGAAACTACCCTTAATAAAACATTTTACTACAAAAATTATGATTTATCGACTTAAAAACCAACTCCTAGTTTATTCGATTTTATTATTTTATGTGTGAATACATTGATGAAATTTTCGTATTGTATTATTTAATTAAAATTAATGACATTAGTTATATAAACGACAAACAAAGGTAATAAAAATCGTAAAGCAAGCAATATTTAATTAATATTTGCCTCATAAATAATTAATTAATAAAATTGCATCATTTCATAATTTAAAATTATATATTTATATATATATATATATATATATATATATATATATATATATGTATACCTATATATATATATACATAAAGCTTTGTGATAATTTTCAGCAGTTCAAAACAGTTGATTGGATTTTGTTGGATAATGATAATTATAGAATTTTGGCATATTGATTAGACAAGAGCGCTTTGCAAATTTAAGAGAAGACTAATTAGTGTGAAATTAAATAGGAAGCTCCAAGTATTAATCCTAAAGTGCTTAGTAAATATTCCATTCATTTAATGCGTTAGATGAATGAAGGAATGCTGTGTAGCAGCAAGAAGATTATGATGGCTTTGCAATTTTAATACGCCAAGTAATATTTGTAAACATGATATATATATATATATATATATATATAAATTTATATTTATGATATCCAACTAAGTCCTCGTATGTATTTCAAGTATGAGTTTCCTTTGCGTATAACCACGTCACTTCAGATAACAGCGTAATTTCAACATTGAGACAGGCGTCTTTGGTAATGATGAGGGTTCTTACACTTACAAGATAGTTTCCATTTTCCTTGACATAAGTGTAAACCTTATGTCATGTGTTATGATGTATGAACGAAGCCATCACAGTAGCAAATGTATACCTCCCGTTGTGTTTTACAGACTTAATGAATGAGATATATGCAGGGTAATGGTAGGAGCAGGAGCACGATAAGTGCTTCAGATTATATGAATAGCAAATATGTAACGATATTATATGACAAGACTATTACAAATACGAAACGTAACGTGCCGGGAGATGAAGTATCTTAATTCAGACATTTCTTCGTATAATAATAAACAAAAAATATTACTAGTGTGGCGCATGGCATCGTGCCTTAAGGCAAATTGCTGGAACTTCCCGTATTAATATTAAACATTCGAAGAATAAAAATAATCAGTCAATAAAAATATCTATGAATAAATATTATAACAACTAGAATTTTCATTATTTTTTTCTAGTAGACAAAATGTGAAAACTTATTAGATTAGACGACGTTGTTTATATATGTTTGAATAAAATATATATAAACAAAATTAATTAAGCGGACTTATTAGTAGAATGGACATTTCAAATGCATCAATTTTTCGTTTGCGAAATATATGCACTGAGTTAACAATTTGAAATAGTTTATGTAGTATCAACTAATCAAATATAAAAAGTATTAAAAAAATATTACAGACGTGGGATTTAAATGTTCAATTAAACATGTTACAAGCAAAAAAGTCGAAAGCAACTTTTGTAACCTATTCCTTCATTTACGTTATCACCCAGTTCATTAAGTTAAGACTACCATTTTAGTATTACGAGCTCATTACATATATCTTTATTTTTTGTTGCCCTAGGCTTAATATTAAGACTTACATTTAATTTCAGCACTTTCATTACACCATTATATATGATAAAATATATATTTTGCCCTTGAAATTAATTGTTTGTTGATGATTTACCAGATTTTCCTACAAAGATTCACTAGGAACGTTCAAAGAAAAATTCCGGTGGAGACGCCTTGTACTTTTGCAATTTAATAATTAATTTTAATTTTAATTTTTTTTTTTACATAAATCGCATATATACATATATATATAACTTACGTATACAGTAAAAATACAGAATTTTTGCAATTAGTGTATATCAAAATATTTTTTTCAAACGCTTAGCATTGATTAATTCTTCATTCACTGCACATAGCACAAAGGGATTTTCGTAAAAAAACTAAAATTGTAAAATAAATTTGTACAAAGGTGCGTAAATATTTACCAAAACTGTGATAACAATGGCCAAGATTTTCACAATTGAATTAATATTCCGAAGTTTTACAATGACACTCTAACCATACATATTTAGTCCAGTCTGTAGTTTTAATCCAGGTTGTTCGTTATAAAGCTTTCTCGCCAATACATATGATTTTTTTTCATTATTTTTTAATTTTTTTAATCTATACATAGGGTGCGTAAATATTTACCAAGACTAAAATTAGAATAGTATAGATTTACACAATTGAATTATTCTTCCGAAGTTTTGCAATGACCCTCTAACCACAAATATTTAGTCCAGTCTGTAGTTTTAATCCAGGTTGTTCATTATAAAGCTTTCTCGCTAATACATATAATAATTTTTTTTCATTATTTTTTTATTTTTTTCAATCTATACCCGAATGAAAAACCGCCGTAAAATGCGGATGACAGTCTCTTTACAGAGTAGCGCGCTTTGGATGAAAAATCGATAAGCGTATGGGGAAAATATTAACTCTAGTATATTTTTTTATCTCGGATTATGATAGAGTTTTTGCATAGCTTATGGCAAATGTATTATCCATTGTTTGCATTGAAGTCTCGCTGAGCGGATTCTTTATGTAATAAAAGCACATCGATTTTATGCAGCAGAAAATGACTAACTCTGCGGAAGTTTTATCGAGTATAAGGAGAAATTGAGTTAACATTCTAAAAATATAAGTTAATAGTGAATATAGAATGAAAATTCTCAGAAAAATTCTTAAATAAGAGATCAATTCTGGTGAATTGAGTGTGCTATTTACTTATATTATTATCTTATTGCTTAACCCCTGAAGTTCGTATATTAAATATCAAAATATTAGAGTATCATTATACAATAGCCAGTTATTCAAAAAAATTAATTTTATGACCCAAAGACTATCACCACGTTGATATTTTATAAAAATTTAATATAATCAGATATATATATATATATATATATATATATATATATTTCCTTCTATTTTCATCCGGACCCGGTTCTACTGTATCCAACATACAGCGATAAAAGACTTGTGTACTTTTCAATAGCACTTAACTAAAAACATCCACTCAACTCTTTCAGATAGCAAAAGAATCGCATTTAAAAGGGATTTCAAACATCCCCCACACAAATACAACAAAAGTGACCATATACCGTGTGAAAATCGGCACCAGCCGATGAATAATGGACCATTCAGGCGATTTCAACAATAATAGGTGATGCATGACTTTTTCATATGTTTCAGCTGAATAGAAATAGATAAGCTGTTTTGGATTGGAAAAATGCCCCAAAAGATTAGAGACGTATAAGTCATCAAATATAAAAAAAAAATAAAATTAAATGGAGTGATCATTGATTTAAAAGCTAATTGTAGTTCAATATTTTTAAAGAATTTTTTTTCTCTAAAATAATGTTTATATGACAATATTTTATTTTATTAAAAAATTGATGTGATAGGTATATTTAGTATATGTAAATGTACGTAGGAAGTCATACATTACTAACGTAGGTTTTTGATTAACATATTAAACTTCTTTCTCCACATGACTTTTAAATCCACTTTAAGTGCCAACTCATTGTTAATATTAGCTTTTGCCTATGTATTCGAGAGAAAAATCATGAATTACGTTAGAAAAATATTTTCATATGCAGCATTTAACAGAAATTTTAAAATTATTCATTGGTAATAAGAAAATTACTTATGTTTCAACAATAAATGCATGACTTCGTTCAGTAAAAACATAATTATATGAAATATGAAATAACTACAGTAATAAAAAAATAATATAATATAATTAAAATGAACATTCATCAGAAGAGAATCTTTAGAAAACAAAATTAAAATTACACAATTTTTATTGCTCCCATGGGCTTAAATGCTTTCAAGTTGATAAGAAAAAAATCTCTAAAAGTTTTAGCACTTAATATCAACTTTTAGATAGTGCGAAATTTAATCGAAGCTTCGTATAGAAATTGCATGAAAAAAAAATCGAAAATTTTAAAAATGTTCTTTAGATATAAATTAGCAAACAAATGAATGAGTTTTATTCAAAATTCAACGCTCTACAAAACAAATTATAAAAAACCTGTTTTGTAGAGCGTCGACTTTTCAATGAAAGATAACACCAATTGTCACTTTTATTTCATTTGTCGCTAAGTTATATCTAAAAATATTTTTAAAGTTTTCGAAATGTTTTCCATGCAACTTTCATACAAAGCTTTGATTGAATTGCGCACTATCTAAAAGTTGAAATTAAGAGCTAAAACTTTCAGAGAATTGTTTTTTATCAATTAGAAAGCATTTAAGTCCCTGGGATATATACCCTTATATTTATATGTTTGTGATCTAATTTGTATTATGAATATCATTTCTTCTGACTATCTACCAGCAAAAAATTCTAATAAAAATGAGACATTGCAAAAGTATGTGGCATTTCTACCGGATTATTAAAACTCCATACATTCTGACCGTAAATCTATACTGTTCCGAATAACATATATGATTCCGCTTTACCTAATATTATTTGTCAACCCAGATATAATAAAAAAAATATGAAATGGATTTTACTTCTAAAATATTAGTCTGATATTAATTGCCTGGGAAAACAGAGAAAATAAAGATTAATTTAATGAGCTTAAAATTAGATTTTATTTAATCGACTGGGTAATAAAAAATAACGGCTTGTTGAATGAACTTGTATATATGAGGGCATGTATCTTATTCCTTTAATATAATTTACTTATTGAAATACATACAAATACTAATAGTACTTTAATATACATACAATCCTACCAAACTATAACTCAAATTATCATCATTTATAATTTTCAGTGAATTTTTAATACGAGTATAAATCTTAGTGTAAACTCTCATAAAAATTGTAAAATAAAATTTTGGAAGATTTTTAATTGTATTCCTTTAATGTTCCTGGAGAGCAACACGTACGTCCCTTATCAACGAAACGTGGAAATAATTTAAAAGAAAGCTTTCAGTTAAGAAAAATAAAATAATATATATTTATATATATATATATATATATATTATATTTATATGCTGTTGAAAATATATGCATTGTGTGAAATATGATATGTACATTTCTATCTACATTTTCGAACATGAAAATCAACTATCACATATTGTGTTCGAGATAATAACTTCTTGATATTCGTAGTTTTCCAATCTCGGAATCCAAAACAAAATGTGCAACCGTCCTGATGCGACCTCATCTGCTCTTAATAAACAATCCTTTACACAATATTCCAACTACGGAAATGTCTAGTTTAGAACTACAAAACTGTTTCCGAGGCATCACCTGAGGTGACACAAGATACATTTTCGCTTCAGTCTATAATATACCCGGTGGCAGTATAATTTATTCAGTAGAAAATGCATGTCTGCTGGCGCTGGGAACAACATTGCCGTATTATTTATTTATACGTCTCTGTGCACTGATGCGCGTTCAATTATTCAGTTTTTCCGAAGGAATTCAGAAAAAGACATATTCAGTAAGGAAGGAGCTCCCACTGAGCTCTCTCTAAGGCATGTAATGAGATACGTATTTCATTAAGGACAGAGTACTCTGAATGAATTACAAGATGAAATTTGTTATATAATTGACTTTTTGAGCATCAAATTAATATTATTATTCGTTTTTATTATTTAAGTCAAATTAAAATTTATAGAAAAGAGGTATAAAGGCTGATGTAGTGCTTATATGCAGAAGATGAAAAATCGAACCATTGCATTGTCTAGAAAAAGTCATTTGAAAATTAAGATTTATGTACATTTTGCCTAAACCCATCTTATCCGTGCAAATGATCAACTTAATCTGTAATTAAGATAAAAATATTTCCATTGAGAAATCTTCTTCAAATTTTGATTTAAAAATAGTGTATTCGCTTGCACAAAACATTGCATTAAAAGTCATATGAAAATCAGTCAGATTTTTTGAACAAAACTATTATTTTAGTGTTAAGGTAACAGTTGGAAGAACGCAAATAATATAGAAATTGCAATCGAATAGAGCTGGGTAATAAAATATAGGACGCAAATAAAATAGAATATAAAATAGTGCAAATAAATTAGAATTTTATGCAAATAATAGCAATCGATACCAAATAGAGTTTGAGATGCCTTTGAAGTGTATTATATGAACAAATGTAAAATCTGTATTTGCACGCTTTATAGCAATAGATTTTTTTATTTTATTTAATTTTATTTCTCTAATTATATAGGGTAAAGCAAAGCATTCATAAACTTTAAAAAATGGTAAAATATCCGATTTAGTAATTTTAACTTTGCAATTCAATCCATATAATTTTTAGAAATATGAGATAAGATCCTTCATTCTAACACCGCTTGGTCAGTTTTTTTATTTATTTATTTATATATTTTTTTCATATATCAGTCAGACAGGAGTGTCTGGTATGAGAGATTATGAAAACAAATTCCATAAAAAAGATTTAATTAAATAATTTAATAAAATTTTATTTTCCAACTAATTTTTCATCGAATAAAGTTTCAAAAGAAAAATGCAATTTTGTATACATTGCTGTATAATTTATACAATGTGCACAAACATAATCCGTTTTATGACCAAACTCGTTTGAATGGCGAAATAAACTCTTTACGAGAGTGCTCCAGAGATTTAATTTAAATCTTAAAATGATGAATTGCCAGTGTACTGCATAAAATTTAATTAAAAATTCCGCAGCAAAATATTTTTAGTTCATTAATTTACGTGGAATGAGAGTATTTGTGAATCAACAACAATGAAAATATTGGTAAGAAAAGTGAAAATAATAAACTAACTGGGCGAAAATGGAACCTTCAGTCATATTCAATTAAATATATTCAATTACGATAGTCGTTCATATTTATTTAAGATAAATGTAAACAGTGGTTTCATTTATTAGCACATTCGTTTGCTCATCGTACAATCGATATTTCCGGATGCATCGCAAATGCGTGACAATTTATTTGCTTATAGATGACCAACCAGTATGCAACATAGAAAATTAATTTACTAAACCTAAAATAAATAAAAACTGGTACACACAAGGAAACGAACGAAATATGAATACAAAAATTGGGAATAATATTATATATCGTTATAGGCTAGAGAAGAATGTAGGTAATAAGGACATAATATATAAAAATAAGTCTTTGATATGAGTTTTACAAATGCATGAAATTGAATATAATTAGTACATATATTTTCAAGTTAAATATCATAAAATAGTATATGTGCTAACTTTACTCAATTCCATAGACTTGTTATCATCCTCATTAAGAAATATGGTGAATATCAGTAATCCAATACGATGCCGATAATCCGATTAACCCAAAAAGGAACTTTCGCGTAAGCTAGAAGTTTGCTCCTAATATAAAATTTACTGGAGAAAAATTAAGACCGTACGGCGTGCTAACGCAGCATACTCAGTTTAAGAGATTAGCGCTGGATAAGCAGCTGGATTCATGGATTCATGCCCAGAACGGACTTTGGGTCTTCGGTCGCTTATGTCGTTTATTTAATGCGAACGAGGAACACATACTGATTTCGCCACATTATGCCGAATGCGTCGTCCGGATAAGTAGACAAATTTTTGAAAAGGGTTCAAATCACATATTCGGGTTGGTTCGGAGTATCGAAATAAATTGGTAATAGATATATGGGTATTATTTCAATTAGAATTATGAGAACAAATTAGTTCCAATTATGACAATTACAAAGGTAGTTTGATCGTAGTTAGTATCATGATTACAGTTATTTTAATATATTTATATTCATAAAAAATAGTGTTTTCACTTTCATTTCATATGTGAAATTAAAATTGCAAAAAGTATGTGTATATGAGTATGTATGTGTGGGAAATTTGATCTCTAGTCTACGCTTAAGGGAGCGTCCATTATTTACTTGAGGCTTTTATGAAAAGGAGGTTTTTGGATAAAAAATCATGAAATATTACGTGGAGAAGAAAGGGGTTTAGTAAGATATCACGTGTATTTATTTTTTTACCTGAATTTTTAAAAAAAATTACGTAACTAAAATACACGTAATGTTTGGTGGGGAAGAGGGGGTAATTTTAAATATTACCAAGGAAAATGAGACTTCTAAAAATCAATAAAAAATTGATCACGTTATTAATAAACTCCCCTTAATAAAAAAAATCAATTAGATTTGTGCGACGATCAATCGAGCCATTGAACCGTTCCTGAATCGATTTTAAAATTTCAAAAACCATTCGGAAGACATCAGTTGGGGATTATCTTGAAAATCAGTTGGATGCTGATTAGTTTTTCGTGAAGATTTTCATAATTGTGATTTTTTTTCACTCAACAAATATCCTAAAATATAATAACCAAACGAAAAGTGGTTTAATTATTAAAAATCATCAAAGTAATGGATGCCGAATTTTATAATTCTATGATCATTATTAAAAAATGTGCTAATTATCAAAAAATAAAAAGGTTTAATTATAAAAAATCATCAAAGTAATAGATGTCGAAATTTATAATTCTATAGTCATTGTTTAAAAATGTGCTCTATGAATTGATATTTTAAGCATGTTCTAAAGCAAATATTTTTTACTCGTAAATATTATTGTAAAAAAACATGCATGTTAAAATAAATCAAATTTCACAAAGTATATAATTTATTTATAACATATATATGAACCACAATTAAATTTTAAGATATATATATATATATATATATATATGTATATATATATATATATATATATATATATAAGTAATTTAACTTAAATTTGGTATGATTCCAAAACCAATTTAAATAAAAAAATAATAAAGTGAAAATAACACCCAATTTTGGTAATTGATCATTCTTAATTCGTTTTAAGTGAAACTTTTAATACAAAATATATTTGCTTTTTATTAAATTTGTTGTATAACTTTGAACAAGATTGCGCAATAATTCTATAATATATTAGCGACATCATAAAAAATGTATTCCATAATACGATTCATTATATTTGGATTATTCTGGTTTCAGAGAAAAACAGTTTTACAAAACAGAAGAAAATGCTTAGCTTTCAAAACCGTTTGCTATAGGCAATTGTTATCTAGGGTTTATTTATTATTATTTTATATTATATCAACTATTTAATGTTTTTAAATAAATATATACATATATAAAAAGACAAGATTCAGTAAAAAGCGGTTGTAGTAGTCGATATTAATATTATTGTGCCAGACATACTCGTCTGGTTAGATGTAGGCGAAACATCTAAGGCCGAAATGCGTAAAAGCATTTTCTTTGGTATATAAAATTCTTTATATATATATATATATATATATATATATATATATATATATATATATATGAATAATGTAGGAGTTCAAATTTATCTAGGAACCGGGAAACGCACTGTTTGAATAGATCTCATTTTCATTTGAGCCCTAAACTTTCGCAAATATTTCTACATCTTCCCCACAAATCCAGTTTTCGTTCATAGATTCTATTACTACATTCGATCATAGTGGAGTTATGGTTATTTCTGGCGCATATTTCAAGCGAATGACAGCCCATATGCAAAGTTGCCGCTTAAGGATATTGCAGGCGCCTCAAGAACTCAATCCGGCTATATCATCGCGCGAGCATCATATATCACTTTGCACGGAACCTTCCTAAACCTTCTGGGACCATATTCTACACTTTATCATTTCTGAATATACTAAATCGTGGGAAAATATCATTTATAATGCCACGCTAGAGCTAACTCACGCAACAAGAACTAGAACAGGTCGAGCTTTTTAATAATAAAATTTTGAAAATACAACTTGCATGTTTGTTCACAACACTACGAATAAATTCGTACGAGTTTAAATGTCTACCAGTATTAAATTTTGAACTTTCCGAAGTAGAAGATTGTTTTGGCCATTCTTTCGAAGTCATTCTGAATCGAATTAGACTAAACCTAGACAAAATGTGTGTGTGTTTGTGCATGTTTCTTAACTTCCCGTAGGGGAATACCTTACCTTAGAAAAAATGGTATATATATATATATGTGTGTATATGTGTGTGTATGTGTGTGTGTATGTGTGTATGTGTGTGTATGTGTGTGTGTGCGGATACAATTTTTCGACGACGATTTCGAGAACACGGAATAACCTATTTGAATAATTGAAAAAACCTTCGACATGTATTGATAAGGAGACGTGCTAATTAGTTTTAGGCAAAGGCAGGTCTAGCCATTCCGGAGATACGGGGCAAGAAGTGCCAAAAACGGTAACTCCGTTTTTAAGAAAACGGAGCGGCCGATTTTAATCATTCAAAAAACATTTTACTTGCATTGACAAGATAAAAACTTATTGAATTTTTTGGGAAGGCAGGTCTATCGGTTATGGATTCTCAATAAAAATAATTTAAAATTGCCTTTTGGCGGTCAAAAATTATCATTAGACAAATGCACATCAAATTATCAGATATTTCATAGAGATTTTCATAATGTGCACACATTTTATGTAATTTTTTTGGGTTCCGTACCAAGATTTTTAATTACGGTTCGGAAAGTTCCAGCAATTTGCCTTAAGGCACGATGCCATGCTCGCAACTAGTTTTTATGAAATCTTCAAAGATATCTATCCACGGATTTTTTGACAAAGTTTTTGCTGTTTTATTTTTATGAATTTTAAATATATCTATCCACAGGTCTACTTTTGACCTTTCGTCAAAAACGGTTGAATTGATTTCAAAAATTTAAAAGCCATTCGATGAATCTCACGATTTAAAAAAAGCGTAGTCTATGGTTTTAAGTTGATTTTTTCAAATTGAGTAAAATGTGTTTAAAAAAAGCATGTATAGTCCATAGTTTTAACTTGATTTTTTCAAATTGAGTAAAATGTGTTTAAAAAAAGCATGTATAGTCCATAATTTTAACTAGATATTTCCAAACTGAGTAAAACATGTTTAAAAAAGTTAGTTCTTTTCTAATCTCCAGAAAACTCTCCGTTTTAGCCAAAAATAATGAATAAATTTTAAAAAATCCAAAGTTGTAAGAAAGATATTGTTTGGGAATAGCGTTGATTAGCTTTTGATATAGATCGACCGGGCCTTTTCTTTGTAATTAAATGTTATTTTTTCAACGATTTTGCTGAAACTTCATATAACGATAGTGTTCGTAGTCTGAAATAACATACTAAAATATTATAGGCCTACGATAAGCGGTTGAAATTTAAAACATCATCAAAGTTTCTAATTTTGCCCCGCGATTCTAACTAGAATCCTGGCTGAAGCATATACTTGTACCAAATACATTTTTAGAACCCAAAACAGATGAAACAAAAATTGATAAAATATGAGTAAATAAATATGATTAAACGATAAAATATATAAATATTTGATTAGTTAGAAAAAACATTGAATTCATATCAAATTCTGTGGTACAAACCACAATGCAATCGCAAGCAACGTACAAAATATTAAGCGTGCAATTTTCATGCTTTGGTGAGAATAAAAATAAATATTATAAAAAATACGACAAAGCTGTAATTCAAGCAAAATTACAAATATTTCACGTACCTTAAAATTAACAACGATTCATTCTTCAATTTCCTCCTAAATTATTTATTACTGTAATGAAGAAGTTGAGATAAAGTAAAGTTATTTGCAAAAAGGCATTTATTAATAAATAGATATACACTTCTAATTACTTTACTTATTCAATAATAATGATTTGAATATGTTATCTAACCATATTGAAAATTTTCTATATATTCGAATGTTGATTGTTTGTTTTTTTTAAACATTTTGAAACATTTTTCAATAGATGAAGATTTTTACACGCACGTATAAGCATTTTATTGTCAGTGAAGTTGTAACAAGTAAGTTATGAACTCTTAGAATTTATGAAACGTTTTGGCAAAATTAATTTGCTAGAATAAATATAATTTTAATAATGAAAACTAACTATATATAGCACATATATAAATGAATTTTACTATGAAAATGTACTGCGAGAGATTGACCACATTGAATTTAGTAGATATATTGACAGTTATTACGATTTATCAAAATAAGTAATATATTTAAGGACCTATTATATTTTAACTATACATAGAATCATGCAGGGATAACTCTTTGGTTTTATATATAAAATATTTACACTGAAAATATGTACATACCAACGATTATCGATTGCAAAATTCGATACATTTTTGTCGTGACAGTATTCAATTGATTAGAGAAAAATGATATTGGATTCAATTTTAATTTCAATCTTCGTATGAAAATGACATTCAAGATAATCTAAGTCTACACGAGTTTTAGTTTAATTTATACAACACACACTCTTCTTTGGTCTATCATACAAAATTATATAAATATAAAAAATTAACAAGGTTTCATCACAAATGGTCAACAGTGATTATTTATAACGCACCGTTTTCAACAATGAACGAAGCTTTTATTCAACGAACAAATTTTTTTTTGAAACATTTGTTGAATATTAAATAATATTCCGATACAAAATCTATTCTGATCACTCCGTAAAATATCTCACTAGAGTAGAGTAGGAAGATTTATTTTTATCAAAAAATAAAATATGTTTGGCAAAAATACACAAGCCTATAAAAATTATTTTTAGGTTTTAAGGGACACAACTAGTGTGAAATTTTCAAAAAATTGAATTTTCAATTTTTCCACTTTTCGATAGGTTATACCTTTAAAAATAACATACCAAAATTTTAAATCGGTATCTTAAATAGTTTTTGAGTTACAGCCATTTAAAGAGTATATATATAGTATATAGTATAAGGATCATTTAATCTTTAAACGCGTTTTTCTTGAAACAGCATTTTCGGAATTTGCTGCAGCGATTACTCAAAAACAAATGATCCGATCGCTATCAAATTGTTTTTACATGTTCTATATATAGTTTTCCGTAGAATGAACTATCGATTTTTTGATCGGATGAAAAATCGAATTTTGGCAGTCCAAAAACGACCAAAATTTTAGGTAAAATTCGACTTTTTTTTAAAAAACGTCGTCATTTTGTCAATTTTTGGTTTGTTTTTTTTTATCGTAGTTCATTTTACAGACAATATTATCTGGTTTAACGAGATTTTTTTTTTAATTTCATCCACGTAGAAGGCCCTAATCACTGCAGCAGTGAAGGGCCTTTGAAGATCGACGATAACTTCAAAAATATTTATTTTTTTTCTTCAAAAATTCTACTATGTATTCTTAAAACATGTATAAATATATTCCTAAAATTTTGAATGATCGATGAACGAGTTTTTTCAATATAAATTCCCAAAAATCACCTTTTATTAGGCGGTTACACTAGTTGTGCCACTTAAATAAAAATAAGTATCTCAACGGATATGTTTAGTTTTATCAATTTTATAATAGTTTCTTTATTCCAAAAATTTTATAACTATTGAATCTTATAAGATTTCATTTAAAATGTATTAAATTAAATAAAATTAAATTTTATAATTTTTCATAAATTATTAAAATTTATATTAGGCAAGTGTTTAACCGAACATAACGCTTTACTCTTTGTCCTTTATTAACAACTAATTTTAATAAAATGTGTATCAATAAAGTGGGCAAGGGAATAATTCGCAGCTACGTGTTTCGACTCTGTGCTGACATTCGTGTCCGTCTTGAAGAACCGTCCTGGTGCGTCTTTGCATCGAAGACGCCCCACAAGTCGCGCTGCACGGTGACCAGGCCGACCAGGGCGAGAGCTTGCACTCGGTTACGCGATCTGGCAACGTATTAACAAAAAATGCTCATATGCTCATATTTGGCATTTGATCCCGATTTGTTATGAATGTGAAAGATGCTGATTGATGATATTAATACTTTGCTATCGACATGATGTAATAAATTTAGATTGAGGACAAAACAAGTAGATAAAATCCAAAGCTCTACATTCTTGAATCAGTCATTTACGATACATATTCAAGATTTTATAATAAGTAATAATTTCTTAGAATATTACGAAACCGATAAAATAAGATATGAAATGAATAATAAAATTAGATTAAGCAATTAATAATATTTTTTCGTGAATAATAGACCTTGGTTTTAATTTGTTATCATATTCAAATTGATTGTAATGTGTTGGAAAGACAGCGGGTATAGTTTATGGTTTTAACTTGATATAAAATAAATGATAAAATTAGATTTAGCTAACTAAAAATTGCTGATTATTTTACCAAACAGACAAAATAAAGTATAACATTTTTTGTGAATAATAGACCATGGTTTTGACTTAAAATCATGTTCAAATTGAGTAAAATGAGTTTAAAAAAATCGATTAAAAATTAGATTAAAAATAACAAATAATTGCTGACAATTTTATGAAATCATGGTTTTAACTTGATATCTTATTCAAGTTGAGTAAAATGTGTTTGAAAAAATCGTGAAATAAATGATAAAATTAGATTAAGCAATAACTAGTAGTCGCTGAGAATTTTACGAAACGGTCAAAATAACGTATGGATTTTTGTGAATAATAAAGCATGGTTTTAACTTGGTATCACATTTAAATTGAGTAAAATGTGTTTAAAAACCCGTTAATAATGTGTTTAAAAGAGGTGAATTGTGGTACATCGTTTTAATTTGGTATTTTTAAATTGAGTAAAATGTGTTTAAAAAAAACGGTAACGAACGAAATTAGATATGAAATAAATGATAAAATTAGAATAAGCAATAAATAATAATTTCTGAAAATTTTACTAAACGGACAAAATAAAGTATAAAATTGTTTGTGAATAATATATAATATACTATGGGTTCCACTTAATATCATATCCGTAATATCAAACCGCGAATGATAATAGATTTTATTTTGATAGTAAGATAGATACGTTAGTTAGTATTTTTATGACGCTATTGATATTTTTTTTCTAGTTTGAAAATCATAATTGATCTTAATTTTATTTAAGCCAGAATAGCTAAAAAGATGATATTCATGATTTAAAATCATTTGAAATAAAAATAAGTTTTATAGTTCAAGATCGCTTCATATTTGGAACAAACACTTTCCCAAAAGAGATGATATTTATAAAAATTTGAAATAATTTTAAATAGACGTAAATTTTATAAAATATTTCAAAATGTCTTTCAATAATTTGAACTAAAGCTGTACAAACAGAAATGATGTTTATAAGAATTTGATATTATTTTAAATAGAAGTAATTTTTTTTGTAAAAATCTAAGATCTTGTTTAGTATTTGCAACTAACATTTTCCGCCTAAAGTATTTTAAATGAATAAATATAATATATTACATTTTAAAAGATATTATCAATAAATTTCATATGTTTGATTTATAAAGAAAATAATAGATAATGAATTAATAAAAAATGTTCAATTAAAGGAGTGGTATAGGAGTAGTGGTAAAGAATTGATTTTAATATTTGTAACTAGCATTTCCCCCTAAAGTATGTTAAATAAATTAAAATAAAAATGAATTAAATTTAAAATAAAACTTGAAGAAAATTTAAAAAAATAAAATATTTCCCCCCTCTGAAAAGTTATTACAAAATAAATTAATATGAAATTTTAAATAAGTCTGATAATGCTTTATTATTTTCATTAATATATAGATTTGTTCTTATCGATGGCAAAGTAATAATTTTCTGAATTGTATTATGTTATTACTATTACTATTAAAAGTGTCGCTTATGAAATGAAATGAAATATGTCTTTCACTGAATAATTCTATAAATTATTGTGTCGTATAGGGTGATTAATCTGTTATGTAATGCTGATGATTGCGGGTTAACTGATCCGATATATATTATCTGTGATTGACGGTGGGATATATCTTATTTAAGCTTATATATATATATATATATTATATATATATATATACATATATATCATGATGTATATATATTCTCTACGGATTGGCGAATATAGTAGTAGTATCTATGTCAAAATAATTTTTAACATGATGCTCATAATTCAGGTGATATTGATTAGTGACTTAATCAAAATTCATGATAATGCAAAAAAACGGAACAAATTATCCATTACCCGTAGGATTAACAGTATTATCCGTTACCCGAACAAATTGATGAGTACGTGCATTATTAGGTTAGACATGATTGGTAGTATTAGTATTAGTGTAGGACTTACTATTATCGTGGGTATTAGCCGGTCCCCATGTGGGCATTAAGTCCTTGTTTTCGCCGCTCTCTCTGGCCCCCTCGCCGTTCGGGCAGGGGGGCCTCCGGCATGTTCTTCGCTTCAGTAATTTGCTCGGGCACTGCTTGCCTCCGTTCACAGGATGCCTCTGAAATAAGCAAGATATAGAGGTGCGGTTATAGTAGTAGTATCTCTGGAGCTTACGACACTAATTGCGGCATACGGGCTAAGGGGATAGTTGTCTGAGGAAAATAGCTGGGGGGCGGGAGATTGACGAAATATAGTTTCTTATATAATTTTCATATATAATTACCGTTATGTATCTCGTCTTCTGTTTGTGGCCTCGTCCACAAGTCACACTGCATTCGCTCCAGGGCGACCACTTGGTGACCAGACACTTGAGGACGCCCGGCGGCTGCTTGCTTTCCAGATATAAAGGGCTCTTGTCGTACCCAGTCAGGGTGCCATCCCCTGTCAACTGCGTGCCCTGGACAGGCCCGTACAGTCGACGTTCTTTTTTTTGACTGTCGGATGAGAGATCGCCAAAGAGATTCACGTCTGAAAAATAAAAATGAGAGAAGAATGAATTATTATTTGTTAAATACCAGAAAATTATTTGCAAACATAATATTCTGAATATCTGAGTAAAATTTATGTTTAAATAATTTCTAAAAAGTTTACAAAAATTTTTTTGCTGTGTAATAATATTATGTAACTTGTGTCTATTTTTTCTAATAATTTTATCAATCACCATTTGCGTCTATAACATCGCCCATCGGTTGATCCAGAATATAAGCCGCTAATCCTGCAGCATGCAAAGAATGCACCAAAACAAAAGTTCAATGTATTGAAATGCAGTTCGCAAATATATTTATCAAATATATTTTACTTACCAGGTCCCTTCGGACACACCTCTTCGCATTGTTCTTTATTTTTAAAATTATTGTTGTTGCCGTAACATCCACTATACATAAAGGGCTCGCAGCTTTGGCGTTCTGAATTGAAGTACCAGCGTTCAACTCCTGGTGCTCTGCACGGTCCTATGTGTGTGTGTGTGAGCGTGTTCACCAACAGATTTTTTGCCGTGAATCGCCGTTTTCTAAAAAACGGCTGGACCGATTTCAAAAATTTAAAAGCCATTCGATGTATCTCGATGAGGATCTTGTCAGTTTTGTGCGACGATCGGCCAAGCCGTTTCTTCGTAAATAGCATAAAAGTGAAAAGTTTTTCGTCCACGTTTTAGCCCGCAATTCTGAATCGATTTTGAAAATTCAAAAATAGTTCGAAATATATTGGTTGGGAATCGACCTGATTAGTTTTTGGTGTTGAAACATTTTTTTCGTCGATTTTTATTATTATTTTTTTGACGGTAGTTACCATAGTCTTCTAGATCATACTAAAATATAACGGCCCTACGACAACTCGTTTAGCTTTAAAAATTCGACAAAGTTTGCAAAAATTGGTATGGTCTTTTTGGCATTTGTCAAAATTAGAAATTTCATCGACGTTTGCTCAAAAACGCCTGAACCGATTTCATAAATTTAAAAACCATTTGATGTATCTCCATGAGGATTATCGTTTTTCAGTTTTGTGCGACGATCGGCCGAGCCGTTTCTTTGTAATTAGGAAAAAAGTGTTAAATCTTTCGTCAACATTTAAGTTTATACTACCGAATCGATTTTATAAAATCAAAAACTGTTCGAAAGATATTAGTTGGGAATGATACTGATTAGTTTTTGGTAAAAATCTACCGAGCCGTTTTCTTGTAATTAACTGTTGCAAAAAAAATTTAAACCGATTTTTATGGAATTTTTTTCAGCGATATATATCATAGTCTTATAGAACTTACCGAAATATTACGGCCTTACGACAAGTAGTTTAATTTTAGAAATTCATCTAAGTTTAAAAAAATGAGTAGTTGTTTTGACATTTGTTAAAATTAAAATTAGAGTATTTACTTGGTATAACGATAGAGTACTTGCTCTTATTGAACATACTAAATAATTCAAGTCCTACAAAAAACTGGCTCTTTTATAAAAACGATTGATTTGTGAATATTTGCTTTTAGAAAATACTCCGAGTCAAAGTGTTCGTTCGTTTTCAATTATGTGTAATAAATCCACTCGGAATACTTTTAATCACTCATTAATTAATTTATTGATTAAGTCAATTATTTAAACATATCGGGAAGTTCATGTAACTTACCTCAAGGCTAAATACAAAACCAACAAGTTTTGATTCCAAATCAAATAATTAACGAAAACAAAATTGCTCATAGCATTAATTCTACATTGTTATACATCGTTTTATTTCATGTTTTGGGAAATGATATTTCGCAAATATATTACAAATTTTATTAAAAATACACTAAAATAACACCAACTAAAAACAAATAGTATATCTCGTATGTTATATGTTTGTATAATCCGCTTGCATGTTTAATGAGTTACATAAAATTACTGACCGGTACAAATTACTATTAATATTTTGTATTGAATAACATGTTGCCAATTACATAAGCAGAATTCACTGAAAATACAGCTAACTATGTTATTTCAAATGTAGTTAAATACTGCAAAATTGTAAATCTGATCGGAAATAAAGAGTTCTAGCGTCAAACAAGTTATAATTTTGGATTTAAAAAAAAATAACTTGAAAGCAAATTTGTGCATATAGTTTAAAATATATTCATCAAAGAATGACAATTTATATTGAGTTTACCTTTCAAATGTGGTGGTAGCGATTCGCACGAAGCAATAGGAGCAACACAAGTAACCTGCTGCACCCTAAGTACTCCTTCACATGCAGCCACACTAATTTCATCCTCTTCATCTTCGTCATTATCCTGGTCATTATCCTCGTCTTGTGGAGTCTCGTCATAATTCGCTTCATTTGAGTTCTGGTCCCAATGTTGTGCCTGATAAGCGCAAAAACATTATTTTCAAACTGAGATTAAAAGTTATAATTGGAGTAGAGAATTATGATGGAGTACGTCAATTACTCACTCGATATTGGTGCGTGAGTCCCCGTTTGTAAAAGTTGCGAAGTTGTTCTGTCGGGGCTATGGGATATCTGCTGCGCATTCGGTGACCTTTTCCGCAGGTTGCGGAGCAGGGAGACCAGGTTGACCACATGGTCATTGGGCAACCAGGAGGGACATCGAGAGTCTGAAAATAAAAAAAAAACATTACTGCAATTATTGAAATTCATGTATATTATCAGAGCATAAGTAATACAAAATTAACTTGTCGTTGGTATTTTGCCTTGAGGCAAGTTACATGAACTTCTCGATATATGTAAATAATCGACTTAATCAATAAAAAATAAAATAATTTATGAGTGATTGAAAGTATTCCGAGTAGATTTATAACACATAATTGAAAACGAACGAACCCGTTAACTCGGAGTATTACTAAAAGCAAATTTTCAAAAATCTATAATTTTTATAATTGAACCTGTTTCCGTAGGACTTTATTGATTTAGTATGTTCATTAAGACCACGTACTCTATCGTTATACCAAGTAAATCGTCTAATTTTAATTTTAACAAACGTCAAAAAAAACTACTCATTTTCTCAAACTTTGATGAATTTTTAAAATTAAACTATTTGTCGTAAGGCCATAAATATTTGAGTAAGTTCTATAAGGTCATGATATATATCGCCAAAAAAAGTTCCATAAAAATCGGCTTATATTTTTTTTTCAACAGTCAATTACAAGAAAACGGCTCGGTAGATTTTCACCTAAAACTAATCAGTATCATTCCCAAATAATATCTTTCGAACAAACGTCAAAAAAAACTACTCATTTTCTCAAACTTTGGATGAAAATTTTTAAACTATTTATTTGTCGTAAGGCCATAAATATTTGAGTAAGTTCTATAAGGTCATGATATATATCGCCAAAAAAAGTTCCATAAAAATCGGCTTATATTTTTTTTTCAACAGTCAATTACAAGAAAACGGCTCGGTAGATTTTCACCTAAAACTAATCAGTATCATTCCCAAATAATATCTTTCGAACAGCTTTTGGTTTTTTAAAATCGATTTGGTAGTATCAGCTTAAATGTGGACGAAAAGTTTAACACTTTTTTTCAAATTACAAAGAAACGGCTTAGCCGATCGCTGCACAAAACTGAGAAAAGATAATCCATATCGAAATACATCGATTTGAGTTAAATTTTTGAAATCGATTCAGGAGTTTTTGAGCAAATGTCGATGAAAGTTCTAATTTTGGCAAACTCCAAAAAAACTATATTAATTTTTGCAAACTTTGACGAATTTTTAAAAACAAACGACCAGTCGTAGGGCCGTAATATTTTAGTATGATCTATAAGACTATGGTATCTACAGTAAAAAAAATCATAAAAATCATCGTTTTTTTACTATTACAAGAAAACGGCCCGGCCGATCTTTACCAAAAATTAATCAGCACGATTCCCAACCAATATTTTTTGAACGGTTTTTGAATTTTTAAAATCGATTCAGAATTGCGAGCTAAACGTGGTCTACATTTTTTTCACTTTTTTGTTATTCACAAAAAAATGGCCTGGTTGATCGTTCCTCAAAATTGATAGTTCTCATCGAGATACATCGAATGGCTTTAAATTTTTGCAATCGGTCCAGCAGTTTTTGAGAAAACGTTGATTTACGGCAAAAAATCTGTTCACATAGACGCATACCTTTTTCAAATTTGGTCTCATTCAATTCAGAATGGCTTGAAACGTCGAGAAAACATAAAATTAGCGAATGAAATTTTTTTTCTCCATCGCGAAGTTAATAAAAATAATCTATAATATCTAAGTTTTTACAATATTATTCTGTATCTTTTTATTAACATTAATTTTCGACCAACGCTTCATTGTCAAGATCTAGAATTGTGGTATACTACAAAAAGTCATGTTTTTACATCGCGTTTTGCATTTCCATTCGAGCCATTAATTTACTCACCCCTTCTGGAGGGTCGCAGTCCTTCTCTTCCCCAGTGCAGACATCGGTTTGCTGGAGGGATGGAGGTCTCGGTTTTCCTGCACGGCAATGCTTCATTGCTCCACGACGCCGATATCTAGAAATGATGGATTGAAATATTGCATATTGAGTTTGTTTTATATTCATGGTAAAAATTGTCACATCGAACTTTACCTATAACATTATAAATACATGCATACATGTTTTCAATATATAATGCGGTGAAAAATAACTTCTGATATTTATAAGGAAACGTCGACAACTATGTGATATATGACAGCATCGGAAAGAAAATACATGTCGCAGTATTGGAACAGGTATGTTCGTTTTTGAAAAAGCTATTTTATTGACGTTATTTACAGTTATGCACATTTTGAATTATGCGATATATTTTTACCTATGTCAAATTTTTAATGCTGTTGTCTTATATAAATTATGGAAATTAAGAGGTCAAGTCAAGAGAGAAAAAAGGATAAATGTTATCGTCCATGCCTCTGAATGTAAAATATGGCGGATATTATTTAAAATGTTTTGATTTGGATTCAGATATATATCTTATATATAAAAATGGATCGCAAAATGTGTTGGTAAGCGCATAACTCAACAACGCCTGGACCAATTTGGCCAACTTTTTTTAAAATGTTCGTTTAAAATGTGCACTCACTGTATACTCCTCCTAAACGATTATTCGGATTTTGATAAAACTTTCTGAAGTTTGTTAAAGAAATTTTCTAGGATGTATGTGATTATAAAGTACTGGGATGTATGTGCAACATTGTAAAAATAAATGAAAATGAAAATAATAACAAAATGAGAAAAAAAAAAGAAAACTATCATCTGCTAAGAATTTCAATTTACTTATGAACCTAGACAATGTTAGAATATGTATGATGAATTTATGATTATGAATAAGAAAAATAAAATGTTTACATTATTATTGCCAAAGGGCAGCTGAGATGTGCCAGAAATTAAAATAATATAAGATACAGTATATGTAGGGCAGATTGAATGATACACATATGAACATATAATTTTTTTGCATGTTTTACTAGTCTTTCTACAATATTTTTAAAATTTGTAAAAATTTTACTTTATAACAACAAATGGGAAAGAAAAGATGAATACATACAATTCGGCCCTAACGATATCGATTAGGAGAAGTTTAAGATGCAATTTTGGATATCTTAAATAATAAAAAATTAAATTAATTCAATCCAACATGAAGTACCAGTGTTATTTTATGGCTACGGTTATAGTATACCACAAGACTTCAATTTCCAATATAGTGTGAGAATTGAGACTATTATTTAAAGCAGTTCTAGATTTAACATCGCTCATATTATAAATATGTATACATTTTGCCGAGAAGAGTAATTTAAAAAACAATAATTATTATTTTTAAATAAACGGTAAATAATAGTATATTATATTAAAAAATTGTAGACATGGGTACAGAACAACGTCTGTCGGGTCATCTAGTATATATATATATATATATATATATATATATATAAATCTAGAACTATAATCTAAAGATAACAAAGTAAATAATGTGGTGGTCTCACACTATGGACCAGCCATCGGGCAGAGAGCCAATGATAATAAAGATGCTTTTAAGTAACACATAACTTTATAAATTGACACCAAATTTTTAGAACATTTTTGCTTATATATATATATATATATATATATATATATATATTTATGTGTTATATATTTTACCTCCGAGACCGCATCTTATTTCCGGGACCACATTTTGCGCTGCATGACGACCAATCAGACCAAGGTGTCAATGCACATTCACCAGTACTATATTCGTCATCAGCCTCCAAAGATTGTTGCAAATGATTAGTTTGGGCAACACCTCCCTCATTGCTGCAAAATACAAATAAAACAGCGGAAATTTCCGATTTCAATGTGGGTTCTTCAAACATTTTGCAAAAAACTTCTTAAATAGTTCATTAAAAAATAAGCTGATCTATGTAGTTCAAAATAAATATGAACCAAATATTAATTAAAAAGTTGCTCACAATTTTTTGAAATTCTTTCATTTAACCATAACAGAAGTAATTGAATACTTTAGAAATATAATTATTCATCCTTTGTTAAAAAAATATTACTGTATAAACTACTTAGTATAATTGAACAAAAATAATCTGATTTCTAATTTTCTTTAGTAAATGCAAATTCTATTTGTTCATTTTACAACTATAAATCAAATAAAGCAATTTATAAGAAATAGCTTTTGTTTATATACTAAAATAATTGTAAAAAATACAAAATCATCATTAATAAACAAACAGGCTGAAGAAATAGAATTATTTATTAAATACAAACAAAATTATAACAATTAGCATTTTAATAATTAGAAAATAATTGAGAATAGAATAAAGCATTGAAATGTAAATAAACTTAACTAATAGAATCAATATTGTGATAAAAACAATAATAGTACTAAAAATTACTAGCAATGCTAGTCATTAAAAATAATATTAAATGGTAGATAACGATAGTCTATTATGAATATATATATATATATATATATATATATATATATATATATATATATATATATATAGAATGTAGTTGTTCTCGGGCGTCCATCCATTAATTGAAACTTATTACTCTTAATACTCTAGTAAAAAAAAATTCCGAACATATAACATGTGTCGATGAGAAGATATCTTTATTTAAAACCTGTTCATTTAATAGTTATTAAAAGTCATGCTTTGTAAATTGTATAGTAATTGGTGCATTATATTTTCCGTGTTTTTGACAATAAAACATTTTACTTCAATAAAATAGTTTCAATTAATGGATGTACGCCCAAAAACAACTTTATTATAAGATTTCACCATCTGAAAAAACCTCTTAATTTATATATATCATAAGATTTATATATACAGAAATATGAAAAAACTTAAAAAACTGTAAAACGTGAACAGATTTATATTTAACCTACTTGTATTCAGAATAAATAATAACATTTCATTGCCTTCATAAATTAAGCTAACTAAAATTGATCATTTGGTTATTATGTCGAAAAAGGTTTGTTTGTTTGAAAAAAAATGCGTATAAAATATAATAATTTTAAGTTAGTTGTAGATATGATCATTTTAAATCATTTATTTCTTATTCTGTTATATCAAAAATGTATGTATATTTTATGTACGATTAATATATAATCAATATATATTCATTTTCACGATAAATGTCAACATTTTAAAAATGTTCAAAAAATTTGTAGAACTTTTATTAACTAAAGTATTTTTAAATCAATATATCCACAGTAGAAATCATTTATCCGGACCTCAGTTGTCGAATTTATGCATGATTAATGGTGCAGTTTAGTATATGTATGTAATTTAATCTAAGAAAATATCTATGTACATACATAAGAAAGTGATAATTTCTCAATAAACATCGATTTTTGTTGATATCTATGTATGTATTCGTTATTTTTAATAAAAACACAACATTATTCTTCATGCATTTGATTATCCGAATGCCTATGGACAACAATTAGTCAAGTTAATCAAATTACTACTGTATATTTCTTAAAAATAAACAATCCTTTCTATATTATTTTATCTACTTTTTATCACAATGTCGTCATAATATTAGTATCTAGTATGTTGTTTACTGTTACGGTCCGCTTACCTGCAATCTTGTACCCAGCACGAATTGCGGTCTGTCAGTTTCCGTTTGCAGGACATGATCTCGGCTTTGGCCTCGTCTCGGTAATAGCGCTGCCTGCGCCGCACGCCTTTGCCGCAGGTCACGCTGCACTCGGACCAGGGAAGCCAGCTGGTCACGGCACATGCACCAGAAGGGTCGTCGTCTTCCTCTGGAAAGAGAGGTGAAGGATATATGATTAGAAATTTATTTCAAAATTAAGTTCATTTCTGTGTGAAAAGGTTAAGAAGCAAATATTAAACCTTAAGGGGGTATTCTAGTGTAGAAATTCAGAAAACACGATTATCTTGTATTTCATATTTTCAAAGTTTAACTATCTAAGAATATGGGTACGAGAAGGTTTTTAAAAATTTGAATTATTTTCGGAGATATAGGCATTTTTCAAGTAAAAAATGGATAGTAAAAACATTCATTGGTTTCTCGTACGACACTTCAAAAATGATCTAAAATTCATCGCTCTACACTAGAATACCCCCTTAACAAACGAGCGGATTTTTATAAAACTATAATTATGAGGTCAACGGATTTTTGAGAAATTAAGAGCTTCATTAGCAAACATGCATAAGTATTATCAAGTTATTGGACTTTCATCTTTGCTACTAAAAAATTCCAGGTTCCTACTAATACTTGGTGCTTCAACACTCCTTTTGTTTGCCGTATTTTTACAACTGAAGCCAAACCTACAGTTTTCTAAAATATCACGAGTATGTCGGCATTCGATTCTTTTAGAATGTTTACAATGTCGCGACATTCCTTCGGGCTTAATAATATATATTTCTTCATTTCTTTGTTAAGTTACCGTAGGGTAAGTTATAGTAACAGCAAAATCGAGAATGAAAATGTTTATATATCTTTACGTTTCAGAGGTTTCTGAACATTTTGGCATACCTTAGAAAAAATGGATGTATGTGTGTGTGTAATTTTTCTAAAGGCAGCTCCAGCGTCACCGGAGTTCCAATAAAAAAAGTAAAAAACAATGCCATTTGGCGGCCAAAAATGAACATTAGACATATGTACATCGTATTTCAGATATTTTATATAGATTATAATAATAAGTAGAAATTTTGTGTGCATTTATGTGGGTACCGTACCAATATTTAGGCGTTAGATGACTACGCAGCGCTTAAGCGCTTTGATATTTCGACTCTAAATCAGCTATGCAGCGCGATTGCTTAAAAAAAATTTCACAATTTTCAAAAAAATCAAAATACAAAGAAATCAAGTTATTCAAGTCTTTTTTTTTCAAAAATTAAAAAAAAAAATCACAAAAATCTAATTTTTTCAAAGTTCTTCAAAGTTTTTTAAAAAAAAAAAAGTTTTTGGTACGGAAATTTCAAACAATTTGCCTTAATGCACGATGCCATGCATCATCAGTTTATTCATTTCAATTAATTAAATTTTCATTTATTATACTCTAGCATTCTTATTTATTTCAGGTTGAAAATTTATTTATTAATTTCCTGAAGGAAAAGTTTGTTTTTTGCAAAAATATCCAATTTGATAATTTGTTTTCTCGACGTTTCAGGTTATTCTAAATCGGATGAGACTAAATTAGAAAAAAGTGTGTGTCTGTGTTCGTCCTTTCGCCAAAGTTTTCTTAAAAACGACTGGATCAATTTCAACATTGAAAAACCATCCTATGGAGCTCGAAAAGGATGTCAATTTTGTGTCACAATCAGCCAAACCGTTTCTTTACAATTTACAGAAAAGTGTAAAGTTTTTCGTCCACGTTTTACCCAACAATCAATTTTAAAAATTCAAAAACTGTTCGAGAGATAATGTTTGCGAAATGTGTTGATTAGTTTCTGATAAAGATCGGCCTTGCTGTTTCCTCGTAATTAAATAATGAAAAAAAAATTGTTTCGAGTTCGATTAAACTATGTATAATTACATATTTCGGTTGAATCATAAAAAATCATCAAAATTTCGAATTTACTCGCCCTCTTAAGCGATTCTAATTAGAATCCTATACTGATTACAGCTTACTTAAAAAAATACAATTTTAGAAACCGAGACGGATGAAATGAAAAGTGTTAAACAAATTTTTTTTTGAACATCAATTGGTAATCATATTTAGAAAATGCAAAAATTTTATTATCGAAATGAACAGATGAACGTTTCACCTATATAGCTAGATCTCAATTCTTTTTTTATTAAGTTTGCCTTAGGGTCATTTACAACTAGCTAAATCTTGCTATAAAACCCTTTATGTGAAAATTATTGGAATAAAACAAGTTCTACGTCGTATATTTACAACGTCCTATAATTAAAACTAGACTTCTTCAGCAATTTGAAGATAGCATTTCTGTCCTACAAGCTCCTTTTACGGAAGCGTTTGAAGTCACCAGGCTGACAGCAAATGTACAATATAATGCATATGACTAATTACAGTGCAAAGGAGCTCAGGACATTAATCATAGTTAGTTTACGCGCCGGCTATTTCAGGGAGAAAATGGAAGCACAATGGTCTTTACCAATGGGCAATAGGATATCTTCTGCATGAAAAGGCTAGTCTCGAATATATATGCTCCTTTAGTACTATATTGTATATAAATCAGTAAAAAAATAAATACATTATGGGAAAACCTGAATACTATTCCTACATTCTTAAATTTAACACCCAACTAAATTTTGTTAATGTTTTCAGTTCCACATACTATTTATTCTCATTTATGTTATATTACTTTCACAAGTATCGCGGTTACATGCTTTGAAAAAATGTATCATTTACTATCTGGATAAAAAATAGTACATTGTATCTCAAAAGTTACAAATTATGTTTCATATAACCAGCATCTTCCAGAGCTAAACAACTGCATTTCATTATAAATTTACGCCGTATCCATTTCTCTTGGGTCATTTATAATTTTCTGCCCGGAAGACTTTGTTCTCATTTTTAATTTATTAAAAAACTTAAAAGTTTTGTAACGCAACTCTCAGGTGAACTTTTTGTTAGATATTCATCATAAACTTCAAGAGCAAAAGCACTTCAACTACTACAGTTTTCGAAATCTTTTTGTGTATAAATCTTTTTACACAACGGGGTAAAAAGTTAGTTTGTTAGTTTGATTGAGATTTTAAACTCGTATCGAGATATCTTTGTTTTGAATAACTGTTAAGAATACATATCTAAACACCATAATTAGTAGGCATAACAGTTTCTTCCATATTTATGTTATTTATTTACGATTTTTCGAAAATGTGTCAGTGTTTATAACGTCAATAAAAAAGATATAATTCTTACCTTCTCAATACAGATTCCTTAAACGTTTATTGAAGAGCGAAATGATATTGCCCTGGGGTACATAATATGAATAAATATATCTTGTGAATTTTATTACAACCCCACTTTTCAGAGCATAATATAAATACATTTATCGATATCAAAATACAATGTATAAAATGAAATATTTTCCGAATCATGAAGCGTTTAAGAGCTATAAAGCATTGGTTCATTTATACAATTTTATTGCAATAATAAAATACGATTTTTGTGTATGATGGATTCATATGATTTAAATTCAAAATTTTTAAATAAAGAACATAGTTATTTATATTTAGAACAATATTATCTATCGCGTGATTTAACTATTAAAATCATATTAATTTGGTGTATATGAAATACATTTTTAAAAACAATGCTATTAATAATAGAAAAATATTATAAATTATAAATGACGATATGTACGTAATTTATTATATATTTTTATAATTTTTTTCTATTTATTGATACGATAATTCTACCTTAGAATTTTGGTCTATATTTTAAATTGCTTCTAAATTAAATTATAGCATAAGAATTCAAAAATATTTGCTATTGCTTTTAAGATTGATGAAAAAGTATTTTCTTTGACAGATTCAAAAACAAATATTTCCACAGTTTTAATTAAAGGAAAAAAGCGACCAGACCATTTTTTTATTTATATTTGACTATGGTTGGCTTCAATAATATCATCTTACTCTTTGAAACATCAAAGCCCGAAATAATATACACCAACACCCATTATTATGTCAAAAACAGATTCTAACAGTTCCCCAAACCACTTGAGCAATTCGCCCTGACATTAACATAAAGCGAATTGATTCAAATGCTCAAGACGAATACAAGTAATTTATATCCGGAATAAATATAAATTAGAAGACGTATTCCATCTGAGGGAATAATTCGTTTTGAGCTGAAACGAGATATGTCAAGTTGACGTCCTGACGGGCGGTTGCCTATTCATTATTCCATTATCCGGGAGCATTTATTTGTGCCGGGACGACCTATTTTTAAAAGTCTTGTCAACGGATAAATGATAATAATTACTGAAAATGTCACGGTAATAAATGATATTTTGAAAATACAGCTTAATGTAATGAGTTTTAGTTCTATGCTTCTTCAAATTTTTTAAAGATAAATTCAACACAAAAATTAGGCTTTCATGTGACCTATTGTAATGAATAGTATTGCCCTCACGCAGGTGCATGAGCTGAGTTAAACTCACATTGCCATTTCACATAGGAATCCCAAAATGGGCTTTTTTCAATTAGACACATTTTTTTGATATTTATTTTCAAGTGAAATAGACATCGCTACTGCACGATATCAGGTTGCCTAGAGCGTTACGCCACTGAACACCCTGTGATATATATATACATGTGTAAAGATATGTATATTCTCATATATAAAATTCTTCTGTGATGATGTATGTAAATATACTCCTAAACGATTATTTGGATTTTGTTAAATCTTTCTGAAGTTTATTAAGGAAATTTTTTAGGATGTGTGTGATTATAAAAATAAAGTAATATTGCAGAAATAAACGGAAAAAAAATTGCAAAAAACAACATATCACTGACATTGAAAACATTTTGATACATGAGAACTGTCATCTGCCAAAAAATAGCCATTTACTAAATAAGTAAAATCTAATATCTACAATATTATTGCCAAAAACCAGCTGAGATGTACCAGAAATTAAAATAATATAAGATACAATACATGATGTTTAGCAGATGAAATTATAAAATTTAGTTTAATAAATAACACAGTACGTCCAAAATTGCATATACATTATTACTTTAAACTTATGCATGTTGCATTTTGCTTCACTTTACCAAATTATTTAAATACAAAAGAATATTTCTATTTATTGAAAAAATGATTTAGAATTTTGTTTCATATGTCAGAAATGAAGGTACGTAAACATTCAATTGTTTCATTATGATCTTAGATTGAACAGTGCCATATAAACTAGATTTCAAAAATTAATTCACCTAAGATTTTAACTAAAGTAATAATGTTTATTAAATTATTGTATGTAATTTAGAAGATTGTAATTGCCAAAAAACGACTAATGAAATTTATAACGCGATTATAAAAATTGTAGACTATTATATATTATATAAATTATTGAAGCAATCATATTGGTTGGAAATAACAAAGGTGATATTGTTCTTTTACCGTAGATACTATATTTATTCTTTCTGAATTTTTTATACCGATCAAAAAACTGCAGTTTCTAATACATATAGAACTTATGCTAAGATCATAAATGTAAGGACATTAAGGGCACACCTAGTGTGAAATTTTCAAAGAATCGAATTTTCAATTTTTCCATATTTCGATAGGTTATACCTTTAAAAATAACATACCAAAATTTTAAATCGATATCTTAAATAGTTTTTGAGTTACAGCCATCTAAAGAGTATATATATAGTATATAGTATAACGATCATTTTATCTTTAAACGCGTTTTTCTTGAAACAGCATTTTCCGAATTTGCTGCAGGGATTACTCAAAAACAAATGAACCGATCACCATCGATTTTTTTTATATGTTCTATATATAGTTCTCCGTACAATGACCTATCGATTTTTTGATCTGATCAAAAATCGAATTTTGGCGGGCCAAAAACGATCAAAATTTTAGGTAAAATTCGACTATCTTTTTTAAAACGCCACCATATTGTCAATTTTTGATTTTTTATTTTTATTGTAGGTCATTGTACAGACAATATTATCTAGTTTAACGAAATTTTCTTTATTATGTTTTATCAACGGAGAAGGCTGCAATCACTGCAGCAGTGGCGGACCTTTTTTGGCGCCGCCGGAGATTGCATGTCATTTCAAAAGTATTTAATATTTTTATTTCAAAAATTTTACTGTGTGTTCTCAAGACACGTATAAATATACCCTCAAAATTTTAAATAGATCGATCCACTAGTTTTTATTATTTTTTTATTGCCATAAATGACTGATTTTTAGGTTGTCAAAATATCAAAAAGTATAGAAAAGGAAAGGTAAAAAAAATGGAACTTAAATTATGGACTTGGGTACAGGACAACGTCTGTCGGGCCATCTAGTATACTCGTATATATATATATGTATAAATTAATATAAAAGAAACTAGAGAAATAAGAATCGATTGCTGTACAATATAGATCAGATTGCAAACCAAGAAATAGTTTAAACTTTTTACATATTTAATTATTTTCATATAAATTCGAAATATTATGTAACGGTTACAACAAGACCTCTATCTAACATTAAACCTCTATCCCACAAATTCCGCTTGATGTTTCAAAGTTCAAGAATGCCTTCCCTTTGACCACAGAAATGTTATCATCAACGATTCCACCATACCTGGTATGTTGTCCACGCTGTTCTCGCAAGCCTTCTCGTAGAGTCTTTGTCTTGCCAAGTGCAGACGGGCGAGCGGTTTCATTTCTCCTCCAGACGGGTCGTAGAAGGGCGATCGCGGGTCATTCGGGTAGTTGGCGCGGATGCGCCGGATCACGTCCCGCGGATTCGTCGGCTGATCCGGAGACTGAAACAGGTCATAACACGAGCTTTTAGAAATTCAGATCTGCTACACTCGGTGTTGGGGAAACAACAAATTTGCTGATATTTCAATGGCATGTAAAACAGAGGAAATATTTTACGAAATAAAGCAAGGTGTTGTAAAAATGTATATACCACACAGGGAAAAATGAGAATTTATTAGTGTAACTTTATGGTTTATATAGTTGCGCACATCACATTTATCAATGAAAATTAATATATTTAAATCATACAATTGTATGAAAAAGCTATTAAAATATATGTATTTTTGAAATTAACCGACACTAAATATGTTATCATTCGGTTGTGACATGTTATCCTAGTCCAGTGTTTTGAGCTCAAATTAGGTAAGAATCTCGGAATGAACTATAAGTATGTAAATACTTGTATTTTGTACCCTAAAAGTTGTCATATGATAGGGTGTACGCAACATATGTAGGTTTTGAGACAACTTTTAGAGTGCAAAATACAAGTATTTATAGACATACATCTGGGTATCTCGAATTCCGAGTTGAACTTAATAAGAAAAATGCAATATCTACAATATTATTTGCTGTTATCCAGCTGAGATGTGCCAGAATTTAAAACAATATAAGATACATTATATGATGTTTGGCAGATGAAATTATATAATTTAGTTTAATAAATAAAACAATACGTCAAAAATTGCGTATACATTATTACTTTAAAGTTACGCATGCTGTATTTTTACTGTTGCAATGAAAATGACTTACTATAATGTTTATCTATGGTTTTAAATATGTGGGTTTGAGGACTAGTCTTACTTTGGCAGATTTACCATTAAAACTTGTAGAAAATACTATGCAAGCCTCATACCTACTGTCTAGGCCATTATATATTATAGTATATAGATCATACAGTCATTCAATCATGAAATCATAAAATTTACTAAAAAAATTCTACTTTTACACATGAATCACTATATATGTAGATTTCCATATAATCTATATATATATAGTTTAGTTTATAGTTTATAGTTTGACAAAAAAGCTCAAATATGAATTTCACCTGTATATATAATTGGATCTTTATTTTTTTTTAGAAATAAATTTATTGGAATTTCTACAGTTACATAAAGATCATTATACAGTCATGTTCTTTTTTATCCATTTCATGTCATGCAACTTTTGAATTTTTTAAAAATGCATATATGAGAAATTCTATCACAAAAACTAGTGTACGGTATCGTGCCTTAGGGCAAATTGCTAGAACTTTCCGCACCGTAATTTAAAATATTTAATAACTTAATTTTTTTTTGGCAATTTTGAAACTTTTGAAAAAAAAGATTCAATTAAAATATTTATTAGATACATATATAATGAATATATATTATTTCTTTATGTTTTGTTTATTATGAGAATTTGCTTAGCAGTTTTAGAGATAAAATATCAAAGCGATAAATTAATTACAAAACTTGGTACGAAACCCATGCAAATGTAAACAAATTTGTACTTATTATTAAAATATCTGTAAAATATCTGACAATTTGATGTGCACATGTCCAATGATCATTTTTAAGCGACAAAAAGGCTTTTTCTAAAAAATCATCAATTCTTCATTTCGTCAACACAAGTAACGGTTTTGAAATCGGACGTTGTAATTAGTTCATTTGGTTAGACTATATAGTATATATTTTAATATCATTCTTAGTAGATTTATTATTTAATTTTCATTTAATTTGATCTATTAAGTTTTCAAAATGAGTAATGAAAATATGAAGAAAACTATTACTAATACAAGTTCTACATATTAAAAATCTTAAGTTTAATGCAGAGCAAAGTTTCTCTTAAAAACTGAATTACCATTTTGGTGCTTTCTATCCCGTATCTTCAAAACGACTGGACCTGCCTTGTCAAAAACTAATCAACACGTCTTTTGAATCAGTCAAATCGGTTGATCCGTGTTCTCGAAATCATCGACGATACAAACATACATACATACGCACACACATATATACATCCATTTTTTTCTAAGGTACATTTGGTGAGAAATTTTGCTTTTTGGCGTTGTATTTATACTAATATTTTTTACATCTCTAAGAATAATGTAGATTCAATATATTTTTATGAAAAATAATTCTCGCTATAAAAGTGACAAAAGCAAGATATAAATCGTAAAATGTATGATATAATACAGCGTTTTATTCATCCGAGAATTAAAGACCATATCAATTTTAATGTGTTTTTTTGTTGTTTATCTGTATTTCACAGATATATATTCCGTACAATGTTTTATCTACAGAAAATTTGTTTTGCACCGCTGTGTATGATGGAAAACAAACCAGACCGACAATGCACTGTAAATTATTAACTATTTTTTCGTAGAGCTTTACGATTTATTCTGATAATATAAATGCTCCAAAATACAGGAATATTGTAGTGTAAGGGGTAGTGTATTATCATACTCATATCAAAAAAAAATAAAATATACATTAATTTTATAAACAAACACACTTGTATATAATATATTATAAAGTTACTTTCATATACAGATTGTATCAACAAAAGATTTTTTTTGTGTTTAATCGAATTTTTTAATTTTAATTTTTTGCTAGAAATTTTTATAATAAAACAAAAAAATATTATACCATTTTACATTCCTGATTAAATACGCAAACTTTTGATGAAACTTGCTTGCACACTTCAGTACATTTTTTTCAAAGTGGGCTTCTCAAGTGGACCGAAAATTTCAAATAAAAATTTTAAATTCACTGTTTAACAAATAGTCTCAACTCTAAAATACTGAGCAATTAATTATGACTGTGGTTCTAAATACGTTATTTACGAGTCAAAGTTTATATGAACAAAAATTAATAAAAATTTACGCCAATAACCGAAAAAATCAGAGTTCTACCAATGCTCTAGGTGGCGCCTAAAAGCTCAACATTTTTAAACTACAGTAGGTGCATCTATCACCTCATTTTGGTTTGACGTTGAATTCTGGGATACCTTGCATATATATATATATATATATATATGATATTTAATGCTATGCTAATTGAATAGTTTCGAAATTTTTTATTACAAATGAACAATATCAGTTACCTAATTTATAAATAAATTTGCCATTTTTTTGTTTTTTATATAATTTCTAATTAGATTACATTTATATATTAAGATACATAATAACTCAGATAAATTAGGTACAAAATTAGGTTTTATGCATTATTTTACTTGAAATTTTTCTTCTATT
>NW_020537758.1:16548334-16580998 GCF_003426905.1 Ctenocephalides felis | reverse complement strand
GTTGCATCATATTCGAAAGAGTCTTTTGTTTGATTCAGTTTTTTTAATTGAATCAGAAATTGTTCCTAACACATAATAAATAACTTTTGTTATTTTGCCAGTGTGTAGTACATTTTAAGAAACATTGAATAACGTAAACTTAGAAAAACATATTCGGGTATTATAAACTAAATAACAGAGCTCAAATCCAAAATAAACTTCAAACGAAAAATACTTTTGTTAAAAATATTGATACATGGCCGTTTATCTCTTGATGGCGATGTCGCACTAAGGTGAAAGCTGACACATATTTCTTGCTTTCTATTTTTTATTATGCATATTATGTACAAATTTTTTTGCTCGCAGAACTTTATGCCCTGCTTTGATCAGACGATAAAATCATTTATTTTATATAAGTTCTGCCGGATTGCAGCATACACAAGCATGTTGTGATGTGTGCTTTTGATTAAAATTTTGATAATTATCACCACCATGTGATCTTCGTATTTCGCACCCACTCAATATCCTTTTGTTTCGATCGGTATTTTGAAACAATGAATTTTCTCCCGCCCATTTTCCTTAGAGCTATATATTTAAGCACTCCTCTGTTTGTATTTTCCCTGGAATTTTACCCGTATATTCTCACTCTGGATTCGTGTCGCACAACTATTTATCAGACGGCCTGTTGTTTTTTTTTCTCTCCATTTTCCCTAAGCATCTTTCTTCCTGCAATGTTTTTCGAAGCCAGTTCTCTTATCACTCCTGGCCGCCGTTAAGTTGTTTCTTCTAAATCGCCCGAGCACATGGATGCCTGTGGCGCAAGAAAATAATTAGGAAAAAGGGAAATAAATCGTTTCGGCCAAGATATCTCGGAAAGGAGAAGGCGATTTAGTGAAGTGTAAATCAACAATGTTATTTAGAAGCTGTTTAAAGGGCTATTATGGAATAAGGAGATAAGGATAATAATTTATTAAATTAAGATACACTTCTGAATAGAGAAGAAACTTTTGTAGCAAACTAAAGGCGTATGCTGCAAAATAAGGAATGCAATACCGGTATACCGGTATACCGAATTACCGGTAAACCGCCCGATTGTTCGGCGGTATTTTTACCGATATTTATTCCAAAAATATCGGTGTTTTCAGTATTTTTACATAAGCGCTATTTAATACATAATACCCTAAAGTTTAAGTTTTTCTGAACAAATTTATCTTTAATTTCCATAATCGCAAAACAGCTATATCTTCAAGTGATTCTATAAGATAAACAAATGTCAAATATTATCTCACTCGTCATTAAACTGACTATTTATTGCTTTCCAAAGAGCTTCATATCGTGGTACAATAAATAGACTGATAGATAATGATGTTTGTAAAAATGTAACGGTTTTTTAAGTGATATTTGCGCCAAAATATTTTATATCACACAGATTACTCTTGCGTAATCTTTATTTTTTTCTAACTTTATATATAATAATTATGATCAATACTAAATACTATAGAAAGCATCACATTGTTTTAAATAACAATACTCAACAATTATAATAACTTATTATTTATCTCGATAAGGAATCCGATCTTAAATTAGTGTAGAGAAATTATTTTTTCAAAATATTGGAGATTATGCTAATTTAACACATCGGATACAGAAAATACAGTTTATTATAATAATGTAATATGACCTTTTATGAGTTTTTGGTCTTTCTTGCTCATAAGTTTGTTTTTAGTACTCATAAGTTAGTTTTATAGTGATATTGAATTGATTAAACTGCATATGCTTTTGTTAAATTATTAAATTATTAAATATACTTATTGTTTTATTTTATTGTTCAGTTGAATATAGTTGTAGTGGTATATACATTTTTATATTGTACTAGTAACTTTGAATTTTGTTTACGTTTGTTTAAGGTAATAAAAATACCGGTAATTTACCGGTATTCCGGTTTTAAAATGAAAAATAACCGAAATACCGGTATTGAAATTTTCCATCGGTATTGCATTCCCTACAGCAAAATACAATCTTTATATTTAGTTTTAACAAAAACTTGCTTATGATTATTTATACCTAATTTGCATAGAAAACTAGATCCATTATATATTATTCGCATAGAAAACCATGTCTTCCTATTACTAAATTCCATAGCAGCTCCTGTAACGTATCGTGTATCCCAGTCAAAATTTAAATATCCCATTTCCTCCTCCTCCTTTTGAAATATTTGAAGATCAATAAATAACACAGTATTCTAGCTACATGGGCACGTTTCAGTTCACTTTCTTGCAATATGTCTTTAGAAATAATTGCAAAAGCTCCCGTCTCCCCTGAGTCGATTTATCGGCATCGCACCGGGGGCGCCTGTCGAAGACACGCGTTCGACTCATTCGATTTTCTTCGAATTCGTGTGTAACAAAGGTAGTCAATCATTTTTGGAAATACTTTACATAATTATAAATTATTATATTAAATATTGTTACTGGTGGGATGTAAATTTGTATATGAATTTGCAATTTAATTTAAATATTATAGTTTAAAATGTTTTAAAACGTTTTAATGTTTAAATGAACAGAATTAATAGAAATTTATCACAATAAATGGTCATAATTTCACCAAAGCTCTTGATTGCACTTAAAAGCTCGTTACTTTGAAATAACTTGAGATATTATTTTTTCTAATTTTTTACAGACCAATTAAGGTCCAATACCTTAATGACGTCAAGGTCTGGGAAACCCAATATATATATATATATATATATAATATATATATATATTCTTATATTCAATAAGCATATCTTATTGAACCGTCAAAATAAAAAGTAAAGTATAGCTGACATTTTCACAGTACATACTTTCAAAACAGTTTTCTCGACTTGTAGAGCTTATTTACATGTAATAAACTCCACAAGTACTATTACAAACAATATGTAGAATTATTATTAACTTCCCGAAGAAGTTTTTGTTTTCATAAAAAAATTTGATTCGCTAATTTTATATTTTCTCCACGTTTCTGAATCGAATGAGACCAAATTTGGAAAAAGTATGTGTGTAGGTATGTATGTGTGTGTACTATGTGTGTGTATGTGTGTGTGTATGGAAACAGATTGTTTGCCGTAAATTGACGTTTTATCATTTTCTATAGATTTATTTCAGTTTTAATTTTTAATCAGGAGCAGGTTTAGATTTACCCAAGAACTGCTAAATTTATATCTATAATTTTATGATGTAAGGTGTAAGTGAAATTTTGACTTATTTCCAGGTTCAAAAATTTATAGGTCACCGAGAGTTATAAATAATCAACTTAATCAATAAGAATTTAAATTTCACTACTTTTAAAATTGTAACAATAGAATGTTGGAATTTTGGCGCACGACGCACTATTCCAAGTTTTGATGAATTTTTATAAATCAACCACTTTTTCAATATTTTTGGATGTTTGTCAAGGCTATATATATCATCTAACAGCGTAACATAAAAATCATCAAACAACTTGTTTCTTAACGATTATTTACTTTAAAACTAACCCTAGATTTTTACGAAAAACTGATCAACACGATTCTCAACTAATCTTACAAATATTTTTCTATTATTTAAATCGGTTCCAAATATTTGTTTGGAAATGACTTGGCTGAAATCTTTTAAACACATTTTTAACTTAATATGAACAAATTTTGGTGATTATTATAATATTATATATTAAGAAAAGGCGTAGCTGATCTTGCAAAAATATTTTATTTTACAGGATATTTGGTTTAGCAAATTCAAGTTTAACTGTTTATTTTTTGATGCAACATTTTTAAGTTTTATCAAAATTAGGTAAATAGGTTGATTTTTAGCAATATTTTCTAATCAATCATCAGTTAAATGTTGATACTTCAATGCTTTTCCTTATATGAGAGCAAGGACTTCATTATACAAAATTTAAAATAATACTCATAAAATATCATTTATTGCAACAAAATTATAGAAGTTTGAGTACAGTGATTCTGTTTTAGCTTCGGCTTATTTACACATATATATATATATATATATAAATAATAATATATATAATAAATTAATATATTTATATATTATTATATATATATATGTATAATAAATAAATAAATAAGTTAGAAATAACGTTGACGAAAACTCAAATGTTGATTTACTTACACACAAACATATTTTATTCAATCATGTCAAACGATTCAGAATTAAATAAAATGAGAAGATATAAAATTAGAAATTTTGTGGCAAAAATATAAACTTCTCCTCTCGGAAATTAATAATTATGGAATCTGAGATTTGTAGAACTTCTAACAGATTAGATCCATTTATTTCATTCAAACTATGATTTTTATTATAATATTTTTGGCTGTAGGTACCGTTGAGAACCTGTGCTTTATCACTAAAACGTTGTTCAACAAACATTTGTTAACCTGGAAATAATTGCGATTTCGTTTTACCCGCGTTCCGGTTTCTATGTTGACGTGTTGTTTTGTTCTGCAGAAAATATCTGGGGCGCCTCGACCTGATAAATCTTTCTTTCGAACTTCTTACAGGGCAGATGTTGTTCGATGATTTATTGTTTAGTTCTCGATTGAACGAACATCGATATTAAATCATTTGTGATGTCAAATGTTCCGATTCATTTAGAAAATGTTCTTGAACTTAGGACAGAAGAAACCTTTTACATTGGTAGATATTAAAAGCTATGGTAGTAATGGATTCTTGACCTTCTCACATTTTTAAAATAGTAATGTTTTCTTTTATTTTGTATTTTTTCATTGTATATTTTATTTCCATCCCCTGTAAGTTTTTCTATTCAATTCCTTTTCCGTTTGTGGAGAATATGGTTATTTTTGACAAATTTTCTTTTACTTTATTCGACATTTGCATACGAAATATTCTCCTCTTACATAATGCATGCGATGAGAATAATACAAGTATATATGTTTGGTGTCCCTGCCTATGAATAACACTTTGATCTCAAATATTTTAATATACATATATTCAAGGAAAAAGAAATATATTTTCAAATGATGTAAAGGAATTGGGAAAAATATTTAGGTCAGGTTTTATATTATCAAATTAATTGCTTACTTTTTAATGCAAAATTATTAAGTTTTCTCAATACTAGGTATAAGATTTTTAATAAATTTTTTAATCATTCATCAGTTATATGCTGATAATATAATGCTAATATGAATGCAAGAACTTCTATTTGCTTCTATTTTATATTAATCATCAAATTACGGATATTATTTTCATGTAAATTCTATCCTTTGCACTCTTATTTATTTAAATTTATGTTTCATAATATAATGCTAATATGAATGCAAGGACTTCTATTTGCTTCTATTTTATATTAATCATCATATTACAGATATTATTTTCATGTAAATCTATCCTTTGCACTCTTATTTATTTAAATTTATGTTATTATTTATCAATTGCTACATTTAATTATTTAACAGTTGTAATAATTATTGAAATTAAAAAAAAAATGAAATAATCTTTATAAAATGTCATTTAGCATAACAAATTATATATATATATATTTTATAAATATTGTTTATTAATATTATAAAAGTTTGTTTACAGTGATTCTATTTAGCTGAGTTTATATGTATATAAAATATAGGTATCTCGGGTGAGTATTTAAGGGGTATATAAGAGAAATAAGTATTTTCCCCTGCGTTGATAATAAACGTGAAGCTTTTATTGTTATTTTATTGTATGTAAGGTTTCTTAAACGTTACTCCAAATTGATTTTATTACATCATTCCTTTGCGCGAACTTGATTAAAAAGCGCCCGAAGAGGTGAGCTCTTACCTGAGCCTCTTCAAAAGGATATTATTGTTTGAAAGCTTCGCTCTGATCCTTTGTTTTATTTTGTAAATAAGAAGTCTGTCAGAAAGTAAAAGAACGCTTTCAATATTGATTATCGAACGTAGTTACAGCATAGCAACAATAATGATCGCTTTGTGATATTAAATACCTGAACTTTATAAAGTTTTGTGATAGAAAACATGAAAGAAAGAACGTGATATTAAAAATGATGCTTGTAATAAATTTTGCTTATAGAGAGAAGAAACACATATAGCATGTATCGGGTTAAATTGGACCATCGTCTAACAAAAGTTTTTATTTTGTTTTGAGCAGTGTTATTATTTACGATACCCGATATAATATTCAAGTATACGTTATTTAATTTACTGAATAATTTATTTTTTTTCAGTGAGTTTGCAAGGTTCGCACTCGCTCCACGTCCCTCATAAATTCAGCGGCTTTCTTCTTGTCGCCGAGCAGGAAGGCCTGGTAGAGGATGGCATCGGAGGCGTCGGACTTCCTCCGCCAGGAGCAGCAGGATCTTTTGCTCTATACGGAGATGCACTTACTAAATTCAGTGATCGATGCCCGAATGCAGTCACACAAACTAGTTCTATGCCGAAGAGCGAGATTCAGGTAACTAGCTATAAAATAAATTTTAACAAACATGATAGTTTTACGCCAAAGAGCAAAATTCAGGTAATTAATTGTAATGGATATAAATGAAGTTTTGACGAGAATGATAGGGATAATTATGATTAGAAATTTATTTTATGGAATTCAATCTTGAAACATTATCCCGTATAATTTAAAAATTATGAGCTTTTAAGCACAGTTAGAGCTTTGGTAAAAGAGTCATCATTTTTCGGTTATAATTGTCAATATTTATTATTTTTGTTTATATAAACTTTGAGACATTAACTATAAATAACATTTCTAGAATCATAGTGGAAAATAATGACACAATAGCTCCAAGTTAAGTGGAAAATTGATGAAAATTTACCTAAATACTTATTAAAATAAATTTACCTAAATGAGTTTGAAAGACCCTTCTTTGAAAAAAAATGTACCTAGTAAAGTACATTGGCAAGTTGCATCAAAATTCAAAAGTTCACTCATTTAATCATAATTGTAAAACTAGTTTTGATAGTTTTTACAAATAGTTTTAATTCTAGACAACTTGTTGCAATTATGTCATTGTGTTTTACTGTGGTCCTAGAAATGTTATTTTAAACTGATTTTGAAAGGCATTTCTATAAAAAAATGTACCCACTAAAGTACGTCGGCAAGTTCTAACAAAAGTTCATACAATCAGTCTTAATAGTAAAATGTTAAAGTAATTTATAGCTTCACAATAAACAAAAGATTTTTGCTAGTTTTGAATATTTTGTTCAGTTTAACAATTAGTCTTAATTCCAGACAACTTGATGCAATTGTGCCATTGTGTTTCACTGTGGTCTTAGAAACGTTATTTAAAACTCAGTTAAGGCCTTCCTTTAAAAAAAATTACTTACTAAAGTTCGTTGGCAAATTCCAGCAAAAATTCACACATTTAGACATGATTGTAAAATGGTAAAGTACTTGAAAGCATCACAATAAAATAATTTTTTTTTGCTAGTTTTGAATATTATGTTCAGTTTAACTAATAGTCTTAATTCAAGACAATTGGATGCAATTAAGCTATTGTTTTTGACTATGGTCCAAGAAATATAATTTACGGTTATGGATGCGAAGTTGAAATGAACAAAAATAATAAAAATCGACCACAATAACCGACAGTTTGATCAAAGCTCTAGGGTGTTCTTAAAAGCTCATAATTACACACTGCATGGAATATTTTTTTATGATAGATAGTATCTATTAGATACTGTCAATGCTATCACCCCGTTCTGAGACACCCTTGATATATGAGCGAAATTTTTTAACTTCTGAAAAGAATTTATTTTTTATTTTTACATGAATGTTACCTAAAATTGAAAAAAAAATGCTGTTATCCAAATTTTGATCAACAATTATTGTAATCATTGTTCCAACGCGCTGAGCTCCTCGTTATACCCGAAAAGGGTACCATTAGTCATGATGCGCTAAAGATTTTGAATTATGCAAAACTAATTACATAAACGGCCTGTTTTTATATTTTGGTGAGAAAATTAAATTACACCATGTAACTATGTAACCGCTAATAAAATTATCGCCGTGTATTCTGTTGTAAAAATACTTCTATCTCCATTTGCTTCCGTACGGCGCTCAAGGGATCTCCGTAAAGCATGACCGGCCCATTTAGTGCCGGATTATTGTCCGTGCGTCCGTGTGTCCGTCCGCGGTGTACACCGAGCGCGCGCGGATTAACTATTACTCTGGCGAACAACGTAAACATATTAGGATGGTCAGACCATGAAATGGCGCATATTTATTGCATAGACACGCCGACCCGGACGACCGGGTCTCTTTGTTTTGTAATAGTACACTACGCAACAACTGGGAATAATTATACAGGGGTAAGGAAATTGACAGTCATTGCGTTTAAATTGAGGCTGCGGTTGTGGAGGATTAATTATTTTTTAAAAATTATATAGTGTTACCCAAATTGGACCTTTGTGCCCCGCCCACGTAATATGTGTCATTTTTATTTTTAATTAAATGTACGTATATACTTTTCTATTAAATTACTGAAATGCGTAACATATTTAAATAAAATAGTTTTGTTTCAGTACGCTTTGTATGAAGATCACTTAGTATGACGAGTTTTCGGCATCCCTTCGATGTCATACTAAGCGCATTCTACAGTATGTGATTAATTCCTTGAAGGGTAACACCAAATAAAATAAAAGTAAAAATTTTTAAAACATGTGATTACATTATTACTTGCATCTCCTCTCAAAATTTTGTCTTATTTACATTTGACTTATACATTGCGTCAGAAGACACTTACGGTAGATAATCCTGTTCAATTCAGGGGGCGTCCATTAATTACGTGATCAATTTTTTAAGAGATTTTTAGTGATATTTCGAATTTCCCCTCGCTCTACCACCAAACATTGCGTGCATTTTTAGTCACGTACAATTTTTCTTACAAACTTTTCAAATTTACAAAAAAATTAAAATTTAGTAAAATTTTTGTTTCTTTTTTGAAAATTTAAGTAAAAAATAAATGCACATGATATCTTACTAGACCCTTTTCCCCACGTGATTTTTATGAGGTACTTTTTTGAATACTTGTGAGGTAGATACAACTTCTATGTGAATTTACATATTTCATGGGTTCATTTTTTACAAAGATCATACTCCGTACAAGATTTGTATGAAACTTAAATTTAAATTTAAATTTTCTCTAGTAAAATTAACATTTTTAGATATTGCTCTTTTTTATTTTCTCATTATTTACACCTTGTAACCTTAACCAAATGTAAGTTATTTTAGAAGTTATTTAAAAAACGGTTGAATCTAATTTAAAAATGGCAATTCTTTTTATAAAACAAGTATCATGAACTAAATGATAGCTCAAACCCATAAACCTACCAACTAACAATAAACATTTGTAATGAATTTTGAAATTCTAACACCGACATCGTAGATATTAAGATGATGGCTGGTTATACATTTTTTCCTACAAGTTTAAAATAGTATCTTTAAAAAGTACTATGCTTTTCTTGTTTTTTTAGGATTTTTCTTGGTGTTGCCTTTTTTACCTCCGGATCTTTAAACCACTCCCTACCCCGTATACTAATTTTATAAAACAAATATGTCAGGTTAATTTGCATGAAAAATAAATATATACAACTTTGCATTTTATGAACTAAATTATATATTCAGTCATCAACTAATTTAACAAGTGAAACCACATAACTAGATCATGATATTTTATATAAGCTTTAAGTAATAAATCACCAAAATTATATTTTAATTGTCATATTCTACATATAAAACAGACTGTATATCGGTATATCACATATCATTATGCATATGATGAAATTAAATTTTATTCAAACAACGAGTTCAAACAAAAGATTAGTATTAGTTTCCCGAAGTTAGAAATTTTCTACGTCAGAACCTTTTCCTTTGTCTCTGAAAGGGCAAAGAATCATAGTTTTAGTTTGGTTGTTTTAACTGCGAGGAAACGAGAATATATTCTAGAAGCGTCGCTTTATCTTTCAAAGTTCACTTTATACTTTGCAGCAATAACAATGATTCTCTATACTTGTATAGAAATAAAAGTTTTTAATTACAAACTCGGAAACTCATTTTGTCGTTCTCTTCGAGGCCCTTACGACTTACGGCATCAATCGTTTGCGACACAAAGTCAAACATTTGATAAACTTGATATAACTAATTGTAGTAGTAATTTGACACAGGGAAACATTTCAAGAAAATCTATATAATGAAAAAATGTTTACAACATAATACAGACTACTTATACATTTTTTCAAGTATTTTTTTTACTCTTAACCTATTTTTTATTTTCGGTTAGAATGTCGGTGGAAGAATTATTCCCATGTAGACCTTTGTTTGTTCTCTTGCTTAACTTCTTTTTTAATTTCAACATTATCAATGTCTTCAAATTCTTCATCAAGAATATCGTCTAAACGTTGGAGACGGCTACTTTCGCTTTTTGCATCAAAAGCTGGAGATTCATCATCGGATAATTCGTTTCCGAGCATTGCACTGTCTCCAATAATAACCTGATAAAAAATAATATAATAAATACATAAAATATTAATTATATATCATGACAGATGAATAAAACCATGTTTATTTAAATCTGAAACAACTATCAATTTTTTTTATCTCACCTCTCTATGCTTGATATCACGAGCTTCATCCAGAAATTTAAAGCCCCGAATTTGGTTAAATCGTTGATAAAAATTTATGCCTGACAATAGAGTTCTCCTATTCGGGAAAGGATACATGTGTGATATTGAAGCCGGTTTTGCTGTAATTAATTTTACCGCATTATGATTTCTACAAAGAGCTGTAATTCTTCTGAATAGAATTGGAGTTATTTGAATTAAATTTGATATATTCATTGTGTAAAAATTCACGAAAAATTTTGAAAATTTTATTAGAAAAAAAAACGCGATCTGATGTATTATTTCATGCTATTTGAAATAGTTTTTTGTTTTATTTAAACTGACGTAATTGATGAATCAATTATCAAATAAATAATTAAAAATATTACCAAGTATAAGTTTGCAAAACTTTTCTATTACCAGCCGTCAGATATTTCGAAACTACTCTAAATTTCTTGCTAGTGCTGTATAGTTCAACAAAATCATTTTCTATCTACTGCATCTCTTGGAAATCTTATTGTTGATGTTTGAAAGCCTTGAGTGCTTAAAGTAAATAAATTCCGAGCCAATGCACACTGACTTTCTGTTATTTCAAGTTTGATCGTGATGAGAAATTCTTCACGAACGCCAAACTTTTTGCAGATAGCTCATGTTAAAATCATAGTGCCATGAGTATTCTTCTTGAGTGATTTTAGATTAAAAGTTGAGGAAGAAATTGAATGATACATGGGTCGGTAAATTTATTATGAACAGCCTAAAATGTGGGTCTAGTTTCATAAAATTTCGCACTCTCCGCTTCTGAGAAGATACCATCTATTTTAATATTAGTCATATTAGTATTGAGCGCGGAGCCAGACACTTATCAGTCTTGCATATCTCGAAAACTGTTGCATGCACCGTCTCAAAATTTCTGTCACATTTTTACTTAAGTATAATAATAATTTGTACCAAGTTTCATAGAAATCGCACTTTTCGCTTCTGAAAAGATATCATCTGTTATTAGTCATATATTAGTATTGAGCGCGGAGACAGCCAGGTGTCAACCTCGACTATCTCGAAAACTGTTGCATGAACCAATTCAAAACTTTTGTCACAATTTTGGTAAAGTTTAATTATAGTTTATACCAAGTTTCATCAAAATTGCAAAATCCGCTTTTGAGAAAATACCATAGTGCTTCTGTTTATATATTCGGTAGGCTAAAAGTGCTCTCAACCTAAAACTCGGCTAGTTTCAGGTCAGAGTGCGTTGGTCCGTAATCGCCAATACCGGACCTGTTCAATTGTTAGACAATCTCGCATATCTCGAAAATTGTTGCATGCACCAACTCAAATTTTTTGTCACAGTTTGGGTAAAATACAATGATGATTTGTGCCAAGTTTCATCAAAATCGCAAACTCCGCTTTTCAGAAAATATCTGTTTAAATATTAGTATTGAGCGCGGAGCCAACCACCCATCAACCTCGCATATCTCAAAAACTATTGAATGACTTTAAATTTCAGAAAATTCACAGATATATGATAATAAATAAATATTTTATTTATTTGATGCATTTATTATATTTCGCAAAAAATCTGTTCTCTTCTTAAGCTGGCTTCTAAAAAATAAGGTACTGCACCCTTAGGTTTATTTTTCATAATTTACGCTAAATTTGTTTTTATATTTAGGCTAAATGATTCAACACCGAAATAAATACTTTTTTTTCTAAATGGCATATTTTCGTTGATACAATAATACGATTTTGCTTCGAACATCACAAATTTATGTACATATTATGTACAAATTATTTATTTATATTTATTATTCACAAGTGTTCACAATCTAACATGTCATTTACGATTTAGTCGACTGTGTTTATTTTTTCAAACCGAAAAATTCTCCAGAGACCTTCGTTGCGTTTCTAGTCTTTGTTGCGGGAACATGTCAGAAGTTTCTCACAGATTGATTTACGTGATATGAAAATATAAAAGTTTTTTTCATTGAGAATATGGGCCAAGGGAAATAATCTGACAGGTTGGGTAAGGTTGCTTCCAATTTTTGGGGGTGGAGGGATGAAGAATAATATTTTTACATAATTGAGTTGAGGAAAATAATAGTGTGTGTGATACATATATCATTTTTTTCTGAATAAGTATTTTTTGTTTCAAAAAATTATTTATATCAATTTTCATTTATTTAATCTTCTTCAATCCTTCTTCTTCAAGAACTATTAATTATAGAAAAAATTATATTTTTACACTTTTTTAATTTTATTTATGATAACTATTATTTTTATTTGTGATTTGTTTTTCTAATTTAAATATCTACTATTTGAATTAGTGTATATTTAACAATTAATATATTTTTGAATTTGTTGCTGATCTTTGATAATACAATATTTTATTATGTTATCAATCAAAAAAAAAGTTTGGTTTACATTTATATCATATATTCACGTATTGAGACTAAGATGAAGTAAGAATAATTTTCTTATTAATTAATCTTAATAATTTTCAATTTGAGTATCAATCGTTCTAGTATGTAGATTTATAATGAACTCTAAGATTTTAGTATCTTCATGAATTACTATGGTAGTAAAACGTAGAAAATTACTAAGTAGACGTAGATGTAGATGTAGATGGTTTCTGTTAGGAATTTTCAGTTAATTAATTTGATATAAATCATTATTTTACGTGTAAAATAAAGATAATCATATATTACAATTACGATTTATATACATAGCCGGTTTTTACCTACAGTTGTTCACCTTCATTTATTTTTTTAAATTAAATATGTTACATAATACCCGCCCTAAATTTTGTGCCATATGTTCATCACATGTAAATAAACCGAAACGGAAAAACGATAACAAGTTAAAATTGAATTTCGTGTTTTTTCTTTCGGAAACACATTATTTAAATTAAATTTTTGGAATCGACCGAAATACTGGTGAAGGAACATACACATTTAAACCAATTTATGAAATTAGTTTAATAGTCAGTTTGATGAGGATAAAAAATATATATTAAATAATAAATTTTAATAATTACTGCGTTTAATTTGACTAAATATAAATAAATTGATTACTCTTGCACAACACACAGGTTTTACAAAATACTTTAACCTTTTCCATTTTTCTCAATGGCCAAATCTCTTAAATCACAACCTCTATAAAACTACGCAGAAAAGAACACCCATATTCCATTTTTCGACAAATCTTATTTTTGCGATTTTTCTATTCCCGTACATCTGCTGCTGCATATTATTTTATATGGGTTCTATTGGCTTAAGAACAGGGCGGCTTATACGACGAAATAAAAGAAAAATGAATGACCCATATTTGAACTTCAAAACTCTTTTGCTTTATATATCACAGCGTTTCATATAAATGTGAGCAATATTTCAAATATTCCTTGGAGAATAAGAGTTGAAGCGCTCGTGGTTCTAGACGTTTTGAAATTTATTGAGTGCAAATAAAATCTGCTAAGGTGGATTTGATATTTTCAACTTTCCATACTAATAATATATCAAATTACTGTTCATATACCTCAATATAACAAACAATAATTTTAATGAAATACAACATCAAAGCTAAAACACCCTCCTTTGTCTGCAGAAATACACCATATCAAATATGTATTACATTTTTCACGCGTTTTCTTTGCCATTAAGGTGCAAATATCTGTTTTCCAACTGGGTCTTTTTTCTGCCCCTGATATTAAGATATAATCAATGTTAGGTACAGTTTATAAACTTTCGCATTACTGTACATAATCTAAAATGTAAGCAAATCCAACGCGGGGGAACCGAGCGTTAAATTATAAAAAATGTGCTCCGTTGCGGATGCAATGCGCACTTTGCAGTAAATTAGTTCCGTTTGCAAAACATGCAAATAGCGGCACAGCTGGTGTTGCATTTTAAAAATAGAATATTATTTTGCATATATATTATACTTAGGAGAAACAAGTAATTAAATTGTTTGACAGTAATTGTAAGAATAATGATCAATGTCGAAGTAAAGAATTATTTACTACAAAAAAACTAAAGAATTATTTACTACAAAATCATTTTCTTTATCACTTCCTTTCCAACCGATAACGAAAATTTGTTTTTGCAAGAAATTTCAATGACTTGGTAATATTGCAACATAGTTAGATTTATACCTCAAAAAGCTAAATTTGTTTTTGAACATGTTTGAGCTTTTTTGAGCATTAGGTTGAGCTTATAAATAAATGCAGCAAAATATTACAATTTTTGGTAATTATGATAACAGTAGATATAACCTATTTTTTCTAGTCTATTCAGATTTATTTTCTAATTATATTATTATTTACTTGTATTATTAAAGGGTTATGTAAATGAATGAATTCAGGATTTTCTGAACTAACTAGTGGTGTATGGCATCGCATCTCGGCAAATTGCTAGAACTTCCCGGACCATAACGAAATGCTCGAGGAATGTTAAATGTTTTGAAATAGATTATTATTGCAAAGTTAAAATTATTTGATTAATGTATATTAGAACTTTAGTCATAATTAAAATTAAAATCTGAATTATTTTCGATATACAAAAAAAAATGAAAAAAAAATAAAAAAGATTGAAACAAAAAAATTTTTACCCAAAAGCAATTATTTTGTGAAAACAAGTAGAAAGTTCTTTGAATCATTCAAATCGGACGCTTAGATCTCTCAAAAACTGCCATTTTTTGCACATTTAGCTCTGTATCTTCGAAATGGCTCGACCTGTCTCTGCCAAAAACTAATCACGTCTTTTCCCAATCATTACAAATTGATTTTTTTTTAAATTATTTAAATCGGATACTCTATTCTCTCAGAAACTTGATTTGTATCTTCTGCACTCTTTGCTTTGTATCTTCTGCACTCTTTGCTTTGTATCTCCGTAACGGCCAGACCTACCTTTTCTAAAAACTTATCAACATATCTCCCTACCAATAGGAATCGAACGTTTTTTGAACCATTCAAATCTGTTGATCCGTGCGCCCGAAAACGTGGACGAAAAATTGTATCCGTACATGCATACATACACACACACATATCCATTTTTTCTGAGGTATGCCAAAATGTTCAGAAACCTTAAAAAGGTGAATAAATATAAAAAATTTCATTTGAGCTTTTTTTGCATTTACTATTTCTTACCCTACGGGAAGTTAAAAATGAGTCACCCAACATTGGTGACCGTTTTCATCATACCCGCTATGATGTCAAACTGTTTCATAAAACCGCAATTCCAATTGGACGAAACAACACATAAAGCACTTAATATTTACCCTTTACGTTTAAAACGGTTTCTGTATATCTATTATTAAAACTTTCCGAAATTATTGTTGCGCTACCGATTGCCATTAAAATCTGATACATCGCATACATGTGACGTGTTATGAATAGATGTGCGAAACAGCCGTGGCGCAGTTTCACCGTTGGCATTTCAATACCTATTTAATAATCCAATGGAACCCCAACTCAGCACAATATGGCGCTTATTCAGCATTCATAAATTTCTGAATTGTCTATTGATATAATATTCCAGTCATTGGAAATGTTATTCTCGATATACACATGCGGTTCGTCTATTAAGAACCGAAGATTTGCTTCGCGCTAGCAATCCTGGATTCACTCGTGGAAAGTTGAAAGAGAATATTTTATGGATTGTCATAGAGAAATACACTGTTTACTCGAATCGTAATCTTACTATCATGTAAGCATTTAGTACTTGGTTTGTTTATGTATAGCTAATTTACAACCAAAAAATGACCACTGTTTCACCAAAGCTTTACATTGTACTTAAAAGCTCATAATTTTCAAACTACAAGGTATACAATTTTTAACTTCCCGTAGGGCAAGTTATAATAATCGCAAAAAAATCGAAAATGAAAATTTTTATATATCTTTACGTTTCAAAGGCTTCTGAACATTTTGGCATACCTTAGAAAAAATGGATGTATGTGTGTGTACGTGTGTGTGTGTGTGTGCGGATACAAATTTTCGTCGACGATTTCGGGAACACGGATCAACCGATTTGAATAATTCAAAAAACATTCGATTTGTATTAATAAGGAGACGTGCTGATTAGTTTTTGGCGAAGGCAGGTCTAGCTGTTTCAAAGATACAGGGCAAAACGTGCCAAAAACGGTAACTCAGTTTTTAAGAGAACGGAGCGTCCGATTTTAATAATTCAAAAAACATTTTACTTATATTAACAAGATGAAGAATTGATCAAATTTTTATGAAGGCAGGTCTAGCGGTTTCGGAGATCTAATGAAAAAAGCAAAAAAAATGCCATGCCAGGCGGTCAAAAATGATCATTAGACATATGCACATCAAATTATCAGATATTTTATAGAGATTTCACAATAAGTATAAATTTTGTTTACATTCCTATGGGTTCTGTACCAATATTCATCCGTTAGACGGCGACGCGGCGCTTACGCGCTTTTACTTCTTGTCGGCAGTTAAAGCAGTACGATTGCCGGATTTCCGAAGTTTTTTCCAAAAATGTTAATTGTTTTTAAAAAAACAATAATTTTTGGTACGGAAAGTTCCAACAATTTGCCTTAAGGCACGATGCCATGCGCCCCACTAGTTTTTAAGTTTTTTCATAATCAATAAATAATAATTAATGTTCGATGTCACATTATACAACTTTATTTTGTGAGGTACTACCAATCACCCACAAAAAGTTCCTTCGTGACTTCATCACTAGCGGGGGGAATGATGTGGTAAAAATGGCAAAATAATAAGTCGCGACAGAAATAAATTGTATGTGTTTGGTTTTTTGGTATAAAGTGGCAGCAATTCAGTAATGTACAAATTACTAATTTATTACTAATATTTTTAAAATCAGGATTATTTTTTTACCCAAAAAACCACACACATACGTTTTTTTCTCGGCTTACTTGCCATTTTTGTTATATTACCGTGCCTTCTTTTTGCTCCATATATGATATTATATGTATATGATTAAGGTTCATGTTTGCTCATAAGCATGGTTAACTAAATTGAATAAAATGGCGTTTTACATTTCGCCCTGCACGCCTTCTCATAAACATGGATATAACGCAAATATTAACCATATGTTCGTAAGAGAATAAGCAGGGAAACGAAATGAAACAAACGGGATTTAATTACGGAGAGGGTGTTGGTACGGCGCCCACGTCGAAATTAAATTTTAAGGGTTTTTTTTTTATAATTTTACGATAAGTGTATTATAATTAGATTATATTATGATATTTGGATATAGATATGTTATTGATAACATTATGAAATACTAGGAGAAAAGGTGCTTTACTTGTTTCTGGATTACTTCTGGAGTACTTAAAATAGTTTAGCAATATTGGGTAGAGCAGAGTTCAAAAGTCGGAGATAAAAATGTCTTAAAAACAAGTTAAGTGTAGAATTCTTTAAAAAAAAAACTACTTTAAAATAGAAGACCAAAAATGTATAACCGGCCATCACCAATTAGTTTTTAATACGGGAAGTTCCAGCAATTTGCCTAAAAGAGAAGGATGATTACATACAATTTGCAAAATAGTATTTACAAAAAGTATTCAAAATAGTATTTTTTGCTTTTGAAAAAATAGTGTTGGACTTTTCTATCTTTCCTGTATCCAACAAATAAATGTATTACTTCTAATATTTGTAATCAATATTTTCCTTCCTTTTTCCAGGTGATGTGGACCGCACCCCCGGCTGGTTCGGGTTGTGTGGTATTTCGGGCCACTGTTCTCGAAGTGCGTGATGTGTGGTACATGGACGATGGTCCTCTTAGTAGAACTTTGTGCGAGGACTCGCAGGACTCGCTCGACTTGCAACCTAGTGTGGTCGATCCTTGCGAGGCTTGCGATGAAGCCAAATATGAGGTAAATGGAAAAGATATTTGGAATGTAAATACAGAACTGAGTAGACGGTCGAATAGTTGCATGGTTGTTGATAGTTTTCTAGTACTTCTTGCTGCTCCGTTGTTTTCAAAGAATATTAAATAACTATTAAATGTGCACAAACTCTAAATTGCATATTATAAATACATGATATATTTTAATCATTTTTCCTAATAGATTAAAGTTTAACCCTCCGTCGGTCGGATATTTATTCACCTTCGAACGGTCGGAGTGGTCTGGCTGGACCACCATTCATTTTACATGCATTTATATGGGATAAATGAGTTTTTGATGTCTTATATATTAACGATTATTACTAGTAAATATTTATAGTTTTGATTTTTCTTTTTTTATCGTCTTTTGCATGTGTTGAGCTTGCTTATGATAAAAATATTATATATTATATAAAAAAAAATCAAGAAATATGAACAAATCATTGCTTTTTTTGTTAATTCTTCTGTTTTATATCAATGAAAAATAATATTTATTCTTTTTCGGCGCCTTCGAAATGAATGTGAAATTCAAATGAAAACGAAATGAGGTGCGTCGCCTTTGACATGAGCTGTAAAATTCAAGTTGAAAATATAATTTTACTACAGGTTTGCCAAAACAATTTTTGAACGCAGTACGGGTAGAAAAATTGTTGATAATGTGCGCATTACTCATTTGATTTTCAATGTTTGCGATGACCAATAAGTTTGGTAGGTTTTCAAGGAACTCTCGTCTTGAAAATACTAACATTCATGTTACAACACATAGCAAAGAATGTATAAAACGCAGTTTGAATAGAAAATATCAGAAAAAAACAAAATACTGGTTTACATATATCAAAAAGCGTATATTTCATACAAAATGTATTGGGGGTCTAGACAGACTACTCCGACCGTTCGAAGTATAAAAAAGTTAATATCCTTATAATTATCCTTCTGTACATTTTTACGTCCTGATTTTTTCATTGATCGACAGCTAATGAAATTTTAGAAAAAGTTAATAAATTTCAAATCGATAGGATTACTAAGAGTTTTTTTTTAATTGAAGTCTAAAAATCTGGCCAGACCACTCCGACCGACGGAGGGTTAAATAGTAGGCAGAAAACAAATCCTCAAAAAATCTGTTCACACACACACATACTTTTTCCAAATTTGGTCTCATTCGATTCAGAATGGCTTGAAACGCCAAGAAAATATAAAATTAGCGAATCGGATTTTTTTTATGAAAACATAAACTTCTCCTTCGGGAAGTTAATAAAAAATAAAAATATTTCTTTAAAAAAAAACACCATATTATTTTAGGGTCCCCTATATGAAATATTAAGATACCTCTATATATGATTTTAATATGAAAATTTACCACATAGTTCATCAAAGATCATAAGTTTCCTAATAACTTTGCGTGCACTTGATGTGCGTACGATGTACATGTTAATAATATCGGATCACAATAGTTTAGAGCTGCCGACCAGATGGTAAATTAGTTTTGACAAGAACTAAGTTCCTCTCCGCACATGGCTTGCTAATCAATAACTTGTCTGCATATTGCATTATCCGACTATAACTCTTGCTATAGTATTACATAAGTTTATGCGAACTATAACTATGTATTAAATTCAAAACTTGATTTCGGAGATGGCGATAATTGCTCCTACGGCTTACGAAGTAAACTACTTAATTAAATAATAATACAGATCGGGTGTACGCGTTAAGCCTGATAATTATGATTATATTATAGCTGTTACCATAACGGGGAATAACCCTTAACAAAAGCGTATAAGACGCCTCTACATACTAAGTTGGCAAAGTAGATAATTTTAGGGAGGATATAATACTGAAAATTATGGTACTAATATTTACAAATATTATAAATATTTCCTGGAAGTATTAAGATATATACATTCTACAAATAGATTTGAAATCAATTTAAATCAACTGTACAGTTGAATTCAATTTTGTGCCAATAACGACCACAAAATTCTCATTCTCTTCGAACAAAATCAGTATGATATTTCACTAATTTGCATTTGCTATGCTTAACCATAATTGCACTGACAAATGTGTATTATTATGCTACCGTTTATTTAAATGATACATTATAACATCGCGAATCAAATTTAAATTACTGCGATAGTGACCTGATTTAATGAATCGAACACAAGAATTTGAAAATTTATTTTCCAACAATACGCATAGAAATTAACACACATTCTAAGTATAGATTGTGTTACAAATGTTTGAAAAATTTCAGTGAAAACAACAAATATTCATTTCCGTCAGGTATTTTATAAAAAGAAAATACCTCCAAAAATTATATATTTTCCAATCATTTAAAAAAAACAGTACAAAAGGATTGTTAAAATTTTAAATTACTTTCGGAGAAATAGCTGTTTGCTCACGATCATGATCTTCTGTTTTTTTCCTCTTTAAAATTTTAAACGCGTTTTTCTTGAAACTACCTTCTGCTATATATGATACCCACGATTTTCTCAACCTTTTACTTGTCCGATTTATTTTGAACTCTCACAAAGTCTTCTTTAAAGGCTTCTCCTCAGTATGAACTATGCCTATTCCTAAATTTCAATCTTCACTTTTTTTAAAAAAAATAATCAAGAATTTAAAATTCATGACATCGGGCATCTAGATCAATGAACTATTTTTTGTATTGTATTATTTGGAGGGTTCAAATCAGGGTTATGGTTATCTGCAAATCTCCTCCCTACGTAATTTTAACCTTTTGTAATATTTAATTTTTGATTTTTTTTGTATTCTTAAAACATTTGGTAATAAAGAATGAATAATAAAAATATTATTTTCTTTTTTTAAGGAACTTTAAAAAATAGTAATACTCTTTAAAATATTTTTTTGTGCAATTCTTACTAAGCTAGAATTAATTTTTTTAAACTTTCTGAACTGAATAGTAGAAATATTATTTTCTTTTTTAAGGAACTTTCAAAAATAGTAATACTCTTCTAAAATATTTGTTTTGTGCAATTCTTACTAAGCTAGAATTAATTTTTTTAAACTATTCTGAACTGAATAGTAAAAATATTATTTTCTATTTTAAGGACCTTTCAAAAATTTAACTTAATATACTCTTCTAAAATAGATTATAATTCATGTCTGTAGTCCAGAATACCCTTCTAAAATATTTTTTGTGCAATTCTTACTAAGCTAGAATTATTTTTTTTCTAACTTTCATCAAACTTTATATCTAGAATTATTATTATTTTATTATTTTAATTTATTTATTCTATTTTTTTCTCAGGTGACTTTTGAAGGGTTGTGGTCACGTCACACCCACCCTAAGGATTTTCCCAGCAACGGATGGCTGACGCGTTTTAGCGATGTCATCGGAGCAAGTCACACAGTGGATTACAGGTAAAAAACAGAATATTTTACATATTACAGGAATAATCCTGAGTGATATATGAATGAAAGGCGAAACGTGTCAAATAAACAAAAAAGGAATTATATTACACCGCAGAGGTATTGTGTCACGCGGGAAAAAGTAAATTGAAAATTCATGTTTGGGCGAGGACTTACATTTTTATATAACGATATTCAAGCTACTTAAGTACAAAAATAAACTCCATATATATATATATATATATATATATATATATAAATAAATTATTACCCCTTCAATACTTTACATTGCATGTTCAAATATCCATTATCATACCCTTTCTACTCCATTAAATAAACTTTGTTAATTATCCACTCCAACATTTATTAAACTTGATTTTCATTTTCTTAGATATTTTATTAAAAAATACTTTCAACTCATGAATATTGATGAGAGTATCATGAGAATATTAATAATTACTTGGAAATGTATTGTAAATGTTTTAGAGTAATATAAATATTCTTATAAGAACACCCGAGGCAATATTTCAAGTTGTGGTATGGTTATCCATCATCTTTATTAAAAGCGCTACTTCGAACAATGAGAAAATAAATATGATGGAAAATATAACTTGGGGATAGTGGATATAAGTTGGTTTGGAGTGAATTTATAAAAGTGATTTTATTAAATTAACTGAAGTTTATTAATTAATCTCATGCCCAGTATATCTAATGATGGTATTGAAAATTAGCAAGATTCATTTATCTTTATGATATTAATAAAAATTAGATTTATTAATAATTACAGTTTATTCAAGTCAATTTTATAATTTCTGCATATTCTCTATGCAAGTTATTTAAAAATCATTTATTTGTTTTTGTACTATATCGACGCTATGTTTACAAAACAAGAAATTTCACCTACATTTCCCTATAGTTTTATTTTGTCAAGTCTCTTGAATATGTGAGATAAATCTTTTAAGATAAAAGGGAAGTCGTGTTCCTATTTTCTGTTCTTTTTAGAAGGGTCTCTAATTAGTTTTCATTCTTTCTGGTTGATGTCAGTCTTAGGAAAAAACCTTGTCACTTTTTAGATGGTGATTCACTTACTTGACTTTACTTTTTCAAAATTTTACTTTTACTTTTGAGTTTTCTTTTGAAAATAAAATTCTGATATGGATATATTTGTAAAAAAATACAGATAGTTTTTTGACAACATTTTTTTAAATCAATTAAAATTCATTTCATTTTTTTACTCTCTAATTCATTAGACGTTACAGATTACGCCAAGCTATATATAATAACTATGAAAAAAATGATAATTTATGTTTCATTGAATAATTTATAAGTAATAATAATACTTATAATAATTTATAAGTATATTTGTTTTATAATTTTGTGATATTATGTTATATTTATCAAAAATATCATTTACTCACGTACTATCATTATTTATAATTTTTTTTAACACTATCGTGTTTTAACAAATATTGAGAGCCTAGTGAGATATTTATAGAAAATATAGTCAATATTTAAAAAAAAATGTTTTAAAATTTATATAGATTTGTTGATAAATTTGCATTTACCTACTACATTAAATATTAAAATCAAACAATAAATTTTTTAATTGGGTATGCATTAAATTAAAATAATTGAATCCTTTAACAGACGATTGTTTGAGGTTGCAGCAAAAAGTATGATTATATCTAAATGTATATTTCAAATTTATTTTTTACATAATTTGTGTAATTTATTTTTTCTGTTCACTGATAGGAACAATAAATGTACCTCATTCATAATATTTTATAAATGCAATATAGATAGATAATCATTATTTATAAAATTATTAATATCTGATCTTATATGACACGTCTTTTTTTAGAAAAAAATAAATTTATTTATAATTTTTCGACGTTCCTTAGAACTGGTATAGCATGTACTTTGTTAAATCATTTGAGAGAATAAAATTTAAATAATTAATGAAACACTTAAACTACTAAACATATTATATATTATATAATCGTTTTCTTTTGATTTTTTTTTAATTTAGATTTTTCAAAATTCTTGAAAAAGTGAATATTCTTTGTGTATATATATACCTTAATATTGATTTTAAAACACTTGAAACGGGGTTTAAAATTAAAAACAAAACATGTTCACTTATATGGTTATTTTTTATATTTAGTTTATATGTAATGTATGTATGGTTTATTTTCTACATGTAATTATCAAAAAAGATGGTTTTTTCTGGTGTGATACTGTTAACAAAACATTGCTGAATGATGTCACACAATCCGTGTCGAAACGTATATTGTATTTATTTATTTTCTTTTATTTCGAAAATTAATATTCAACATATGTCTCAACGTTGAACAAAGAAATTTAATTGTGTGTATATATGTATATATATATATATATATATATATATGTGTGTGTGTATGCGTATGTATATATATATATATATATATATATATATATATATACACTCCACTCTTCACTCTGCATTTACAATGAACACTTACGTATCAAAGGCGTTATATACCCAGTAAACCTATTTAGCGTATATTTACAATCAATTACAAAATAATTGCGAGTGCCTAAATCCTAATCAATGTTGTGACCACTCTACTCCGCATTAAATACATCGACCAACTAAATTCCTTCTGTCCTTCATCAAAATTAACTATTCGATAGTACATTGAATTAGCAATTTAATCAAACGCGTTCTAATCATCGACAAAGCTGCCGCAGACCGCGTTATAGGCATCACTTGATTCGGACCGTCGGTTTTCATTCCGTTGTTGTGTACCTGGTCGATTCGATATTCAAATTTCAAATTCGAATGCATATCCCTGCCAGAATCAATGAATGGAATGAGATATATGCGGAAATTCTGGGCACATACATCATAAGAGTGCTTTGTTTCCCTGTTTAGTTATGGATTCGCATAGCAAAGAATTTGCAACTGCAATTTATTTCATATTTAATAGCATTATAATTGTATTGAGGGAAATACAGGTTCTGATTGAAATATTTTTTTTATATTTATTCAACTGAAATAGGTTCTTAATTAATTCTTTCATCTGTTATGCTGACTACTTAACGTGTTTTTTCATGAAGGGTTGTCCTGTCTCTATGTGATTAAGGGGGTATTCTAGTGTAGAAATTCAAAAAAATCGTTTTTTTTATTTCACATTTTAAAAGTTTAACTAATTAAGAATATGGGTACGAGAAGGTTTTGAAAATTTGAATTATTTTCGGAGATATAGGCATTTTACTGACTCGGTCTCCATACTGGTTTGGCTTCACGCAAAACTTTAAATGCGTTTTTCTCAGAACAGACTTTTCAGTACTGTTGACACGATTTCTCGAGTTTTGATCAACCGATTTGAAATGTTCAGAGAGTCTAGTTTATAGACCTATTTTTAGCCTGAACTAGCATCATTCCCAAATTTTAATTTTTACTATTTTTAAAAAATTCGAGAAACTCAAAAAAACAGTAAAAAACACTTTTTTTTCAAACAGATTTGTAAAAAAAACATTTTTTTACTCATCGCTAGTTTGGGCGATTGTGACATCATTGTAGATTAATAATCTTTCATTGCTTTCTTTTACGACATTTAAAATGATCAAAATTCATCGCTCTACACCAGAATACCCCCTTAATATATACTTATCTTTTTTATGAAGGTAGGAATACCTAGGATAATCTTTTATATAGCCAATATCACTACTGCTTGATACCAGGTTGTCCGAAGTGGGTATCGAGCCTCAATCCCATCCTATACACTTTCTATGTAATGAGATTATTAAAATTTTGATAATGCTGATTTTTTATTAATGAAAGGTTTTAAATCTATATCGGCTAAGGGGTTTTTTGGTTCATAGCTATCGATATTTACAGATTAAAACAGATGTCATTTTTGCTTGATATCAGGCTGTCCGAAGCAAGTATTGAACCTGGACACCACAGTTCGAAATTCATAGGTCTAAATATTATTACACTAGATAATAAAAATTGCATTCTTCATTCTCAAACTATTATAAAAGATACAAACTAATTTCCCCAAGTTTTCGTACACTGTTATATTATAATGCTTAATTAAAAGTTATATCAAACAACCTGAAAGTTTAACTAGCGCTTCTAATTAACTGAGACAAAGAATTTTTTTATACAAATTTACTTTATTCTTGCAAATACAGGTGATTTGTTTTTCTGCCACATTCAAGAGACTAGAATAAAACATTGTTTTTTTGTTTCTGTAAATATTACATCATTTGAATTTATAAAATATAATTTTAAAAGTAAATTGTAAATTATTAAATAAAAATCTTGAAATTCACAATACAGTCTTATCATGCGTTTGTTTAAAGTAACAGGGTAGGCCATTTAAATAGGAAGCATTTTTTTCTGAAAAAAAACATTTTGAATAAACATTATATATATTTTGGTTCAAGAAGATACGTGCACCTATTTTAAATATTTAAATTATAATATATATATTTTTTTTCCGAGATAAAAATGTCCACTGTTAATGGTTTGCCTTATACATTTTTTAAAAACGGTTTTTTTCTAATGTGTTTAAATTGGGAATATCTCATTTGACGAAATTTTGTCATTATAGTTTAACAACAAACTAATATCATATATACAAATTTTCTGCTTATTTATTGAAAAAAAAATTGTTGATGATTCATAAATGTACAGAATTGACCAAAAATTCTCAGTCATTCAAAAATTATTATATTTTTTAAATAAAATTAATTCTTTAACGTATCGCCTTATAAAATATAGAAAAAGAGCTTATTAAATCAATTTTCACATTAAAATAAAAATGTGTATTTTTTTACCCTCATGAAAATAATTTCAATAACTAATTTTGAATTTTTTATTTGATATTTATATTCAAAAGAATAGTTATTCTGATAAAATATATAATGCAATTAGTAATTGAGATTGTCATTTATCATAAAACTTTTTAGTACAAATTTGCCTGTTTAAATTTATTAATTTATTTATGTCCGTAACTGAACAGGCGTAAATAAAAAAGAGATAAATAAAATTAACATTTTCTCAGTGAAACTCATCCATACTGCAACTAGTCTGTGATATGTTTGTTGCTTTGACAAAAATACCTTTGCAATATTCAAATTCAAATACTGTGCATGCACATCTCCTTTGTAGAGCTCATAAATAATATCAAACATGTGCATATATTCTGTGCAGGTTCTGGGAATATGGCCAACCGGCCAGCGAGGGATTACGCCAGGTTGCAGAACATGGTGCAACCAGGATGTTGGAGAGCGAGCTTAAGGCCGAGGTATGGAAATTGTAATATATCACCATGAAATTAAATTATCGAGTTTGTAGCTCAATAATCCAATTTATTTGGTATGTTTTACACATTCTGTTATTTGTTTACGGAATAACTACATTACTTTGACAAATTTTTAGTATTGGGTTTGACAACAAATCGATATTTCATATGGATACGATTTGACAGAAAATATTTATACAGACATTCATAGCATCGTGTCAGGAAAGTAGGTTACACTTCCAAACGTGACAGATTCAATAGCCCGTAAATGCATTTATATTTATTTATGCTTTGCGAATTGAACCGTCTATGAAATGAATAAATTTTGTAGGTATTGAACTATGTACTAGAATATTATTTGTGCAGTCAATTTTAGAAGACACAATATAATATTAAGAATTAGTAATTTTATAAATGACGTATAAAATCTATGGCTTGCTGAATAAAAATTCAATATTCGTGATGAAAATGCTGAACCATTATCTAACAAGAGATATGCAACCTGTTCCAAAAATTTGATCGACGTTTGCACCGGTTTATTGTATGTTTTTAAAAAATAACAAAAACTAGTGAATCCATTTGTTCTAAATTTTGACGGTATATTTATACATGTTTTGAGAATACATAGTAAAATTTTTGAAATAAAATATTAAATACTTTTGAAATGACACGAAATCTCCGGCGGCGTCAAAAAAAAAATCCTCCACTGCTGGAGTGATTGCAGTCTTTTCCGTTCATAAAATATAAAAACAAAAAAATTCTCGCTAAACTAGAACATATTTGTCTGTACGATGACCCTCGGACGAACAAAAAAATCAAAAATTGACAAAATGGCGGCATGTTGAAAAAAAAAGTTAAATTTTTCCCAAAATTTTGGTCGTTTTTGGCCTGCCAAAATTCGATTTTTGATCAGATCAAAAAACTGGAGGGTCATCGTATGGAGAACTATATAGAGGAGAAGCCAAAAAAATTGATAGCAATCGAATTATTTGTCTCTGAGTAATCACTCCAGCAAATTCGCAAAATACTGTTTTGAGAAAAACGCGTTTAAAAATAAAATGATCGTTATATTATATACTATATGTAATTTTTTAAATGGCTAAAACTCCAAAACTATTTAAGATATTTCTTTAAAATTTTAGTATGTTATTTTTGAAGATATAGCCTATCAAAATATGGAAAAATTCAAAATTCAATTTTTTGAAAACTTCACACTAGGTGTGCCTCTCAAAAAAAGATTTTGACTTTAAAAATCTATTCAATAAGTGACAAAAATAGTTGTATATACACACAGAATACCACCACCCTATAATATTTATATTATGGGTCGACTAGATGAGTTCTCTGGTAGCAAAAAGGATTCATTTAAAATGGAAGTAGTTTTTAATAAAATGCAAATCCATTTCTTATTGCATGAATAAATAATGTAAGACGAAATGCATTGTCTGTTGCCATTATTACATTTGCATGTCAATCCCCTAAAGTAAGGATGGATGCTGCGAACGAGATAACATCTGTAACAACTTGCTCCGAGAAAAGAGTAAATCTTTCGCTTTTAGCAGGAAATGAAATTCGAAACATAACTTTAAGCGAAGGAGCTAATAATAAATTCACAAGCGTACAAATACAAATATATATTTTTATATACATTCTGACTGTCTAAGGGTGAATTCTGATGGATTAGATCCATCTAACCCATATCTTTCTCAAACCGTTTATAATTTTCAATACCGTAAACATTTCCAAAACCTTTCAATAAACATCTAATAATATAGAAGAGTAAATAACCTTTTGCGATAGTTTAAAATAATCCTACAAGGTTTCAAAGAGTGCCACGAATTTTCTTATCTAACTATAAGGGTCTTTGCATGTACAAAATTGGTGACCCATATCTTTTCATTATTGTATTTTAGCTACTATTTTTGTCGAGTCAACATATTTTTAAAGGATGGAATTTCAAATGTATATGATCAATATAAATTATTAACATGCAATTTCATTATCATCACTCCTTTTATTTACCTCTGACTATTTTACCTCCTCTGACTATTTACCCTATGCGACACATAAATTTCGTTTGAACCCATATCCGATTTATTATTTATTCATTAAATTCCATTCGTTTGTAAATAATAAATTAATGCATACTACCATTATTGATTTCTGGGCGTCAGTATATTTGCATTTTGTTTTACAATTGCCATTTCAGATTAAAGTATCGACTAATTTACTTGCTCTATAAATACGACTCGTTGGTTTGCAAACAGGATATTACAAATTAAATTATTTAGACAAAAATGTTAATTTTATATACAAAAGCGATTATTTGTAAAACGAATTTATAAAATTCATTTTAAAATTTATTTGCATTTCCTAACCATTATTGCGTAAATTGCAATCAAATTGTTTAATGTGATTAATAATCAAATTAAATGTTTCAAATATTATATCAGCTTTAATTACATAAATATTGGTTTTATATCGACGATAAAAATATTGTTTTACATCATATAAGCAAAAATGTGAAATAATGAATACTTATTTTTATCAAATAGGGATAAATTAACTTACTTACATTTTATATTTGGATCATTTGATTTTAAATAGAATTCAGAGTTAAAGAATTATCAATATTCTAATTAAATGTTTGATTATTAGTTTCAAATAATACATCTATTTTAGTTACATGAGTTCTTGAAAAATATATATTTTTTTACCTATATAAGCAAAAGTCGATTAAAATAAAATTTATTAATTAAATAGTTATTGAACTAGTATAGACCAAATTTTAACACAAAATACTTTGATTCATCATTTAAATTGAAATCTAAAAATCTTAACTGTTTATTTTTACATATTAGAGATTCGTCAGCAAACATCTATTTATTTGAAGATCATTTGCAAATAAATTAAAATTTTAAGAGAAAACTTTGACATGATTATAATGAATATATTTAAGTTTTTTTTTTTAATTCAATTATTTGATTATTAATTACACCAATGACTGACTAACTATAAATAAAAGCATCGTACAACAAAATGGCATCGTACGATAAAGGGATAAAGTAACTTATTTACTTTTATATATCTATATTACTTGATTTTGAATAATATTTAAAAAAAATAGAATCGATTTGATATATATATAGTAATATTTTCTGGACTGCGTATGCCAAAAATATATCAGGCAGATTTATTTTTTGCTCCCTTTCTAAGTAAATCTATGTTTTATATCCTGAATCCAGTTTTAAAACTTCAATGAATCGCAGAATGCATTTATTTTTTATGAGCTTCTTATATACTATTATTAAAGCTCTTTATATTTATATATGATAAAATTTTGAACAACTTGCAAATCATTAATATTATGATCGTTAAGGGGATCTATTTTTAAGAATTTTTGTACCCCATTTTCCCCATGGTGATAAATTGTGATTTATAAAATTAATACCCTTTTACCCTGAACTTGACGTGTATTTTAAATTTTTGGAATATCTTATACAAAATACGATTTTTTTCTATCACCATTTTGCAGAGATAATAAAATTACAAACAACTTGCAAATCATTAATATTATGATCGTTAAGAAGATCGATTTTTAAGGATTTTTGTACCCATTTTTATCACCATGTTCTCCATGTGATAAGTTGTGATTTTTAAAATTAATATTCTTTTCCTCTCAACTTCACATGTATTTTTAGACTCTATGAAAAATGTTAAATTTTTGGAAAATTTAAAAAAATTACGATTTTTTCTGATTAAGGTAAAAGATAAATAAACGTGATAATTTACTAGACTCTCTGGTATTTTTTGTGAAACTCCTCCCCCTTTTTAAGCCTCGCTTGATTAATGTATGTCCTCCTAATAAATAATTTTATACAATTTTTAATTTAATTTAATTTAATGTAATTTTTAACTTTCCGTAGGGTAAGTTATAGTAATTTCAAATATAATATTATTTTCAATTCAATTTTTATACAATCATCGGAACATTTAACAGAATTTTTTACAATGTATACCTAATATTTTACTCATCAATTTTACTCAGCATACCGTATTTTGCATCCCCCAAACAAATCTCTATTACCATTATTTTATTATTATTTTCAGAGCGAACACATCCGTACAATCATCAAAGCCCGAGGCATCAGTTACCCCAACGTAACCGGCAAGACCTTCGCCGTGTTCCGCGTCGACAAGCGGCATCACCTGGTGTCGCTGGTCTCTATGATTTTCCCGTCTCCCGACTGGATCGTCGGCGTCTCCGGGCTTGAGCTGTGCGCCCGCAACGGCTCCTGGATAGAGTCGCGCGTGCTGAACCTCTACCCGTGGGACGCGGGCACGGACAGCGGACCCTCTTACATAGTAAGTAGAATTAGACATGGAAACGGGACTCTGAATTAATATAAATGATGAACTAGTGGCAAATTGCTGGAACTTCCCGTACCGTAAACAAAAATCTTGGTACGGAACCCAAAAAAATTTACACAAAATGTGTACACATTATTCAAATCTCTATCAAATATCAGTTAATGACAGCCGACCGTCTTACATAGTAAGTAGAATTAGACATGGAAACGAGACCCTGAATTAATATGAATAATAAACTAGTGGTGTATGGCATCGTGGTTTAAGGCAAATTGCTGGAACTTCCCGTACCGTAAGTGAAAACTTTGGTACGGAACCCAAAAAAAATTACATAAAATGTGTACACATTATTCAAATCTCTATCAAATATCAGTTAATGACAGCCGATCGTCTTACATAGTAAGTAGAATTAGACATGGAAACGAGGCTCTGAATTAATATGAATAATAAACTAGTGGTCTATGGCATCGTGGTTTAAGGCAAATTGCTGGAACTTCCCGTACCGTAAATAAAAATCTTGGTACGGAACCCAAAAAAATTTACACAAAATGTGTACACATTATTCAAATCTCTATCAAATATCAGTTAATGACAGCCGACCGTCTTACATAGTAAGTAGAATTAGACATGGAAACGAGGCTCTGAATTAATATGAATAATAAATTAGTGGTCTATGGCATCGTGGTTTAAGGCAAATTGCTGGAACTTCCCGTACCGTAAATAAAAATCTTGGTACGGAACCCCAAAAAATTTACACAAAATGTGTACACATTATTAAAATCTCTATAAAATATCTGATAATTTGATGTGTTTAAGTCCAATAAACATTTTTGACCGCCAAATGACATTTTTTAAACTTATTTTTATTGAGAGTCTATAACCGCTGGGCCTACCTTCCCAAAAATTAAATCAGTTTTTTAGCTTGTCAATACAAGTAAAATGATTTTTGAATTATTCAAATCGGACGCCCCGTTCTCTTAAAAACTGAGTTACCGTTTTTGGCACTTTTTGACCCGTATCTTTGGAACGGATAGCCCTACCTTTGCCAAAATCAGCACGTCTCCTTATCAATAGGAATCGAATGTTTTTTTGAATTATTCAAATCGGTTGATCGGTGTTTCCGAAATTGTCGACGAAAATTTGTATCCGCACACACACACATACACACATACATTCATTTTTTCTAAGGTATGCCAAAATA
>NW_020537758.1:16362949-16547334 GCF_003426905.1 Ctenocephalides felis | reverse complement strand
ATTATACATAGGCGTTTATCTCTTGATGGCGATGTCGCACTAAGGTAAAGGCTGACACATATTTTGGCTTCTATTTTGAAATAGCATTGTTAAAAAAATGTATACATTTTTTATTTTTTTTTGCTCGCAGACCTTTATGCACTGCTTTTAATCAGACGATAAAATCATTTATTTTATATAAGTTCTGCCGGCTTGTAGCATACATAAGCATGTTGTGGTATGTGCTTTTGATTAAAATTTTGCGAATTTATCACCACCATGTGATCTTCGTATTTCACACCCACTCAATATCCTTTTGTTCGATCGGTATTTTGAAACAATGAATTTCTCCCGCCCATTTTCCTTAGAGCAATATATTTAAGCACTCCTCTGTTTGTATTTTCCCTGGAATTTTACCCGTATATTCTCACTCTGGATTCGTGTCGCACAACTATTTATCAGACGGCCTGTTGTTTTTTTTTCTCTCCATTTTCCCTAAGCATCTTTCTTCCTGCAATGTTTTTCGAAGCCAGTTCTCTTATCACTCCTGGCCGCCGTTAAGTTGTTTCTTCTAAATCGCCCGAGCACATGGATGCCTGTGGCGCAAGAAAATAATTAGGAAAAAGGGAAATAAATCGTTTCGGCCAAGATATCTCGGAAAGGAGAAGGCGATTTAGTGATGTGTAAATCAACAATGTTATTTAGAAGCTGTTTAAAGGGCTATTATGGAATAAGGAGATAAGGATAATAATTTATTTAAATTAAGATACACTTCTGAATAGAGAAGAAACTTTTGTAGCAAACTAAAGGCGTATGCTGCAAAATAAGGAATGCAATACCGGTATACCGGTATACCGAATTACCGGTAAACCGCCCGATTGTTCGGCGGTATTTTTACCGATATTTATTCCAAAAATATCGGTGTTTTCAGTATTTTTACATAAGCGCTATTTAATACATAATACCCTAAAGTTTAAGTTTTTCTGAACAAATTTATCTTTAATTTCCATAATCGCAAAAACAGCTATATCTTCAAGTGATTCTATAAGATAAACAAATGTCAAATATTATCTCAACTCGTCATTAAACTGACTATTTATTGCTTTCCAAAGAGCTTCATATCGTGGTACAATAAATAGACTGATAGATAATGATGTTTGTAAAAATGTAACGGTTTTTTAAGTGATATTTGCGCCAAAATATTTTATATCACACAGATTACTCTTGCGTAATCTTTATTTTTTTCTAACTTTATATATAATAATTATGATCAATACTAAATACTATAGAAAGCATCACATTGTTTTAAATAACAATACTCAACAATTATAATAACTTATTATTTATCTCGATAAGGAATCCGATCTTAAATTAGTGTAGAGAAATTATTTTTTCAAAATATTGGAGATTATGCTAATTTAACACATCGGATACAGAAAATACAGTTTATTATAATAATGTAATATGACCTTTTATGAGTTTTTGGTCTTTCTTGCTCATAAGTTTGTTTTTAGTACTCATAAGTTAGTTTTATAGTGATATTGAATTGATTAAACTGCATATGCTTTTGTTAAATTATTAAATTATTATTAAATATACTTATTGTTTTATTTTATTGTTCAGTTGAATATAGTTGTAGTGGTATATACATTTTTTATATTTGTACTAGTAACTTTGAATTTTGTTTACGTTTGTTTAAGGTAATAAAAATACCGGTAATTTACCGGTATTCCGGTTTTAAAATGAAAAATTACCGAAATACCGGTATTGAAATTTTCCATCGGTATTGCATTCCCTACAGCAAAATACAATCTTTATATTTAGTTTTAACAAAAACTTGCTTATGATTATTTATACCTAATTTGCATAGAAAACTAGATCCATTATATATTATTCGCATAGAAAACCATGTCTTCCTATTACTAAATTCCATAGCAGCTCCTGTAACGTATCGTGTATCCCAGTCAAAATTTAAATATCCCATTTCCTCCTCCTTTTGAAATATTTGAAGATCAATAAATAACACAGTATTCTAGCTACATGGGCACGTTTCAGTTCACTTTCTTGCAATATGTCTTTAGAAATAATTGCAAAAGCTCCCGTCTCCCCTGAGTCGATTTATCGGCATCGCACCGGGGGCGCCTGTCGAAGACACGCGTTCGACTCATTCGATTTTCTTCGAATTCGTGTGTAACAAAGGTAGTCAATATTTTGGAAAATACTTTACATAATTATAAATTATTATATTAAATATTGTTACTGGTGGGATGTAAATTTGTATATGAATTTGCAATTTAATTTAAATATTATAGTTTAAAATGTTTTAAAACGTTTTAATGTTTAAATGAACAGAATTAATAGAAATTTATCACAATAAATGGTCATAATTTCACCAAAGCTCTTGATTGCACTTAAAAGCTCGTTACTTTGAAATAACTTGAGATATTATTTTTTCTAATTTTTTTACAGACCAATTAAGGTCCAATACCTTAATGACGTCAAGGTCTGGGAAACCCAATATATATATATATATATATATATATATATATATATTCTTATATTCAATAAGCATATCTTATTGAACCGTCAAAATAAAAAGTAAAGTATAGCTGACATTTTCACAGTACATACTTTCAAAACAGTTTTCTCGACTTGTAGAGCTTATTTACATGTAATAAACTCCACAAGTACTATTACAAACAATATGTAGAATTATTATTAACTTCCCGAAGAAGTTTTTGTTTTCATAAAAAAATTTGATTCGCTAATTTTATATTTTCTCCACGTTTCTGAATCGAATGAGACCAAATTTGGAAAAAGTATGTGTGTAGGTATGTATGTGTGTGTACTATGTGTGTGTATGTGTGTGTGTATGGAAACAGATTGTTTGCCGTAAATTGACGTTTTATCATTTTCTATAGATTTATTTCAGTTTTAATTTTTAATCAGGAGCAGGTTTAGATTTACCCAAGAACTGCTAAATTTATATCTATAATTTTATGATGTAAGGTGTAAGTGAAATTTTGACTTATTTCCAGGTTCAAAAATTTATAGGTCACCGAGAGTTATAAATAATCAACTTAATCAATAAGAATTTAAATTTCACTACTTTTAAAATTGTAACAATAGAATGTTGGAATTTTGGCGCACGACGCACTATTCCAAGTTTTGATGAATTTTTATAAATCAACCACTTTTTCAATATTTTTGGATGTTTGTCAAGGCTATATATATCATCTAACAGCGTAACATAAAAATCATCAAACAACTTGTTTCTTAACGATTATTTACTTTAAAACTAACCCTAGATTTTTACGAAAAACTGATCAACACGATTCCCAACTAATCTTACAAATATTTTTCTATTATTTAAATCGGTTCCAAATATTTGTTTGGAAATGACTTGGCTGAAATCTTTTAAACACATTTTTAACTTAATATGAACAAATTTTGGTGATTATTATAATATTATATATTTAAGAAAAGGCGTAGCTGATCTTGCAAAAATATTTTATTTTACAGGATATTTGGTTTAGCAAATTCAAGTTTAACTGTTTATTTTTTGATGCAACATTTTTAAGTTTTATCAAAATTAGGTAAATAGGTTGATTTTTAGCAATCTTTTCTAATCAATCATCAGTTAAATGTTGATACTTCAATGCTTTTCCTTATATGAGAGCAAGGACTTCATTATACAAAAATTTAAAATAATACTCATAAAATATCATTTATTGCAACAAAATTATAGAAGTTTGAGTACAGTGATTCTGTTTTAGCTTCGGCTTATTTACACACATATATATATATATATAATAATAAATATATATATATAATAAATTAATATATTTATATATTATATATATATATATGTATAATAAATAAATAAATAAGTTAGAAATAACGTTGACGAAAACTCAAATGTTGATTTACTTACACACAAACATATTTTATTCAATCATGTCAAACGATTCAGAATTAAATAAAATGAGAAGATATAAAATTAGAAATTTTGTGGCAAAAATATAAACTTCTCCTCTCGGAAATTAATAATTATGGAATCTGAGATTTGTAGAACTTCTAACAGATTAGATCCATTTATTTCATTCAAAACTATGATTTTTATTATAATATTTTTGGCTGTAGGTACCGTTGAGAACCTGTGCTTTATCACTAAAACGTTGTTCAACAAACATTTGTTAACCTGGAAATAATTGCGATTTCGTTTTACCCGCGTTCCGGTTTCTATGTTGACGTGTTGTTTTGTTCTGCAGAAAATATCTGGGGCGCCTCGACCTGATAAATCTTTCTTTCGAACTTCTTACAGGGCAGATGTTGTTCGATGATTTATTGTTTAGTTCTCGATTGAACGAACATCGATATTAAATCATTTGTGATGTCAAATGTTCCGATTCATTTAGAAAATGTTCTTGAACTTAGGACAGAAGAAACCTTTTACATTGGTAGATATTAAAAGCTATAGTAATGGATTCTTGCCCTTCTCACATTTATTGAAAATAGTAACTTTTTTCTTTTATTTTGTGATTTTTCAGTATATTTTATTTCCACCCCTGTAAGTTTTCTATTCAATTCCCTTTCCGTTTGTGGAGAATATGGTTATTTTTGACAAATTTTCTTTTACTTTATTCGACATTTGCATACGAAATATTCTCCTCTTACATAATGCATGCGATGAGAATAATACAACGTATATATGTTTGGTGTCCCTGCCTATGAATAACACTTTGATCTCAAATATTTTAATATACATATATTCAAGGAAAAAGAAATATATTTTCAAATGATGCAAAGGAATTGGGAAAAATATTTAGGTCAGGTTTTATATTATCAAATTAAATTGCTTACTTTTTAATGCAAAATTATTAAGTTTTCTCAATACTAAGTATAAGATTTTTAATAAATTTTTTAATCATTCATCAGTTATATGCTGATAATATAATGCTAATATGAATGCAAGAACTTCTATTTGCTTCTATTTTATATTAAATCATCAAATTACGGATATTATTTTCATGTAAATTCTATCCTTTGCACTCTTATTTATTTAAATTTATGTTATCATAATATAATGCTAATATGAATGCAAGGACTTCTATTTGCTTCTATTTTATATTAAATCATCATATTACAGATATTATTTTCATGTAAATTCTATCCTTTGCACTCTTATTTATTTAAATTTATGTTATTATTTATCAATATTGCTACATGTTAATTATTTAACAGTTGTAATAATTATTGAAATTAAAAAAAAATGAAATAATCTTTATAAAATGTCATTTAGCATAACAAATTATATATATATATATATTATAAATATTGTTTATTAATATTATAAAAGTTTGTTTACAGTGATTCTATTTAGCTGAGTTTATATGTATATAAAATATAGGTATCTCTGGGTGAGTATTTAAGGGGTATATAAGAGAAATAAGTATTTTCCCCTGCGTTGATAATAAACGTGAAGCTTTTATTGTTATTTTTATTGTATGTAAGGTTTCTTAAACGTTACTCCAAATTGATTTTATTACATCATTCCTTTGCGCGAACTTGATTAAAAAGCGCCCGAAGAGGTGAGCTCTTACCTGAGCCTCTTCAAAAGGATATTATTGTTTGAAAGCTTCGCTCTGATCCTTTGTTTTATTTTGTAAATAAGAAGTCTGTCAGAAAGTAAAAGAACGCTTCAATATTGATTATCGAACGTAGTTACAGCATAGCAACAATAATGATCGCTTTGTGATATTAAATACCTGAACTTTTATAAAGTTTTGTGATAGAAAACATGAAAGAAAAACGTGATATTAAAAATGCTTGTAATAAATTTTGCTTATAGAGAGAAGAAACACATATAGCATGTATCGGGTTAAATTGGACCATCGTCTAACAAAAGTTTTTTATTTTGTTTTGAGCAGTGTTATTTAATATACGATACCCGAACATAATATTCAAGTATACGTTATTTAATTTACTGAATAATTTATTTTTTTTCAGTGAGTTTGCAAGGTTCGCACTCGCTCCACGTCCCTCATAAATTCAGCGGCTTTCTTCTTGTCGCCGAGCAGGAAGGCCTGGTAGAGGATGGCATCGGAGGCGTCGGACTTCCTCCGCCAGGAGCAGCAGGATCTTTTGCTCTATACGGAGATGCACTTACTAAATTCAGTGATCGATGCCCGAATGCAGTCACACAAACTAGTTCTATGCCGAAGAGCGAGATTCAGGTAACTAGCTATAAAATAAATTTTAACAAACATGATAGTTTTACGCCAAAGAGCAAAATTCAGGTAATTAATTGTAATGGATATAAATGAAGTTTTGACGAGAATGATAGGGATAATTATGATTAGAAATTTATTTTATGGAATTCAATCTTGAAACATTATCCCGTATAATTTAAAAATTATGAGCTTTTAAGCACAGTTTAGAGCTTTGGTAAAAGAGTCATCATTTTTCGGTTATAATTGTCAATATTTATTATTTTTGTTTATATAAACTTTGAGACATTAACTATAAATAACATTTCTAGAATCATAGTGGAAAATAATGACACAATAGCTCCAAGTTAAGTGGAAAATTGATGAAAATTTACCTAAATACTTATTAAAAATAAATTTACCTAAATGAGTTTGAAAGACCCTTCTTTGAAAAAAATGTACCTAGTAAAGTACATTGGCAAGTTGCATCAAAATTCAAAAGTTCACTCATTTAATCATAATTGTAAAACTAGTTTTGATAGTTTTTACAAATAGTTTTAATTCTAGACAACTTGTTGCAATTATGTCATTGTGTTTTACTGTGGTCCTAGAAATGTTATTTTAAACTGATTTTGAAAGGCATTTCTATAAAAAAATGTACCCACTAAAGTACGTCGGCAAGTTCTAACAAAAGTTCATACAATCAGTCTTAATAGTAAAATGTTAAAGTAATTTATAGCTTTACAATAAAAAAAAGATTTTTGCTAGTTTTGAATATTTTGTTCAGTTTAACAATTAGTCTTAATTCCAGACAACTTGATGCAATTGTGCCATTGTGTTTCACTGTGGTCTTAGAAACGTTATTTAAAACTCAGTTAAGGCCTTCCTTTAAAAAAAATTACTTACTAAAGTTCGTTGGCAAATTCCAGCAAAAATTCACACATTTAGACATGATTGTAAAATGGTAAAGTACTTGAAAGCATCACAATAAAATAATTTTTTTTTGCTAGTTTTGAATATTATGTTCAGTTTAACTAATAGTCTTAATTCAAGACAACTGGATGCAATTGTGCTATTGTTTTTGACTATGGTCCAAGAAATATAATTTACGGTTATGGATGCGAAGTTGAAATGAACAAAAATAATAAAAATCGACCACAATAACCGACAGTTTGATCAAAGCTCTAGGGTGTTCTTAAAAGCTCATAATTACACACTGCATGGAATATTTTTTTATGATAGATAGTATCTATTAGATACTGTCAATGCTATCACCCCGTTCTGAGACACCCTTGATATATGAGCGAAATTTTTTAACTTCTGAAAAGAATTTATTTTTTATTTTTACATGAATGTTACCTAAAATTGAAAAAAAATGCTGTTATCCAAATTTTGATCAACAATTATTGTAATCATTGTTCCAACGCGCTGAGCTCCTCGTTATACCCGAAAAGGGTACCATTAGTCATGATGCGCTAAAGATTTTGAATTATGCAAAACTAATTACATAAACGGCCTGTTTTTATATTTTGGTGAGAAAATTAAATTACACCATGTAACTATGTAACCGCTAATAAAATTATCGCCGTGTATTCTGTTGTAAAAATACTTCTATCTCCATTTACTTCGTACGGCGCTCAAGGGATCTCCGTAAAGCATGACCGGCCCATTTAGTGCCGGATTATTGTCCGTGCGTCCGTGTGTCCGTCCGCGGTGTACACCGAGCGCGCGCGGATTAACTATTACTCTGGCGAACAACGTAAACATATTAGGATGGTCAGACCATGAAATGGCGCATATTTATTGCATAGACACGCCGACCCGGACGACCGGGTCTCTTTGTTTTGTAATAGTACACTACGCAACAACTGGGAATAATTATACAGGGGTAAGGAAATTGACAGTCATTGCGTTTAAATTGAGGCTGCGGTTGTGGAGGATTAATTATTTTTTAAAAATTATATAGTGTTACCCAAATTGGACCTTTGTGCCCCGCCCACGTAATATGTGTCATTTTTATTTTTAATTAAAATGTACGTATATACTTTTCTATTAAATTACTGAAATGCGTAACATATTTAAATAAAATAGTTTTGTTTCAGTACGCTTTGTATGAAGATCACTTAGTATGACGAGTTTTCGGCATCCCTTCGATGTCATACTAAGCGCATTCTACAGTATGTGATTAATTCCTTGAAGGGTAACACCAAATAAAAATAAAAGTAAAAATTTTTAAAACATGTGATTACATTATTACTTGCATCTCCTCTCAAAATTTTGTCTTATTTACATTTGACTTATACATTGCGTCAGAAGACACTTACGGTAGATAATCCTGTTCAATTCAGGGGGCGTCCATTAATTACGTGATCAATTTTTTAAGAGATTTTTAGTGATATTTCGAATTTCCCCTCGCTCTACCACCAAACATTGCGTGCATTTTTAGTCACGTACAATTTTTCTTACAAACTTTTCAAATTTACAAAAAAATTAAAATTTAGTAAAATTTTTGTTTCTTTTTTGAAAATTTAAGTAAAAAATAAATGCACATGATATCTTACTAGACCCTTTTCCCCACGTGATTTTTTATGAGGTACTTTTTTGAATACTTGTGAGGTAGATACAACTTCTATGTGAATTTACATATTTCATGGGTTCATTTTTTACAAAGATCATACTCCGTACAAGATTTGTATGAAACTTAAATTTAAATTTAAATTTTCTCTAGTAAAATTAACATTTTTAGATATTGCTCTTTTTTATTTTCTCATTATTTACACCTTGTAACCTTAACCAAATGTAAGTTATTTTAGAAGTTATTTAAAAAACGGTTGAATCTAATTTAAAAATGGCAATTCTTTTTATAAAACAAGTATCATGAACTAAATGATAGCTCAAACCCATAAACCTACCAACTAACAATAAACATTTGTAATGAATTTTGAAATTCTAACACCGACATCGTAGATATTAAGATGATGGCTGGTTATACATTTTTTCCTACAAGTTTAAAATAGTATCTTTAAAAAGTACTATGCTTTTCTTGTTTTTTTGGGATTTTTCTTGGTGTTGCCTTTTTTACCTCCGGATCTTTAAACCACTCCCTACCCCGTATACTAATTTTATAAAACAAATATGTCAGGTTAATTTGCATGAAAAATAAATATATACAACTTTGCATTTTATGAACTAAATTATATATTCAGTCATCAACTAATTTAACAAGTGAAACCACATAACTAGATCATGATATTTTATATAAGCTTTAAGTAATAAATCACCAAAATTATATTTTAATTGTCATATTCTACATATAAAACAGAATGTATATCGGTATATCACATATCATTATGCATATGATGAAATTAAATTTTATTCAAACAACGAGTTCAAACAAAAGATTAGTATTAGTTTCCCGAAGTTAGAAATTTTCTACGTCAGAACCTTTTCCTTTGTCTCTGAAAGGGCAAAGAATCATAGTTTTAGTTTGGTTGTTTTAACTGCGAGGAAACGAGAATATATTCTAGAAGCGTCGCTTTATCTTTCAAAGTTCACTTTATACTTTGCAGCAATAACAATGATTCTCTATACTTGTATAGAAATAAAAGTTTTTAATTACAAACTCGGAAACTCATTTTGTCGTTCTCTTCGAGGCCCTTACGACTTACGGCATCAATCGTTTGCGACACAAAGTCAAACATTTGATAAACTTGATATAACTAATTGTAGTAGTAATTTGACACAGGGAAACATTTCAAGAAAATCTATATAATGAAAAAATGTATACAACATAATACAGACTACTTATACATTTTTTCAAGTATTTTTTTTACTCTTAACCTATTTTTTATTTTCGGTTAGAATGTCGGTGGAAGAATTATTCCCATGTAGACCTTCGTTTGTTCTCTTGCTTAACTTCTTTTTTAATTTCAACATTATCAATGTCTTCAAATTCTTCATCAAGAATATCGTCTAAACGTTGGAGACGGCTACTTTCGCTTTTTGCATCAAAAGCTGGAGATTCATCATCGGACAATTCGTTTCCGAGCATTGCACTGTCTCCAATAATAACCTGATAAAAAATAATATAATAAATACATAAAATATTAATTATATATCATGACAGATGAATAAAACCATGTTTACTTAAATCTGAAACAACTATCAATTTTTTTTATCTCACCTCTCTATGCTTGATATCACGAGCTTCATCCAGAAATTTAAAGCCCCGAATTTGGTTAAATCGTTGATAAAAATTTATGCCTGACAATAGAGTTCTCCTATTCGGGAAAGGATACATGTGTGATATTGAAGCCGGTTTTGCTGTAATTAATTTTACCGCATTATGATTTCTACAAAGAGCTGTAATTCTTCTGAATAGAATTGGAGTTATTTGAATTAAATTTGATATATTCATTGTGTAAAAATTCACGAAAAATTTTGAAAATTTTATTAGAAAAAAAAACGCGATCTGATGTATTATTTCATGCTATTGTATTCGAAATAGTGTTTTGTTTCATTTAAACTGACATAAATGATGATTAAATTTTGTAAGTGAATAATTTTTCAGTATCCAAAGGGATGGTTTGTTCAGCTGTTGATTTATTTCTTCATAACAATTATATATCAACTAAGTTTATGAGCATAAAATTTCATGATAAATTGAAAAATTGACTATATTTATTATTTATAAAATTAACCTCATATAGTTGTACTGCATTGTGCATAATACGGATGTATTTATGTATATATACCATAACATTAATTTCAGTGAAGTAAAATGAAATAGTTAGTTGGCAATTATCATTTACAACTTTGGAATGTTTTATACATTTCATCAAGCTTAATCATTGTAATTTAGTATTTACGATTGATATTTAAGTAGCAATTTTTGTATCATATCGGAATAATCCAGGATTTACATTTAACAATGAATTTGCTATTATACAGACATGCAACATATTACGAAATCAGTACATTTTCTATTGATGCAAAAAAATTAGGAAAATTTTTGGCATGTTTATGGATTTTTTTTATAATGATTTCTTTATTTTACATAAATAAATATATACATTCTATTTTACAATATTTTATACATAAGTAGATTTATATAACTATTCTTTAAAAAATATTCTTCATTTTTTTTCTAAAATTCCTTTCAATGTATGTTATTTCCTCAAAACCTTGATATAAATTATATAAGATTTCAGATAGCAGCCAAATTTTAACATCTTTTTCCTTCTTTAATTTATTTTGTAGATCTATTTTGATAAGTTTATCGTCATCCTTAGTTACATCTATTTTCAAGATTTTTAATTTATTTTTCATCTGATCCCATAATATTTTCTTTTTACCACATTCTTTTAAAATCATGTGTAAATTTATATACTATAACTTCTTTAGAAATTAATTTGTGAATATTCCTTCAATAAAATAATTAAAAATATTACCAAGTATAAGTTTGCAAAACTTTTCTATTACCAGCCGTCAGATATTTCGAAACTACTCTAAATTTCCTGGTAGTGCTGTATAGTTCAACAAAATCATTTTCTATCTACTGCATCTCTTGGAAATCTTATTGTTGATGTTTGAAAGCCTTGAGTGCTTAAAGTAAATAAATTCCGAGCCAATGCACACCGACTTTCTGTTATTTCAAGTTTGATCGTGATGAGAAATTCTTCACGAACGCCAAACTTTTTGCAGGCAGCTCATGTTAAAATCATAGTGCCATGAGTATTCTTCTTGAGTGATTTTAGATTAAAAGTTGAGAAGAAATTGAATGATACATGGGTCGGTAAATTTATTATGAATCAAACTGATTTTAGATGAATGTGATAATAAAATCATCATGAAAAGATTAGCCTTAGTATACATTTTTGTTAATAAAAATGTGGGTCAAGTTTCATAAAATTCGCACTCTCCGCTTCTGAGAAGATACCATCTATTTTAATATTAGTCATATTAGTATTTAGCGCAGAGCCAGGCACTTATCAGTCTTGCATATCTCGAAAATTGTTGCATGCACCAATTCAAAATTTCTGTCACATTTTTGCTTAAGTATAATAATAATTTGTGCCGAGTTTCATGAAAATCTCAGAATCCGCTTCTGAGAAGATACCATCTGTTATTAGTCATATATTAGAATTGAGTGCGGAGCCGGGCACCCATCAACCTCGCATATCTCGAAAACTGTTGCATGCACCAACTCAAAATTTTTATCACAGTTTGGGAAAAGTACAATGATTATTTGTGCCCAGTTTCATCAAAATCGCAAACTCCGCTTTTGAGAAGGTACTATCTGTTTAAATATTTGTATCGAGCGCGGAGCCAGCCACCCATCAACCTCGCATATCTCAAAAACTATTGAATGAACCAACTTTAAATTTTAGAAAATTCACAGATGGATGATAATAAATAAATATTTTATTTATTTAATGCATTTATTATATTTTGCAAAAAATCTCTTCTCTTCTTAAGCTGGCTTCTAAAAAATAAGGTACTGCACCCTTAGGTTTATTTTTCATAATTTACGCTAAATTTGTTTTTATACTTTAGACTAAATGATTCAACACCGAAATAAATACTTTTTTTTCTAAATGGCATATTTTCGTTGATACAATAATACGATTTTGCTTCGAACATCATAAATGTATGTACATATTATGTACAAATTATTTATTTATATTTATTATTTACAAGTGTTCACAATCTAACATGTCATTTACGATTAAGTCGACTGTGTTTATTTTGTCGAACCAAAAAATTCTCCAGAGACCTTCCTTGCGTTTTATATCTAGTCTTTGTTGCGGCAACATGTCAGAAGTTTCTCACAGATTGATTTACGTGATATGAAAATATAAAAGTTTTTTTCATTGAGAATATGGGCCAAGGGAAATAATCTGACAGCTTGTGTAAGGTTGCATCCGATTTATTGGGGGTGGAGGTATGAAAAATATTATTTTTAAATTGCAGGGTTGAGAAAAATGATTGTGTAACATATACATCATTTTTTTCTGAATAAGTATTTTTTGTTTCAAAACATTAATTATATAATTTTTCATTTATTTCATCTTTCTTCAAGTCTATTTCTTCAAGAAATATTAATAATAAACAGTATTTATATTTCTACACTTTTTTAATTCCTTTGAAACGATTTGTTTTTTCTTTTAATTTAAATATTCACTATTTGAATTAGAGTATATTTAACAATTAATATATTTTTGGATCTAATATATAATACAATAATTTCTTATGTTATCAAAGAATATATGTTATTTACATTTTTATCAAATATCAACATATTGGGAAAAAGCTGTCAGCTTTATTGATTAAAAATTACATCAAATGGAAACAGTAACTATTATTAATTTTAAATTTGAGTTTCAAACGTTTTTAAATGTGTAAATTCATAATGAACTATAAGATTTTAGTGTCTTCATGAATTACTATAGTAGCAAAACGTAGAAAATTACTAAGTCGAACTATGGTTTCTGTTAAGATTGTTTAATTAATTAATTTGATAAAATTATAACAACGATGATTTAAATATTTTTAATATTTTTACCTACATTGTTTTACCTTCATTTATTTTTTTAAATCAAATATGTTATATCATACCCGCCCTAAATTTTGTGCCATATGTTCATCACATGTGAATAAACCGAAACGGAAAAACGAAAACAAGTTAAAATTGAATTCTGTGTTTTTTCTTTCAGAAACACATTATTTAAATTAAATTTTTGAAATAGACGCAAATACTTGTACATACACATACACAATAGGGAGTAGTCAGCGATAAGGATTAAAAATGAATATTACATCACATTTTTATTAATATTTCTGCGTTTAATTTAATTGACTAAAAATAAATAAATTGTTCACTTTTGCGTATTACAAAATACCCTAAACTTTTCCATTTTTCTCAATGGCAAATTCTCTTAAATCACAACCTCTATAAAACTAGGTAGAAAAGAACACCCATATTCCATTTTTCGACAAATCTTATTTTTGCGATTTTTCTATTCCCGTACATCTGCTGCTGCATATTATTTTATATGGGTTCTATTGGCTTAAGAACAGGGCGGCTTATACGACGAAATAAAAGAAAAATGAATGACCCATATTTGAACTTCAAAACTCTTTTGCTTTATATATCACAGCGTTTCATATAAATGTGAGCAATATTTCAAATATTCCTTGGAGAATAAGAGTTGAAGCGCTCGTGGTTCTAGACGTTTTGAAATTTATTGAGGGCAAATAAAATCTGCTAAGGTGGATTTGATATTTTCAACTTTCCATACTAATAATATATCAAATTACTGTTCATATACCTCAATATAACAAACAATAATTTTAATGAAATACAACATCAAAGCTAAAACACCCTCCTTTGTCTGCAGAAATACACCATATCAAATATGTATTACATTTTTCACGCGTTTTCTTTGCCATTAAGGTGCAAATATCTGTTTTCCAACTGGGTCTTTTTTCTGCCCCTGATATTAAGATATATTCAATGTTAGGTACAGTTTATAAACTTTCGCATTACTGTACATAATCTAAAATGTAAGCAAATCCAACGCGGGGGAACCGAGCGTTAAATTATAAAAAATGTGCTCCGTTGCGGATGCAATGCGCACTTTGCAGTAAATTAGTTCCGTTTGCAAAACATGCAAATAGCGGCACAGCTGGTGTTGCATTTTAAAAATAGAATATTATTTTGCATATATATTATACTTAGGAGAAACAAGTAATTAAATTGTTTGACAGTAATTGTAAGAATAATGATCAATGTCGAAGTAAAGAATTATTTACTACAAAAAAACTAAAGAATTATTTACTACAAAATCATTTTCTTTATCACTTCCTTTCCAACCGATAATGAAAATTTGTTTTTGCAAGAAATTTCAATGACTTGGTAATATTGCAACATAGTTAGATTTATACCTCAAAAAGCTAAATTTGTTTTTGAACATGTTTGAGCTTTTTTGAGCATTAGGTTGAGCTTATAAATAAATGCAGCAAAATATTACAATTTTTGGTAATTATGATAACAGTAGATATAACCTATTTTTTCTAGTCTATTCAGATTTATTTTCTAATTATATTATTATTTACTTGTATTATTAAAGGGTTATGTAAATGAATGAATTCAGGATTTTCTGAACTAACTAGTGGTGTATGGCATCGCACCTCGGCAAATTGCTAGAACTTCCCGGACCATAACGAAATGCTCGAGGAATGTTAAATGTTTTGAAATAGATTATTATTGCAAAGTTAAAATTATTTGATTAATGTATATTAGAACTTTAGTCATAATTAAAATTAAAATCTGAATTATTTTCGATATACAAAAAAAAATGAAAAAAAAATAAAAAAGATTGGAACAAAAAAATTTTTACCCGTAAGCAATTATTTTGTGAAAACAAGTAGAAAGTTCTTTGAATCATTCAAATCGGACGCTTAGATCTCTCAAAAACTGCCATTTTTTGCACATTTAGCTCTGTATCTTCCAAATGGCTCGACCTGTCTCTGCCAAAAACTAATCACGTCTTTTCCCAATCATTACAAATTGATTTTTTTTTAAATTATTTAAATCGGATACTCTATTCTCTCAGAAACTTGATTTGTATCTTCTGCACTCTTTGCTTTGTATCTTCTGCACTCTTTGCTTTGTATCTCCGTAACGGCCAGACCTACCTTTTCTAAAAACTTATCAACATATCTCCCTACCAATAGGAATCGAACGTTTTTTGAACCATTCAAATCTGTTGATCCGTGCGCCCGAAAACGTGGACGAAAAATTGTATCCGTACATGCATACATACACACACACATATCCATTTTTTCTGAGGTATGCCAAAATGTTCAGAAACCTTCAAAAGGTGAATAAATTTAAAAAAAATCATTTGAGCTTTTTTTGCATTTACTATTTCTTACCCTACGGGAAGTTAAAAATGAGTCACCCAACATTGGTGACCGTTTTCATCATACCCGCTATGATGTCAAACTGTTTCATAAAACCGCAATTCCAATTGGACGAAACAACACATAAAGCACTTAATATTTAACTCTACGTTTAAAACGGTTTCGGTATATCTATTATTAAAACTTTCCGAAATTATTGTTGCGCTACCGATTGCCATTAAAATCTGATACATCGCATACATGTGACGTGTTATGAATGGATGTGCGAAACAGCCGTGGCGCAGTTTCACCGTTGGCATTTCAATACCTATTTAATATTCCAATGGAACCCCAACTCAGCACAATATGGCGCTAATTCAGCATTCATAAATTTCTGAATTGTTTATTGATATAATATTCCAGTCATTGGAAATGTTACGATGTGTATTCTCGATATACACATGCGGTTCGTCTATTAAGCACCAAAGATTTGTTTCGCGCTAGCAATCCTGGATTCACTCGTGGGAAGTTGAAACAGAATATTATATGGATTGTCATAGAGAAATACACTGTTTACTCGAATCGTAATCTGACTATCATGTAAGCATTTAGTACTTGGTTTGTTAATGTATAGCTAATTTACAACCAAAAAATGACCACTGTTTCACCAAAGCTTTACATTGTACTTAAAAGCTCATAATTTTCAAACTACATGGAATACAATTTTTGACTTCCCGTAGGGCAAGTTATAGTAATCGCAAAAATCGAAAATGAAAATTTTTATATATCTTTACGTTTCAAAGGTTTCTGAATATTTTGGCATACCTTAGAAAAAAAATGGATGTATGTGTGTGTGTATGTGTGTGTACGTGTGTGTACGTATGTGTGTACGTATGTGTGTGTGTGCGGATACAAATTTTCGTCGACGATTTCGGGAACACGGATCAACCGATTGGAATAATTCAAAAAACATTCGATTCGTATTAATAAGGAGACGTGCTGATTAGTTTTTGGCGAAGGCGGGTCTAGCATTTTCAAAGATACAGGGCTAAACGTGCCAAAAACGGTAATTCAGTCTTTAAGAGAACGGAGCGTCCGATTTTAATAATTCAAAAAACATTTTACTTATATTGACAAGATGAAGAATTGATCAAATTTTTATGAAGGCAGGTCTAGCGGTTTCGGAGATCTAATGAAAAAAGTAAAAAAAATGCCATGCCAGGCGGTCAAAAATGATCATTAGACATATGCACATCAAATTATCAGATATTTTATAGAGATTTAACAATAAGTATAAATTTTGTTTACATTCCTATGGGTTCCGTACCAATGTTCAATCGTTAGACGGCGACGCGGCGCTTACGCGCTTAGACTTTCTGTCTCTATGCAGTTAAAGCAGTACGATTGCCGGATTTCCGAAGTTTTTTTCAAAAATGTTAATTGTTTTTAAAAAAACAATAATTTTTGGTACGGGAAGTTCCAGCAATTTGCCTTAAGGCACGATGCCATGCGCCCCACTAGTTTTTAAGTTTTTTCATAATCAATAAATAATAATTAATGCACGAAGTTTCTTCGTGACTTCATCACTAGCGGGGGGAATGATGTGGTAAAAATGGCAAAATAATAAGTCGCGAAAAAAATAAATTGTATATGTGTGGTTTTTTAGTATGAAGTGTCAACAATTCAGTAATGTACAAATTACTAATTTATTACTAATATTTTTAACATCCGGATTATTTTTTTTACCCAATAAACCACACACATACATTTTTTTCCGCGGCTTACTTGCCATATTTGTTTTATTACCGTGCCTTCTTTTTGCTCCATATATGATATTATATGTATATGATTAAGGTTCATGTTTGCTCATAAGCATGGTTAACTAAATTGAATAAAATGGCGTTTTACATTTCGCCCTGCACGCCTTCTCATAAACATGGATATAACGCAAATATTAACCATATGTTCGTAAGAGAATAAGCAGGGAAACGAAATGAAACAAACGGGATTTAATTACGGAGAGGGTGTTGGTACGGCGCCCACGTCGAAATTAAATTTTAAGGGGTTTGCTTTTATAATTTTACGATAAGTGTGTTATAATTAGATTATAATACGATATTTGGAATGAGATATGCTATTGAAACCATTAAGCTTTGCTCTACCCTCTAACATTTACTATCAATATTTTCTTCCTATCTTTTTCAGGTGATGTGGACCGCACCCCCGGCTGGCTCGGGCTGTGTGGTATTTCGTGCAACTGTTTTGGAAGTGCGTGATGTGTGGTACATGGACGATGGTCCTCTTAGTAGAACTTTGTGCGAGGACTCGCAGGACTCGCTCGATTTGCAACCTAGTGTAGTCGATCCTTGCGAGGCGTGCGATGAAGCCAAATATGAGGTAAATTGGAATAAAATTACTTTTTTGACGATCCAAAAACAATAAAATAGATAGTCTTCTTAGAATCTTTGCTTCTATTTTTGTAGATGTTTTAGTTCAATATTTTGAATAACAATTGATTTTTACAAACTATGAATTGCTATTTTTTGTCATTTACAATTCCATAATCACAGTTTCTTATGCTAAAATACTAGAATGCTTGTCGGAAATAATTCATGATTTTTTGGCTAAAATATTTTAATATATTATAATACAATTCATAATTCGAATATGTTGAATTGCATGCATTAATATTGGAGAATAATTTTTTAAATTCTTGTGTTCGATTCATCAAATCAGGTCACCCTTGCAGTAATTTAGAATTGATTGGCGATGTTATAATGTATCATATAAATAAACGGTAGCATAATAATATACATTTGTCCAGTGCAATTATGGTTAAGCACAGCAAATGCAAATTAGTGGAATATCATACTGATTTTGCTTGAAGAGGATGTGAACTGTGTGGTCATTATTGGCACAAAATTGATTTTAATTGTGCAGTTGATTTAAATTGATTTTAATCTATTTGTTGAGAATGTATATATCTCAATTCTTCTATAAAATATTTATAATTTTTGTATATACATATTAGTAATGTGCTGCTGTACATAATTTTCAGTATTATGTCCTCCCTAAAATTATCTACTTTGCCAAGTTAGTATGTAGAGGCGTCTTATACGCTTTTGTTAAGGGTTATTCCCCGTTATGGTAACAGCTATAATATAATCATAATTATCAGGCTTAACGCGTACACCCGATCTGTATTATTATTTAATTAAGTAGTTTACTTCGTAAGCCGTAGGAGCAATTATCGCCATCTCCGAAATCAAGTTTTGAATTTAATACATAGTTATAGTTCGCATAAACTTATGTAATACTATAGCAAGAGTTATAGTCGGATAATGCAATATGCAGACAAGTTATTGATTAGCAAGCCATGTGCGGAGAGGAACTTAGTTCTTGTCAAAACTAATTTACCATCTGGTCGGCAGCTCTAAACTATTGTGATCCGATATTATTAACATGTACATCGTACGCACATCAAGTGCACGCAAAGTTATTAGGAAACTTATGATCTTTGATGAACTATGTAGTAAACTTTCATCTTAAAGTCATATATAGATATATTCGAATATTTGCATATATTGAGAACTAGAATAAACATTTTTATATTATACTTTAATTTTTGTATTCTGTTCTTTTGCAAGGTATATGAAAATAATTGAAATTTTCTGAACTTATGATAAATACAAAACCAAAAAATATTTTCCACGCATTCAATATCATGATAAATCTGGAGTTGAATTACGGAGGGTATTCCGGTCTAGAATTGCTAAAAAAACTATAGATTTTTTGATACTTTTAGAGTTTAGCTATTGAAGAATATGAGTACAATATAATTTTTTAAAATTTAAATTATTTTTGGTGATATAGCTCTTTGATCACGATAATCATGACCTAATCTGTTATTTTCTTCCTGTCTTTTCCGATACAATACCTACCCACGATTCATCAGTATGAAGTATGCTTTTTTTTCCAAATTTCCATATTTACTTATTCTAAAAAAATCGATAATATCAAAGAAAAAAAAAATTCATGCCGTCGCTGTATTGTACAAAAAATACAATTTGTCCGTAGTTCATATGAATATCACATCTAGATTATTACTCTATTATTTAATCAAATTATTTGGAGAATTAAAATTATGGGTATGGTCATGTGTTAATTTTTTGATGCCTTTCTCTTCATTATCTGCAAACATCAAATCTTTTTGAATGTTTTTAAATTTTTTCGCATTCTTAAAACATTAGTTAATATTTCATGTAAAAATTGATAGCACTAATGCTGTTTTCCTCATTTTACTGCGTTTGAAAGCTTGCATAAAATTCACGCCTAAAGACCAAAATACCCCCTTAAAATGAAAAATTTTCTGCAATTCTTATTACGCTATAATAAATTCTTATCATTTCAATTTATTCATATTTTTTTAGGTGACTTTTGAAGGGTTGTGGTCACGTCACACCCACCCTAAGGATTTTCCCAGCAACGGATGGCTGACGCGTTTTAGCGATGTCATCGGAGCAAGTCACACAGTGGATTACAGGTAAAAAACAGAATATTTTACATATTACAGGAATAATCCTGAGTGATATATGAATGAAAGGCGAAACGTGTCAAATAAACAAAAAAGGAATTATATTACACCGCAGAGGTATTGTGTCACGCGGGAAAAAGTAAATTGAAAATTCATGTTTGGGCGAGGACTTACATTTTTATATAACGATATTTAGGCTACTTAAGTACAAAAATTAACTCCATATATATGTATATATATATATATAAAAATTATTACCCCTTCAATACTTTACATTACATTTTCAGATATCCATTACCATAATACCCTTTCTACTACATTAAATAAACTTTGTTAATTATCCACTTCAACTTGATTTCATTTTCTTAGATATTTTATTACAAAATACTTTCAACTCATGAATATTGATGAGAGTATCATGAGAATATTAATAATTTCTTGGAAATGTATTGTAAATGTTTTAGAGTAATATAAATATTCTTATAAGAACTCCCGAGGCAATATTTCAAGTTGTGGTATGGTTATCCATCATCTTTATTAAAAACGCTACTTCGAACAATGAGAAAATAAATATGATGGAAAATATAACTTGGGGATAGTGGATATATTTTGATATTAGTTTGAAGTAGATTTATTAAATTATTTAAAATTTATTCATTAATCTTATACGCTTTATTTGTGGCTAATTCTCGGGGACTTCAAGATTATCAAGATTTAATTGTCTTAATGATATAAAATTTCAAGTTCATTTCATAATTTCTGCATCTTATGTGAAAGTTATTTACAAATCAGTTATTTATTTTTGTTTCACATTTACAAAACAAGAAACTTTACCTACATTTCCGTATAGTTTTATTTTGTCAAGTCTCTTGAATATGTGAGATAAATCTTTTAAGATAAAAGGGAAGTCGTGTTCCTATTTTCTGTTCTTTGTAGAAGGGACTCTAATTAGTTTTCATTCTTTCTGTCTTATGTCAGTCTTAGGCAAAGAAACATGTCACTTTTTATATGGTGAGTTAGTAAATTTGACTTCACTTTTTCGAAATTTCACTTTTACTTTCAAATTGCTCTTTGAAAACAAAATTTTGATATGATTTTTTTCATGTGGTTTTTATTATTATCGTGGTATATTACAAATAAATTCAAATAGTTTTTTAATAACAATTTTTTAAAAAAAATAAATTAAAATATTATTTCATTTTTTTACTCTCTAATTCATTAGACGTCACAGATACAGTAATAAATATAACAACTGTAAAAATAATAACTTATTTTTTTTATTGAATAATAATATTAATTTATAAGTATATTTATTCTACTTTTTGTGATATCTGTGTAAATATTATAAGTAGCAAAAATATTATTTACTCACATATCATCATTATTTATCATTTTTTAACACTATCGTGTTTTAACAAATATTGGGAGCCTAGTGAGAAAATATTATTCATAGAAAATATAGTCAATATATCAAAAAAAAAAATGTTTTAAAATTTATATGATAAGTTTGCATTTACCTACTACATTAAATGTTAAAATCAAACAATAATTTTTTTAATTGGGTATGCATTAAATTAAAATAATTAAATCCTCTAACAGACGATTGTTTCGGGTTGCAGCAAAAAGTATGATTATATCTAAATGTATATTTCAAATTTATTTTTTACGTAATTTGTGTAATTTATTTTTTCTCTTCGCTGATAGGAACAATAAATGTACCTCACTCATAATATTTTATAAATGCAATATAGATAGATAATCATTATTTATAAAATTATTAATATCTGATCTTATATGACACGTCTTTTTTTAGAAAAAAATAAATTTATTTATAATTTTTCGACGTTCCTTAGAACTGGTATAGCATGTACTTTGTTAAATCATTTGAGAGAATAAAATTTAAAGAATTAATGAAACACTTAAACTACTAAACATATTATATATTATATAATCGTTTTCTTTTGATTTTTTTTTTAATTTAGATTTTTCAAAATTCTTGAAAAAGTGAATATTCTTTGTGTATATATATACCTTAATATTGATTTTAAAACACTTGAAACGGGGTTTAAAATTAAAAACAAAACATGTTCACTTATATGTTTATTTTTTATATTTAGTTTATATGTAATGTATGTATGGTTTATTTTCTACATGTAATTATCAAAAAAGATGTTTTTTTCTGGTGTGATACTGTTAACAAAACATTGCTGAATGATGTCACACAATCCGTGTCGAAACGTATATTGTATTTATTTGTTTTCTTTTATTTCGAAAATTAATATTCAACATATGTCTCAACGTTGAACAAAGAAATTTAATTGTGTGTATATATGTGTATATATATATATATATATGTGTGTGTGTGTGTATGCGTATGTATATATATATATATATATATATATATATATATATATATATATATATACACACTCCACTCTTCACTCTGCATTTACAATGAACACTTACGTATCAAAGGCGTTATATACCCAGTAAACCTATTTAGCGTATATTTACAATCAATTACAAAATAATTGCGAGTGCCTAAATCCTAATCAATGTTGTGACCACTCTACTCTGCATTAAATACATCGACCAACTAAATTCCTTCTGTCCTTCATCAAAATTAACTATTCGATAGTACATTGAATTAGCAATTTAATCAAACGCGTTCTAATCATCGACAAAGCTGCCGCAGACCGCGTTATAGGCATCACTTGATTCGGACCGTCGGTTTTCATTCCGTTGTTGTGTACCTGGTCGATTCGATATTCAAATTTCAAATTCGAATGCATATCCCTGCCAGAATCAATGAATGGAATGAGATATATGCGGAAATTCTGGGCACATACATCATAAGAGTGCTTTGTTTCCCTGTTTAGTTATGGATTCGCATAGCAAAGAATTTGCAACTGCAATTTATTTCATATTTAATAGCATTATAATTGTATTGAGGGAAATACAGGTTCTGATTGAAATATTTTTTTTATATTTATTCAACTGAAATAGGTTCTTAATTAATTCTTTCATCTGTTATGCTGACTACTTAACGTGTTTTTTTCATGAAGGGTTGTCCTGTCTCTATGTGATTAAGGGGGTATTCTAGTGTAGAAATTCAAAAAAATCGTTTTTTTTATTTCACATTTTAAAAGTTTAACTAATTAAGAATATGGGTACGAGAAGGTTTTTGAAAATTTGAATTATTTTCGGAGATATAGGCATTTTACTGACTCGGTCTCCATACTGGTTTGGCTTCACGCAAAACTTTAAATGCGTTTTTCTCAGAACAGACTTTTTCAGTACTGTTGACACGATTTCTCGAGTTTTGATCAACCGATTTGAAATGTTCAGAGAGTCTAGTTTATAGACCTATTTTTAGCCTGAACTAGCATCATTCCCAAATTTTAATTTTTACTATTTTTAAAAAATTCGAGAAACTCAAAAAAACAGTAAAAAACACTTTTTTTTCAAACAGTCGCCGATTTGTAAAAAAAACATTTTTTTACTCATCGCTAGTTTGGGCGATTGTGACATCATTGTAGATTAATAATCTTTCATTGCTTTCTTTTACGACACTTTAAAAATGATCAAAATTCATCGCTCTACACCAGAATACCCCCTTAATATATACTTATCTTTTTTATGAAGGTAGGAATACCTAGGATAATCTTTTATATAGCCAATATCACTACTGCTTGATACCAGGTTGTCCGAAGTGGGTATCGAGCCTCAATCCCATCCTATACACTTTCTATGTAATGAGATTTATATAACAATTTTGATAATGCTGATTTTTTTATTAATGAAAGGTTCTTAAATCTATATCGGCTAAGGGTTTTTTTGGTTCATAGCTATCGATATTTACAGATTAAAACAGATGTCATTTTTGCTTGATATCAGGCTGTCCGAAGCAAGTATTGAACCTGGACACCACAGTTCGAAATTCATAGGTCTAAATATTATTACACTAGATAATAAAAATTGCATTCTTCATTCTCAAACTATTATAAAAGATACAAACTAATTTCCCCAAGTTTTCGTACACTGTTATATTATAATGCTTAATTAAAAGTTATATCAAACAACCTGAAAGTTTAACTAGCGCTTCTAATTAACTGAGACAAAGAATTCTTTTATACAAATTTACTTTATTCTTGCAAATACAGGTGATTTGTTTTTCTGCCACATTCAAGAGACTAGAATAAAACATTGTTTTTTTGTTTCTGTAAATATTACATCATTTGAATTTATAAAATATAATTTTAAAAGTAAATTGTAAATTATTAAATAAAAATCTTGAAATTCACAATACAGTCTTATCATGCGTTTGTTTAAAGTAACAGGGTAGGCCATTTAAATAGGAAGCATTTTTTTCTGAAAAAAAACATTTTGAATAAACATTATATTTATATTTTGGTTCAAGAAGATACGTGCACCTATTTTAAATATTTAAATTATAATATATATATTTTTTCCGAGATAAAAATGTCCACTGTTAATGGTTTGCCATATACATTTTTTAAAAACGGTTTTTTTCTAATGTGTTTAAATTGGGAATATCTCATTTGACGAAATTTTGTCATTATAGTTTAACAACAAACTTAATATCATATATACAAATTTTCTGCTTATTTATTGAAAAAAAATTGTTGATGATTCATAAATGTACAGAATTGACCAAAAATTCAGTCATTCAAAAATTATTATATTTTTTAAATAAAATTAATTCTTTAACGTATCGCCTTATAAAATATAGAAAAAGAGCTTATTAAATCAATTTTCACATTAAAATAAAAATGTATTTTTTTACCCTCATGAAAATAATTTCAATAACTAATTTTGAATTTTTTATTTGATATTTATATTCAAAAGAATAGTTATTCTGATAAAATATATAATGCAATTAGTAATTGAGATTGTCATTTATCATAAAACTTTTTAGTACAAATTTGCCTGTTTAAATTTATTAATTTATTTATGTCCGTAACTGAACAGGCGTAAATAAAAAAGAGAATAAATAAAATTAACATTTTCTCAGTGAAACTCATCCATACTGCAACTAGTCTGTGATATGTTTGTTGCTTTGACAAAAATACCTTTGCAATATTCAAATTCAAATACTGTGCATGCACATCTCCTTTGTAGAGCTCATAAATAATATCAAACATGTGCATATATTCTGTGCAGGTTCTGGGAATATGGCCAACCGGCCAGCGAGGGATTACGCCAGGTTGCAGAACATGGTGCAACCAGGATGTTGGAGAGCGAGCTTAAGGCCGAGGTATGGAAATTGTAATATATCACCCCGAAATTAAATTATCAGTTTTGTAGTTAATCCAATTTATTTGGTATGTTTTACACGTTCTGTTATTTGTTTTCGGAATAACTACATTACTTTGACAAATTTTTAGTATTGGGTTTGACAAAAAATCGATATTTCAGATGGATACGATTTGACAGAAAATATTTATACAGACATTCATAGCATCGTGTCAGGAAAGTAGGTTACACTTCCAAACGTGACAGATTCAATAGCCCGTAAATGCATTTATATTTATTTATGCTTTGCGAATTGAACCGTCTATGAAATGAATAAATTCTGCAGGTATTGAACTATGTACTAAAATATCATTTGTGCAGTCAATTTTAGAAGACACAATATAATATTAAGAATTAGTAATTTTATAAATGACGTATAAAATCTATGGCTTGCTGAATAAAAATGCAATATTCGTGATGAAAATGCTGAACCATTATCTAATAAGAGATATGCAACCTGTTCCAAAAATTTGATCGACGTTTGCACTGATTTATTATATGTTTTCAAAAAATTAGAAAAACTAGTGAATCCATCTATTTAAATTTTTGAGGGTATATTTATACATGTTTTGAGAATACACAGTAAAATTATTGAAATAAAATATTAAATACTTTTGAAATGACACGGAATCTCCGGCGGCCCCCCAAAAAAAGATCCTTTACTGCTGGAGTGATTGCAGCTTTCTCCGTTGATAAAATATAAAAACAAAAAAATTCTCGTTAAACTAGAACATATTTGTGTATACGATGACCTTCGGACGAACAAAAAAATCAAAAATTGACAAAATGGCGGCATGTTGAAAAAAAAGTTAAATTTTTCCCAAAATCTTGGTTGTTTTTGGCCTGCCAAAATTCGATTTTTGATCAGATCAAAAAGTTGGAGGATCATCTTATGGAAAACTATATAGAGGAGATGCAAAAATAATATTGATAGCAATCGGATCATTTGTCTCCGAGTAATCACTCTAGCAAATTCGCAAAATACTGTTTCGAGAAAAACGCGTTTCAAAATAAAATGATCGTTATATTATATACTATATATACTTTTTTAAATGACAAACTCAAAAACTATTTAAAATATCGCTTTAAAATTTTAGTATGTTATTTTTAAAGGTATAACCTATCAAAATATGGAAAAATTCAAAATTCAATTTTTTGAAAACTTCACACTAGGTGTACCCATTGAAAAGATTTTTACATTAAAAATCTATTCAATAAGTGACAAAAATATTTGTCCATACGGATTACCACCGTATACTATTTATATTACGGGTCGGCTAGATGAGTTCGCTGGTAGCAAAAAGGATTCATTTACAATGGAAGTAGTTTTTAATAAAATGCAAATCCATTTCTTATTGCATGAATAAATAATGTAAGACGAAATGCATTGTCTGTTGCCATTATTACATTTGCATGTCAATCCCCTAAAGTAAGGATGGATGCTGCGAACGAGATAACATCTGTAACAACTTGCTCCGAGAAAAGAGTAAATCTTTCGCTTTTAACAGGAAATGAAATTCGAAACATAACTTTAAGCGAAGGAGCTAATAATAAATTCACAAGCGTACAAATACAAATATATATTTTCATATACATTCAGACTGTTTAAGGGTGAATTCTGATGGATTAGATCAATTTATCCTGTATCTTTCACAAACCGTTTATAGTTTTCAATACCGTAAACATTTCCAAAACCTTTCAATAAACATCTAATAATATAGAAGAGTAAATAACCTTTTGCGATAGTTTACAATAATCCTACAAGGTTTCAAAGAGTGCCACGAATTTTCTTATCTAACTATAAGGGTCTTTGCATGTACAAAATTGGTGACCCATATCTTTTCATTATTTTATTTTAGATAATATTTTTGTCGAGTCAACATATTTTTAAATGATGGAATTTCAATGTATATGATCAATATATATTATTAACATACAATTTCATCATCACCACTCCTTTTATTTACCTCTGACTATTTTACCTCCTCTGACTATTTACCCTATGCGACACATAAATTTCGTTTGAACCCATATCCGATTTATTATTTATTCATTAAATTCCATTCGTTTGTAAATAATAAATTAATGCATACTACCATTATTGATTTCTGGGCGTCAGTATATTTGCATTTTGTTTTACAATTGCCATTTCAGATTAAAGTATCGACTAATTTACTCGCTCTATAAATACGACTCGTTGGTTTGCAAACGGGATATTACAAATTAAATTATTTAAACAAAAATGTTAATTTTATATATAAAACCAGTTATTTGTGAAATGAATTTGTAAAATGAATGAAACTATGCAAAAATTTTATTTTCATTTCCTAACCATTATGGCGTAAATTGCAATCAAATTGTTTAATGTGATTAATAATCAAATTAAATGTTTCAAATATTATATCAGCTTTAATTACATGAATACTTGTTTTATATCGAATGGAAAAATATTGTTTTAAAAATCATAATAACTCTGATAATTATTATTATCAAATAGAGATTAAGTAACTTACTTAGATTTTGTATTGCATTTTTTTATTTTCAATAAAATTCAGACACAAAAAATCATTAATATTTCAATTAAGTGTTAGACTAATTTATCGAAGAAAAACAATCGCACAAACAATTCACACAAGCAACTATGCTAAGAAATAATATTCATTGATACTTATTATTTTTATCAAGTGGGGACAACCTAACTTATTTACATTTTGAGAAATATTAAGAGAATCAGATAGTTATCACAGTTTAAAAAATATTATATCTATTTGAATTATACATGAATTTTATACCGATAAAAAATATTAAACAAAAGCAAATAATCAAAATTACTCAAAACTAATTTTTTATTGATTACTACTTTCATTTTTATTAAATACAGAAAAATTAACTTATTTTTGTTTTATAATTTTATTATTAGATATGATTTTAAATTTAAGAGATAAAAAATTATTATTTATCGTAAGTAATAATAATATTAATATTAAATCAAACAATTAAAATGAAATCTAAAATTCCTAACTGTTTGGTCTTACAAATCAGTAGAAAATCATTAACATAACTTTATTTGGAGATAATTATTTTGCAAATAAACTGAAATTAAGGAAAAAATAGTCATTGGTATATAAAACATTTTCCAAGTTACCCTCATATAATTATTTGTACAGTTATTTAATTGTTAATTATGCTGACAGATTATTTATAGCAGATTAATAAAACAGAAGCTCGATAAAACGCCAATTAAATGTTTAAAAATATTTGTATTTCTATTTTAATCCAATATGGTGACCTACTTGTTTTTGAGTAATATTTTGAAAATAGAATCAATTTGATATATTTTAGCAGTCATTAATTAATGAATATTATTTTTGAGCATTTGTGCTTGTATGCATTTTTGTGCAAAATTTATCCTCCGAAAAACAAAGTTAAATACTTAATTGGAATATTGATGATTTTTTTTATCTCTGAATATCAAATATGAAATGTATGTGTGTTACTTTGTCTATTGATAATAATAAGTATTAATTATTGGATTTTTTTTCTTATATAAAGTATAACAAATTAACTCTCTAAATATCTATTCTCTCTTAAATTCGCCAATTTTACTTATGTCCTCTAACTTTAACTTAATTAATAATGAAAACATATTCACAACACTTTACCTAATCAAATAATCTCCATCTGCACAAGTTAATCTTTTTATTTTCTTTTCAAATATCTCATTATTTTATCTTATTATGTTTATAAATAATGTTGTTACATTTTGCATTATATATAGTTTTATGTTAAGCATTTTATGTTAATAACTATACATTGTAATTTTGTATATATTTTAATTGTTATTCATTATGTAAAATAATTGTATTTTTGAGTCGTCTTAGAGGAAATCTGTGGGCTATATATTTAAAATAAATAAATAAATAATATTTATATAAATATAAAACAAGTATTCATGTACTAAAGCACATATAATACTAGGAATATTTAATTTAATTATTTATCACATGGAACGATTTAATTGCAGTTAACGCAATAATGGTTAGAAAACACAAATAAAAATTCCCCATAGCTTTCACAAATAAAAATTCGACATAGCTTTTTTTTATTATTTTAATAATTTTTACAACTGTCTTGAAACGGACAACAAATAAAATATTTGACATGAAACTGAAGGCGTTGGCAAAATACAAATCATCTGATCATTGCCAGTGATTTGTCGAAGGTCTTATCTATTGTTGATTAGTGCAGAAGAAATTTTCTTTTTAATCGGGCCCTGGTAGAGTTAAAATAATTTCAAACATATTTTTCTTGTACTCTTGAAAAAATTGATAATCCTATTAATGTAATTGATATTATTCGATTTAAATATATATATATATATATATATATAATAATAATATCAGTAACTAATTAATTTCAATGCATTTTACGAAAAAAATCAATAAAATTTCTTCACATTGTGGGAGTAGTAATGTATATTAAAGTATAAACTCCCATCTTATAAAAATGTATAAAATTTATTCATTAGAAAATAGTACTGATATGAAAAATATAAAATGACAAGTCCCATTGTTTTTCTACAAACACTAGCCTGCTTGATTTCCCCACAACATTGTACCTATTATTTCATTTATTACTCAGCATACCGTATTTTGCATCCCCCAAACAAATCTCTATTACCATTATTTTATTATTATTTTCAGAGCGAACACATTCGTACGATCATCAAAGCCCGAGGCATCAGTTACCCCAACGTAACCGGCAAGACCTTCGCCGTGTTCCGTGTCGACAAGCGGCATCATCTGGTGTCGCTGGTCTCTATGATTTTCCCGTCTCCCGACTGGATCGTCGGCGTCTCCGGGCTTGAGCTGTGCGCCCGCAACGGCTCCTGGATAGAGTCGCGCGTGCTGAACCTCTACCCGTGGGACGCGGGCACGGACAGCGGACCCTCTTACATAGTAAGTTGAATTAGACATGGAAACGAGACTCTGAATTAATATGAATAATACACTAGTGGTGTATGGCATCGTGGGTTAATGCAACTTGCTGGAACTTTCCGTACCAGAATTATATATTTGAGAAAAAAATCAGTAATCAATAAAAATTGGTCAATGGTTTACAACAATTGTTTTATACATTTTCAAATAGATAATTATAATCACTATAAATTTTATCGTTCATAAAATATACAGTTAGGATCTTATTGCTCGAAACACTTGAGAAAATTTACATTAGCAAAAGGTGAATGAATCAATCCGTCTGAGGTTATATTTCTTACGATTAGAATAACGCATTTGAAATATATTTATTTTCAAACTGAATTGTAAATTTAAAATTCATGTTTGAAGTATAAAACTTTGTATATATTTGAAAATTTTGAAAATTTTTTTTCGGAAAAATTTGAAATTTGCTTGAAGCGTATAAGTGAACTTTAAAAATTGACAATCTTGGTACGGAACCCAACAAAATTGTAACAAAATTAGTACACATCAGATCATTTTTGACGGCAAAATATCATTTTTTTTTACTTTTTTCTCTGCATCTCCGAAACCGCTAGACCTGCCTTACCAAAAATTTCATCAATTATTCATTTCGTCATTACAAGTAAAATGTTTTCTGAATCATTCAAATACGGTACGTACTCCGTTCTTTGAAAAACTGAATTACGATTTTTGGCACTTTTGCCTCATATCTTCGAAACGGCTGGGCCTAACTTTACCAAAAACTATTAGGCACGTCTACCCATCAGTAGGAATCGAATGTTTTGTGAAAACATACACACACGTACACACACATACATGCATTTTTGGGGGGTATAACAAAATGTTCAGTAACCTCTGAAATGTAAAGATATATAAAAATTTTCATTTTAGATTTTTTTGCGATTACTATAACTTACCCTGCAGGAAGCTAATAAACAAGTGGTGTATGGCATCGTGCTTTAAGGCAAATTGCTGGAACTTCTCGTATTCCGTCCGTTAAGAACGCTTTTTTGAAAACTGAAAAAAAGATTTTTGAAAATTTTGAAATTTTTGAAAAAAAAAATTTTTTTGAAAAATATTAATTTTTTTTTTAACCCATGCAATTAATTCTAGATGAAATATCTGATGATTTGTTTCACTTTTAATATTTAAATTTTGTAGAAAGGAACACGTGAATTGTCCTTTAAACTTTTAGTTCGTTTTCAAAGTTATTTACGCTAATATTCACATAATATTTGAAGAAACAAGCACGAGTGTGATTAATTTTAGTGCGTTTTCAAAGTTTTTTATCGAAGTTTTTTACGTTGATATTTAAATTTCGGATTATTAAATCTCCGAAACAGCTAGACTTGCCTTCCCATAAATTTAATCAGTTCCTCATTTTGCCAACACAAATAGAATGTTTTTTGAATCATTAAAATCGTACGCTTTGTTAACTTAGATTTTGCCCAAAACTAAAGGAATTTTTAGATTGATCGGAGACCAAAAAATTGTTTGCACTTTTTTGCTAATTATAAAGAAGCGCCCTTGGCTGATTGTTTCTTAAAAATAATTAAAGCGAGAGACTTTTAAAAGCTCGACATAGGCCAGCAGTTTTTGAGAAAACACGAAAAGTAAAAAAATGATTTACATACATACCCATTTATACACGCGTACGCATTTTCTAATTTTGGTGTCAAAGGATTCAGAATTATTTGAAACACTGAAAAACATAGAACTCTTGCTCTCCCTTTGGAAGCTAACTAATGGATATAGGATTTTGAGTTTTATAATATATCGACGGTGATTACGATATAAAATTTTTACTCACTATATTATAGTCTTTTAAATAATTAATTAAAATATAGTATGCATTATTCATACAACTATAATTGACTTTTTCCATAAATTCGGTGTTGTTAATTATATATTCAGATATAAAATACGGTATCAGGCTAACAATGTGTGGGTATATTTTTACTCTTTGTTATACTCTGTTTTAAGGAAATGTTTTGTTTTAATTTAATACGTTTAATTTCAAGCATTTCTATAGACCGTATTGTGTTATTCATGTTCCGCAAACATGTTTTTTATATAAACCTTTATTATGAACTGATCTTTTTGATAAAGATTTTTAATTAAAGTTACTCTGGAAAGATTTGTTCCTCAATAACACACACAAGTGTACTTTTTCACATGATTCACTTTATTATGTCATTTTCCCAGGAGCATTCCTTTCGCTTCAATTACTCCGATTGAACCTATCAGAGGTATCCTATTTCATCTTTCTACGGAATCTTTTATCAATAATGTTGCAATATCTAAAGTACATGCTTGCTTGTGCACTGTGCACAATTTCCAATATTTCTTCGTATTCTATTGCAATTTCTCATTTCGAGTCATAAATAATTTATTGGAAATGCATTGTACTTACCTTCTTGGAGACATATAGAAACTCAGAGAGTACGTTGAAAGGATTCCATGGTAATAAAACATATCCATATTTTCTAGTATACGAGCAATATTAGTATTTATTTGATTTTTGAATTTTTCATTCTCAATATCAAACTAGTGCCTTAAGGCAAATTGCTGGAACTTCCCGTACCGTAACGGAATGTTCGAGGAATACTGAATGTTTTCAAATAGATTATTAATAATATTGTAACATTGTCTAATATTTATATATATTAAATATAAACTGAATTGCAAAGTTGAAATTATTTGTTTATTGTATATTAGAACTATAGTCAGAATTAAAAATAAAATCTGAATTATTTCCGATATATAAAAAAATTTTTTTCTGAAAAAAAAGTTGAAACAAAATTTTTTTTTCCAGAATCAATTATTTTGTTAGGACAAGCAGAAAGTTCTTTGAATCAATTAAATCGGACGCTTAGTTCTCTAAAAAACTGCAATTTTTTACACATTTAGCTCCGTATCTTCGAAATGGCTGGGCCTGCCTTTGCCAAAAACTAATAAACACTTTTTCCAATCATTAATAATTGAATGTTTTTTAGATCATGCAAATCGGATGCTCCGTTCTCTCAAAAACTCGATTTCTATTTTCTGCACTTTTTGCTCTTTATCTCCGTAACCGCCAGACCTGCCTTTGCCAAAAAATAATCAGCTCATTTCCCTATCAATAGGAATCGAATGTTTTTTGAACCATTTAAATCGGTTGATTCGTGCGCCCGAAAACGTGACTGGAAATTTGTATCCATTTTTTATAAGGTATGCCAAAATATTCAGAAACCTCTGAAAGGTAAAGATATATAAAAAATTTCATTTTCGATTTTTTTGCGATTACTATAACTTACCCTATGGGAAGTTAACAAATGTCCGAATCAGAATTAATAATATCATTTAATATGAACAAGCCAATAATCATAAGATAAATCAATTTATTAAAATTTAAAATTTATTCTAATTTTTAAGGAATAAATGTGCAACCCGCAATTTTTTTATGACATATAATATTATATATTTATAATAAATAAATATGTTTCCATTCCAACGTTATCAGAAAATATATAATGCAACTTCTATTTTATGAGCAATAACTCTGTACTATAAAATAGATTGAAAAATTTAAAATGAATGATTTTATTTGAATTCTCCAACGAGCTTTAAAAATATATATTAGACTTTAGATTAATGTTCATATATATATATATATATATATATATATATATATATATATATATATATAACTCTTTTCTCTACGTCGTAGGAAATTCAATTGCGTTCACATAAGTTTGAAATGTATAATTTATATAAAGTTAGCAGAGCTTTTGTGCGACTTTATTGATACTACAAAGCTTGATATAAAATTACGAGCTTTTTGTTATTTTAGTTTCAGAAATAATTACATTGAAATGTACTACAATGCATGTTGCATGCTTCATTTACTACTTTTTCAGCATTTTGTATGCAAAATACGTTTTGCATTTATACAATGATATGTAAATGAATTATTTTATCTATGTATGTAAGTAGTAACATCAAAGCACAAAATTTAATATAGAGTACAATAATGTTGCACTTAAATTGAAATGCGTTTATTATTTTGATTAAAGTTTTTGTTTGTGTATTGAGTTTAATTTTACTCTCATAGTTGGTTTAAAATTTTAATATATAAATAAAGTTCGATAACAAAGTGCATAGCATAGTGTATGGCTACGTAGTAGTAATTTATGATTCGATCTGGTGAAAATTGTTATTTTTTCTCTGGGAAATATAGCTATTCGGGTTTGTTGTCTCTTCCTGGGTTGTATAAGGCAGCTAATTTATTTAATAGAAAAAAATTACATTGCAGTTTCTTCATTTCTTGGCACCCCTTCATCCAGAAAGCAATTAAGGTTTACGTTTCATGAACTATAGTGCATTCAATACATCTTTAATACCTGTAATGGAAAAGGAAACCCAAGTAGACTTCTCTTAAAGGAAAATGCGTCTATTAGACATGAAGCTGGTCTAAAATTTACCCACTTTTAAAAAACTAAATAAAGTAGAAGTTTGAAATCGTAATCATTTTTTATCAAATTCTATTAAAATCGATAGCTATTCTGAGAATCGGTTTTTAGAATCTAGGTTATAATATTTTTGAAGTATGTATTTTTAAACAGAAAGTTTAAGAATAGTTCAAAAAGCATGTGGCAATTTGTATTAATTTATTAAATAAGATTATTGGCAATTAGTAGCACATTTTTCATTAATTCAATGATCCAAGAATTCAATTGATTTAATTTTTTATCCTTTATTTTCGTATTTTAGTATTTAGTGTAATTAGTAATTTGATTGTTAGCTAATTCAGGACATTTGTATGCATTTCTTCAAACTACTTACAATTTTCATTCCGGACCTTAAAATTTCTTTACATAAATGAAAACTAGATTTTATTATAATCTGGTATAAACTGTTATATACACTTCGATAATAAAATTTTGCATAATTCGTAGTTGAAACGCGGACTTTAGTAATTTGATAATTGCATTAAATGGAGCTGAAATTTTTTTTAAATATTTTTTATTTTTTATTTTGGACATTAAATTTATTTCACATAAGTAGAAACTAGATAAAATTCACTAAAATCAAGTGAAAACTGTTATATATACTTGGATATTACAATTTTGCATAATTCGAAGATGAAATGCGGACTTTAGTATTTTGATAAATTGCATTATATGGATTTAGAACAACTTTTTAATTTTTTTCAGCATTTTCTTAATTTGCATTATATGGATTTAGGACACCTTCTTAATTTAAAAAACTTTTCATTTTTATTTCAAACATTGTCAGACATTGTTATTATTAAAATTATTCAATTTAGTGCCAATAAATTTCAATTTATTATTCCGGAGATTGCAATATATTGACATTATTAAAATCTAGATAAAATTAGCTATAATCTAGTAAAAACTGTTATATACACGTGGATATCATAATAAGTTTACATTAGTAAAAACTAGATAAAAAATTTACTAACGTCTAATAGAAACTATTAATTACAAGTACCAAAATTTTAAATAAAATAAGTTTTGATAGTTGATAGAGGCACTTTCATATTACGACTGTATTTTTTTTTCACTGAATAATTTTGTTTTATAATTCAAATTCCTTTGTTTGGTTTTGCAATTAAAAAATTTATTTAGCCATAAGGAATATTTTTCTAGTCGCATTATATTAATATAGCTCGAATACTTAATTTACAAGAGCCATCCTTATCTACTTGTCTCATACATTGTATTTTTCAATAGCTAGGTACTTTATATGTATTTTTGAACTAATAAAATATTATTACATTTTACTTTCTGGGGAAGACGTATACAGTTTAGGTAGGTGCTTTATAATCAATATATTTTCCTTCAATCCTTCACAATATTTTTCCAAGCTCTGCGTCTGTTTCCTCTTTTATTTTTTTTAAGAAATAACTGGCTGGCTGCCGGGGCATTACTCGTGTTCGTAAACCAGGTGTAGACTTGCACAGTAATAACGCCGTAGCATTATTGCTACGTGATCTCGATGCACTCCTATGTATGTTTTCTTTATACATGGAACGAAGTAGGAAACTCAGGAACTTGAGATGGAATCATACCCTGAGGACGTAAATGTTTCAAACAAACGACCTACAGTGCGACAACGATACTTGTTGGACCAGCGAGATTATAACGAAATCACTATTATGGCATAGTAATGAATGTAAAATATACCGATGCGAACAATTTTCATGAATTTTCTAGAAAGATACGGGAATTGTAAGGCAATCTTGACTTTTGTCCCAGTTTTCGGAAGAGCGCATTAGCATTAACCGATTTGAACCGAGAGTTCATTAGTTTTTACGGAAGGCATGTACGCTATTTCGGAGATATATAAAAAAGTGCAAAAAGTTATCAAGCGATTTTTGTGAACTTCTTTTAAACAAATATTATATTTGCGTGATGATTTCATAAGCCATTTTACTTGGAAAATTCACAAAAATTACTATTTTTAGACCATTTTTCTACATATCTCCGAAATGGCAGACCTGTTTTTCTTAGAAACTAATTAACTCTTCACACAACTGATGTAATCCGAAAGTTTTTAAATATTCAATCTCATTAGTTTTTTTGAAATCTAAGTGATTTTGAATTTTAAATAATGGTAATTTCACCAAATATTGTAATTTGCGTGAAGATCTTATTAGCGTTTTTGAAATTCAAGTGATTTTTTAGTTCAAAAAAATGGTAATTCGCTCAAAAATTATTATTGAAGAAATGTACATGATATAATTAGGCAAAATTTCAGTTCCTTATTTTTGTTTATCTCGAAATAGTTGTTGAAATTGTTAATTAACACATTTGCAGCCAGCAACAGCTACAGCAAGATGCAAACATTGATAGTCGTTCTATTTTTAAATTTTAAAATAAAATATCCGAAATTTGATTAAGCACCGTTTGTAAGGTTAGTATGATTTGCATAATATATACGTTGAATGCTATAGCATCCACGTCAAGTATTCTACTTCTATTTTACGCAATTTGCTTGCCAAGAGTACGGGAAAAAATACCTATAGAACCAGTTAGTCATTACCTTGGCATGTAAACTAATTACAAAAACGTAAGGTTATATAAAATTAAATTCATGCTAATTGATTTTAGAATTTGAATGCTATAGCGTTCATGTCTTATGTATCACAATGAAAATTATTGCTATTCCTTTTACGTCCATGAACATGTTAATGGACCATTTTCAATTGTTAAAACTATTTTTGATACATTTGTTGAAAAATTTTGCCAAAATGTTCTGAAACTTCTGAAACGTAAAGAATTCGATTTTCGATTTTTTTGCGATTACTATAACCTACCCTACGGGGAGTTAATCATAAAATGTGAGTCAAACTACAATTGCATTTATATTTTTCATGTCATCGCGTCAACTCATTGTGAACTACCAACGACCTCATTGCTACGGATAATATATTTACTTCTTTCGAATGTATTTAATTCTTGACTCCTACCCCTCATTGAACTACTACCCCCGGTTGATATCGTTTTCCGTAGTTTTATAACACGGTTTCAGTTCAGCGTCCTCTCTGCCTCTCATAGCGTTGTTGCTGTGTACGTGAATACCTCGTCGACCCAATTTGGGCGCGCAACGGATTAACAAAGGAATTACGTATTTTGCATGCAACCCGTTATTCTGCAATATATCATAGATGTATTTGAGTTGTATGCGTACACTGGAAAATGTTTTGTACAGATCATACGTGCGGGGGTGGCTCAGAGCGATTATTGCGAAGTTTTATGGAAGCGTGTGCAACTACAATAGATTCATCCGTTCGGCTGAATTTAGATAATTACTTCGCTTCAATCGTAACGGAATGCGTCATTAATGTTATATTTGACAATAATACTCAATAACACTGTTGTTTGGGTAATTATACACGTTAGAGTGCGATTTCATAAGATAGAGTTATAAACATTGCAACTGAAGTATTAAATAAAGTACATCTAAAATTATATATGAGGAGTTGGTAACCAGTTTCCATTCCACAAATCTATGATATGCTGAGGATATGATAAAATTTTAACTAAATAATGTTGCCAAACTTCAACATACATAATATTTAAATCTGTAGTTAAATGACCACAAAAAATCTGTTCTGGCTCTAAAAGTTGTTTCTTGTTTTACGAAAAACCAAAGTGCATCATTATTGCTGCTTTTGATATATTTGACAATATTACTCAATAATACTGCTGTTTGGGTAATTATACATATTAGAGTGCGATTTCATGAGATAAAGTTATAAACATTGCAACTGAAGTATTAAAATTAAAGTAATGTTTCTCCTAAAATTATGTATGAGAAGTTGGTAGCCAGAGTGGTCATCCTACAAATCGGAGCAGTCTGTGATATGTTGAGAATATAATAAAATTTTCACTAAATAATGTTGTCAAACTTCAATATACCTAATAATTTATATCAGTATTTAAATAGCAGCAAATAATCTGCTCTAGCTCTAAAAGTTGTTTCTTGTTTTACTAAAAGCCTGAGTGGTCTATGCTCTTCTATTTTTATAAATGAAATAGAAGAAAAATTTCAAGTAAAATAATGCATAAAACCTAATTATGTACCTAATTTATCTGAGTTATTATGTATCTTAATTATATAAATTGTGATCTAATTAGAAATTATATAAAAACATAAAAAAATGCCAATTTATTTATAAGTTAGGAAACTGATATTGTTCATTTATAATAAAAAATTTCAAAACTAATTATATTAGCATCGCATTGAATATCATATATATATATATATATATATATATATATATATATATATGCAAGGTATCCCAGAATTCAATGTCAAACCAAAATGAGGTGATAGATGCACCTACTGTAGTTTAAAAATGTTGAGCTTTTAAGCGCCACCTAGAGCATTGGTAGAACTCTGATTTTTTCGGTTATTGGCGTAAATTTTTATTAATTTTTGTTCATATAAACTTTGAATCTGTAATCTTAAATAACATATTCAGAACCACAGTCAAAATTGATTGCTCAATCGCACCTAGTATGTTAGAGTTGAGACTATTTGTTAAACAGTGAATTTAAAATTTTTATTTGAAATACTCGGTCCACTTTGAGAAGCTCGCTTGAAAAAAATGTACTGAAGTGTGCAAGCAAGTTTCATCAAAAGTTTGCGTATTTGATCAGGAATGTAAAATGGTAAAATATTTTTTTGTTTTATTATAAAAATTTCTAGCAAAAAATTAAAATTAAAAAATTCGATTAAACACAAAAAAAATCTTTTGTTGATACAATCTGTTTATGAAAGTAAACTTTATAATATATTATATGCAAGTGTGTTTGTTTATAAAATTATTGAATATTTTATTTTTTTCGATATGAGTATGATAGTATACTACCTCTTACACTACAATATTCCTGTATTTTGGAGAGCATTTATATTATCAGAATAAATCGTAAAGCTCCACGAAAAAATAGTTAATAATTTACAGCGCATTGTCGGTCTGGTTTGTTTTCCATCATACACAGCGGTGCAAAACAAATTTTTTGTAGATAAAACATTGTACGGAATATATATCTGTGAAATACAGATAAAACAGAAAAACACATTAAAATTGATATGGTCTTTAATTCTCGGATGAATAAAACGCTGTATTATATCATACATTTTACGATTTATATCTTGCTTTTGTCACTTTTATAGCGAGAATTATTTTTCATAAAAATATATTGAATCTACATTATTCTTAGAGATGTAAAAAATATTAGTATAAATACAACGCCAAAAAGCAAAATTTCTCACCAAATGTACCTTAGAAAAAATGGATGTATATATGTGTGTGCGTATGTATGTATGTTTGTATCGTCGATGATTTCGAGAACACGGATCAACCGATTTGACTGATTCAAAAGACGTGTTGATTAGTTTTTGACCAAGGCAGGTCCAGTCGTTTTGAAGATACGGGATAGAAAGCACCAAAAATGGTAATTCAGTTTTTAAGAGAAACTTTGCTCTGCATTAAACTTAAGATTTTTAATATGTAGAACTTGTATTAGTAATAGTTTTCTTCATATTTTCATTACTCATTTTGAAAACTTAATAGATCAAATTAAATAAAAATTAAATAATAAATCTACTAAGAATGATATTAAAATATATACTATATAGTCTAAACCAAATGAACTATATTACAACGTCCGATTTCAAAAACCGTTACTTGTGTTGACGAAATGAAGAATTGATGATTTTTTAGAAAAAGCCTTTTTGTCGCTTAAAAATGATCATTGGACATGTGCACATCAAATTGTCAGATATTTTACAGATATTTTAATAATAAGTACAAATTTTGTTTACATTTGCATGGGTTTCGTACCAAGTTTTGTAATTAATTTATCGCTTTGATATTTTATCTCTAAAACTGCTAAGCAAATTCTCAAAATAAACAAAATATAAAGAAATAATATATATTCATTATATATGTATCTAATAAATATTTTAATTGAATCTTTTTTTTTCAGAAGTTTCAAAATTGCCAAAAAAAAATTAAGTTATTAAATATTTTAAATTACGGTGCGGAAAGTTCTAGCAATTTGCCCTAAGGCACGATACCGTACACTAGTTTTTGTGATAGAATTTCTCATATATGCATTTTTAAAAAATTCAAAAGTTGCATGACATGAAATGGATAAAAAAGAACATGACTGTATAATGATCTTTATGTAACTGTAGAAATTCCAATAAATTTATTTCTAAAAAAAAATAAAGATCCAATTATATATACAGGTGAAATTCATATTTGAGCTTTTTTGTCAAACTATAAACTATAAACTAAACTATATATATATAGATTATATGGAAATCTACATATATAGTGATTCATGTGTAAAAGTAAAATTTTTTTAGTAAATTTTATGATTTCATGATTGAATGACTGTATGATCTATATACTATAATATATAATGGCCTAGACAGTAGGTATGAGGCTTGCATAGTATTTTCTACAAGTTTTAATGGTAAATCTGCCAAAGTAAGACTAGTCCTCAAACCCACATATTTAAAACCATAGATAAACATTATAGTAAGTCATTTTCATTGCAACAGTAAACAAAATACAGCATGCGTAACTTTAAAGTAATAATGTATACGCAATTTTTGACGTATTGTTTTATTTATTAAACTAAATTATATAATTTCATCTGCCAAACATCATATAATGTATCTTATATTGTTTTAATTTCTGGCACATCTCAGCTGGATAACAGCAATAATATTGTAGATATTGCATTTTTCTTATTAAGTTCAACTCGGAATTCGAGATACCCAGATGTATGTCTATAAATACTTGTATTTTGCACTCTAAAAGTTGTCTCAAAACCTACATATGTTGCGTACACCCTATCATATGACAACTTTTAGGGTACAAAATACAAGTATTTACATACTTATAGTTCATTCCGAGATTCTTACCTAATTTGAGCTCAAAACACTGGACTAGGATAACATGTCACAACCGAATGATAACATATTTAGTGTCGGTTAATTTCAAAAATACAGATATTTTAATAGCTTTTTCATACAATTGTATGATTTAAATATATTAATTTTCATTGATAAATGTGATGTGCGCAACTATATAAACCATAAAGTTACACTAATAAATTCTCATTTTTCCCTGTGTGGTATATACATTTTTACAACACCTTGCTTTATTTCGTAAAATATTTCCTCTGTTTTACATGCCATTGAAATATCAGCAAATTTGTTGTTTCCCCAACACCGAGTGTAGCAGATCTGAATTTCTAAAAGCTCGTGTTATGACCTGTTTCAGTCTCCGGATCAGCCGACGAATCCGCGGGACGTGATCCGGCGCATCCGCGCCAACTACCCGAATGACCCGCGATCGCCCTTCTACGACCCGTCTGGAGGAGAAATGAAACCGCTCGCCCGTCTGCACTTGGCAAGACAAAGACTCTACGAGAAGGCTTGCGAGAACAGCGTGGACAACATACCAGGTATGGTGGAATCGTTGATGATAACATTTCTGTGGTCAAAGGGAAGGCATTCTTGAACTTTGAAACATCAAGCGGAATTCGTGGGATAGAGGTATAATACTATCTCTGGTTGGAAACGTTACATAATATTTCGAATTCATATGAAAATAATTAAATAAGAAATAAGTTCAAACTATTTATATATATATATATATATATATATATATACAGTGCTGGATTTACAGTAGGGGCAGTCGGGACTACTGCCCAGGGCGGCAGATTTTCGGGGGCAGCAAAATTTGGATAGTGAGATAAAAATGCTATACAATGTAATTAACTAATTTGTTTAATAACATTTTTTATTCCGAGAAATATACTTACCTTTTGTTAATTTATATAAAACATAATACGATTGTTATTATCAAAAGTTATTATCAAATTTGACAACTTAGCTAATATAATGTATATGCACTTTTGGACGTATTGTGTTTTTTATTGAACTAAATTGTATAAATTCATCTGCCAAACATCATATTATATTATATCTTATAATGTTTTAATTTCTGGCACATCTCAGCTGATTTTTGGCAATAATAATGTAGATATTGCATTTTTCTTATTCATAATCATGAATATGGATATTATATACTAATATTGTCTAGGCTTGCTTAAACTAATATCAAATTTCAAGGCAATCGACATTTTTGGTAGGTGACGGTTCTCATGTATCAAAATGTTTTCGATGTCAAACAATGATATGTTGTTTTTGCAATTTTCCTTAACAAATAAAAAATTCCCTTAACAAACTTCAGAAAGATTTATCAAAATCATAATAATCGTTTAGGAGTATATTTACATACATCGTTATAGAGGAATTTTATATACAAGATTTACATATCACAGGGTGTTCTATGGGGTCATGGTTTACCGCGCGACAGGGTTGCGAGTTTGAGCCTTCTCTCTGGACAACCTGATATCGTGCAGTAGCAATGTCCATTTTTACTTGAAAATATAGTCTATTTCAGGCATTGCGGTGTAAAATGGTAATTAAAAATCTCCCACACCATTCATTTCTGAATCAAGTGGAAGTTTAATTCAGCTCACTAACCTGCCCTAGGGAAATACTACATATTACAATTGGTTACATGAAAACCCAATTTTTATATTGAATTCATCTATAAAATAATTGAAGAAGCATAAAACTAAAACGCATTACATTAAGCTGTATTTTCAAAATATCATTTATTACCATGACATTTTCAGTAATTATTATCATTTATCCGTTGACAAGACTTTTAAAAATAGGTCGTCCCGGCACAAATAAATGCTCCCGGATAATGGAATAATGAATAGGCAACCGCCCGTCAGGACGTCAACTTGACATATCTCGTTTCAGCTCAAAACGAATTATTCCCTCAGATGGAATACGTCTTCTAATTTATATTTATTCCGGATATAAATTACTTGTATTCGTCTTGAGCATTTGAATCAATTCGCTTCACGTTAATGTCAGGGCGAATTGCTCAAGTGGTTTGGGGAACTGTTAGAATCTGTTTTTGACATAATAATGGGTGTTGGTGTATATTATTTCGGGCTTTGATGTTTCAAAGAGTAAGATGATATTATTAAAGCCAACCATAGTCAAATATAAATAAAAAAATGGTCTGGTCGCTTTTCTCTTTTAATTAATACTGTGGAAGTATTTGTTTTTGATTCTGTCAAAAAAAATAATTTTCCATCAATTATAAAAGCAATAGCAAACGTTTTTCAATTCTTGTGATATAATTTAATTTAGAATAAATTTAAAATAATAATAAAAAAATTTCATAATATGAAATTAATAGTATCAATAATTAAAAAAAAAATTGATATTAAATTGATATCACTTTCTGTAAATATTTAGTATACATAAGATGTGGTGTTTATAGTCTTTTATTATTTTCAATACTGCTTATAAAAATATATTTAATATGTACGAATATCATGTCATTTTATTAGTTCAAGAACGCTCTAAAGTCATTAAATAATATTAGTTTAAATAAAAAATTTTACAAATTATATGAAACCATCATACGAAAAAATAATATTTTATTATTGCAATAAAATTGTATAAATGAACCAATGCTTTATAGCTCTTAAACGCTTTATGATTCGGAAAATATTTCATTTTATACATTGTATTTTGATATCGATAAATGTATTTATATTATGCTCTGAAAAGTGGGGTTGTAATAAAATTCACAAGATATATTTATTCATATTATGTACCCCAGGGCAATATCATTTCGCTCTTCAATAAACGTTTAAGGAATCTGTATTGAAAAGGTAAGAATTATATCTTTTTTATTGGCGATATAAACACTGACACATTTTCCGTAAAATCGTAAATAAATAACAGAATTACATGTATAAATAAGGCAGAAACTGATATATCTACTAATTATGGTGTACAATGATGTTATTCAAAACAAAGATATCATTATATGAGTTTAAAATCTCAATCAAACTACAAACTAACTTTTTACCCCGTTGTGTAAAAAGATTTATACACAAAAAGATTTCGAAAACTGTAGTAGTTGAAGTGCTTTTGCTCTTGAAGTTTATGATGAATATCTAACAAAAAGTTCACCTGAGAGTTGCATTACAAAACTTTTAAGTTTTTTAATAAATTAAAAATGAGAACAAAGTCTTCCGGGCAGAAAATTATAAATGACCCAAGAGAAATGGATACGGCGTAAATTTATAATGAAATGCAGTTGTTTAGCTCTGGAAGATGCTGGTTATATGAAACATAATTTGTAACTTTTGAGATACAATGTACTATTTTTCATCCAGATAGTAAATGATACATCTTTTCAAAGCATGTAACCACGATACTAAATGATATAAATATGTAAATAAGTATGTACAAGTGGTGCTGAAAATATTAACAAAATTTATTTACAAATAGTTAGAGTGTTGAATCTAGGTATGCGCTTTAGAAATTAACGTGCAAGATTTCCAATGAAGTATTCATTTTCTAGTGATTCATATATAATATAGTAATATAAGAGCATGTAGGATTAAATTCTACTAATATTATTAGACCAGTCTCTCCGTGCGGAAGATATCGTGTTGCCCATTGGTAAAGACCATTGTGCTTCCATTTTCTCCCTGAAATAGCCGGCGCGTAAACTAACTATGATTAATGTCCTGAGCTCCTTTGCACTGTAATTAGTCATATGCATTATATTGTACATTTGCTGTCAGCCTGGTGACTTCAAACGCTTCCGTAAAAGAAGCTTGTAGGACAGAAATGCTATCTTCAAATTACTGAAGAAGTCTAGTTTTAATTATAGGAGGTTGTAAATATACGACGTAGAATTTGTTTTATTCAAATAATTCACACAAAGGGACTTATTGCAATATTTATCTAGTTGTAAGCAGCCAAAGAATTGAGATCCAGCGATTTAGGTTAAATGTTCCATCTGGTTATTTCGAAAATAAAATCTTTGCTTTCACTAAAAAGTAATCAAAGCAATTTTCAATTGATGTCCAAACATACTTTAATATCTGTAATTGTATGAATAAATTTGTACAATTAACATATTTCATTTCATCCGTTTCGGTTTCAAAAATTGTATTTTTTTATGTGCGGACGTAAGCTGTAATCAGTATAGGATTCTGATTAGAATCGCTTAAGCGCGCGAGGAAGTTTGAGATTTTGATGAATTTTTATAATTTAACCGCTTATTACGAAATATATAGTTATACAAAGTTTTATCAAACTCAAAAAAAAAATTTATTTAATATTTAATTACGAAGAAACGGCTCGGCCGATCTGTACCAAAAACTAATGAACGCAATTCGCAAGCAATATCTTTCGAACAGTTTTTGAATTTTTAAAATTGATTGTTGGTTAAAACGTGGAAGAAAGATTTTACGCTTTTCTGCAAAAAAGAACGAAACGGCTTGGCTGATCGAGGCACAAAACTGACCAACTCTAGTCCTTATCGAGCTCCAAAGGATGGTTTTTGAATATTTGAAATTAGTCCAATGGTTTTTGAGAAAACCTTGGCGAAAGGTCGAACACAGACACACACTTTTTCTCATTCGATACAATTTAGTCTCATTCGATTCAGAATGACTTGAAACGTCAAGAAAACATAAAAGTAGCAAATCGAATATTTTTGCAAAACATACTTTTCCTCTGGGAAATTAATAAATTTTCAACCTTAAATAAATAAGAATGCTAGAGTATAAAGTAAATGCAAATTTAATCAATTGAAATAATGAAACTAGTGGTGCAGGGCATCGTGCCTCAAGGCAAATTATTGGAAATTTTCGTACCGAAAACAAAATTTTTTAAAAAAAACTTTGCAGAACTTTAAAACAATTTTATTTTTGTGATTTTTTTTAATTTAAAAAAAAATGACTTGAAATGAAAAAAATTAGATTTTTTTGCATTCTGATTTTTTTGAAAATTGTGAACATTTTTTTGAGCGATCGCGCTGCATGGCTGATTTGGAGTCGAAATATCAAATCGCGTAAGTGCTGCGAAACCCATATAAATGTACACACTTGTACTTATTATTATAATCTATATAAAATATCTGAAATACGAAGTACATATGTCTAATGTTCATTTTTGATTGCCAAATGGCATTATTTTTTACTCTTTTTTATTAGATCTTCGCAGACGCTGGATCTGCCTTTACAAGAATTACACACACACATACATCCATTTTTTCTAAGGCATGCCAAAATGTTCAGAAACCTCTAAAACGTAAAGATATATAGAATTTTTCATTTTCGATTTTTTTGCGGTTACTTTAACTTACTCCACGTGAAGTTAACAAAGAAATGAAGAAGAATGTAACGAAGGAATGTCGCGACATTGTAAATATTCTAAAAAATTGAATGCCGCCATACACGTGATATTTTAGGAAACTGTAGGTTTGGCTTTAGTTGTCAAAATATGGCGAACAGAAGGAGTGTTGAAGGTATTAGTATGAATTTTCTAATAGCAAAGCGGATAATCCAATAACGCGATAGTAATCATGCATATGTGATATTGAAGCTCACTTAGGAAAATCGTTGTATTTTTATTCGTCACTTTATTTATCGTTTTCCTCAGACAATTTGATGTACATATTGATATAGAAAAACATTTTAAGAATGATTTTTGAGCGATTTCTTTAGATACTCATTCATTTATTTTACAGAAGTGAGAAAAATGCACTCCTTCGCTAAGGCTTCTCATCAATTTCACACAGAATTTAACTAAATTTTGAAATAAATTTCTAATCATATATATCCTTTACCTCTTTTTCCAGAAGAAGACGACGACCCTTCTGGTGCATGTGCCGTGACCAGCTGGCTTCCCTGGTCCGAGTGCAGCGTGACCTGCGGCAAAGGCGTGCGGCGCAGGCAGCGCTATTACCGAGACGAGGCCAAAGCCGAGATCATGTCCTGCAAACGGAAACTGACAGACCGCAATTCGTGCTGGGTACAAGATTGCAGGTAAGCGGACCGTAACCGTAAACAACATACTAGATACTAATATTATGACGACATTGTGATAAAAAGTAGATAGAAAGGATTGTTAATTTTTAAGTAATATAGATACATTTGATTAATGAATATCTTGTGTTTTCACTAGTACAGTAGAATCTCGATTAACCGGACTAATTTTTGTCGATGGGCATTCGGATAATCGAAAATCCAGATAACCGAATGTATGAAGAATAATGTTGTGTATTTATTAAAAACAACAATTACATATATTGATATCCAGGAAATTAACACGTCTTTATGTATTTACATACGTATTTTTTAGTTTACATTACATACATATACTAATACTCGGTTAGTAATCCGGATAATCGCGAATCCGTATAACTGAGGTTCGGATAAATGAGGTTCTACTCTAATAAATTTGAAATTAATTCATGACATACTAAATCGTACGTATATCGTATATCAGGATACATAGTTTTTTGGGTCAACACGTATTTTACATTATGAATTGATTTAATTTATTATGTCTACTTGCAATGATTAACGCTATAGATAATATTTGTGTTAGCTTTTTACAATATTTTTTTAAGTTTGTTTATATATATACATACATACATACATATATATATATATATATATATATATATATTACCCTGCAAAAGTTTGGACTCACTTAGAAAAATCGTTGTCTTTTTTATTCATCATTTTATTTATCGTACTCTTTCAGACAGTTTAACATACGTATTTATATAAAAAAAAATTTAAGAATGACTTTTGAGCATTTTGTTTAAATTCTCATTTATTTATTGTACAGAAATATGTTAATTTTCGAAATATTGTAAAATTTACAATGTTACAAATTATCACTTTGAATTGCATTAACTATTTTTTTGAACTCAAATTAACATTTACTCGATGCATCATAATTTAAAAACGCTCGCCAATGACTTCAAATCGAAAGGCCAACATATTGATAAAAAACGGTTGGATTGATTTTTTTTCGTTTTTTCGACAAAAATTAAAAAATATCACATGTAAATGTTTTTAAATCGTAAATTGAATGTAATCCTCAACAATTCTGTTACATTGAACTGTTTGAGAATAATGAATAAAGTGATGAATAAAAAAGACAAAGATTTTCCTAAGTGAGTCCAAACTTTTGCAGGGAAGTGTATATATATATATATATATATATATATACATATATGTATATATATATATATAAATATAAGCTTAGATTTAATCATCTATAATTTGTATTTATTTACTATTTCTTATATAATATCAATTACTAGTAGGCATTTTTGGCAAGATTTAGTGTTATAATTGTTTTTATTTTATTGTTAATAATTTTAGTTAAGTTTATACGTTTGTTTTACTACTTTCAAATTAATTGAATGTTAATTGTTATCAGTTTGGTGGATTCAATAAATAATACTAGTTCTGTAACATGTATTTATGTTTATAAATAGCGATTTTTCACTGATATGATTAGAAGCTAATTATTGAAATACGTAGCTGGGCTTGAGTTATACTGATAAAAAAAAATTATTAAATATAAAAAATCAATTTACTTATATACGCATTTTTGAAAAAAACGGCAATGCACAATTTCTTACTTCACGCTTCAAATTCTATAATATTTTAAAGCAAATATTCTTTAAATTAATATTAATTGATTAAATTTCTAAAGTAATGAAATATATAAAACTATGTATTGATTATGATTAAATAGAATCAATTTTGCTTATGCATTAAGCAGTTGTACTTAGATTAAGAATTTTCAAATAAGTATCTTTATTGTGGAAATGTACAATTTATTTTGTTATATATTTGATTAATTTGTTTATTTTTGTTTTGACTACTGACTGAGCTTATTCTGTATGTTTTTAAGATTTAATTATGTTTATAACATAAATATTATATGTTATATGTACAAAGAACTAAATTACATTTTTACAATATGTTTGAAGAACCCACATTGAAATCGGAATCTTCCGCTGTTTTATTTGTATTTTGCAGCAATGAGGGAGGTGTTGCCCAATCTAATCATTTGCAACAATCTTTGGAGGCTGATGACGAATATAGTACCGGTGAATGTGCATTGACACCTTGGTCTGATTGGTCGTCATGCAGCGCGAAATGTGGCCCCGGAAATAAGATGCGGTCTCGAAGGTAAAATATATAACACACACACACATATATATATATATATATATATATAAACAAAAATATTCTCAATATTTGGTGTCTATATATACAACTAAATCCAAATCAATGCATTGCAAGTAATTTTTCTTATTTGAATTCTATAATTTGTATAAGGCAACTGCATTAAAAATTTGACATAGGTAAATAAATATCACATAATTCAAAATATACACAACTATAAATAACGTCAGTAAAATAGCTTTTTCAAAAACGAACATACCTGTTCCAATACTGCGACAGTTATTTTCTTTCCGATGCTGTCATATATCACATAGTTGTCGACGTTTCCTTATAAATATCAGAAGTTATTTTTCACCACATTATATATTGAAAACATGTATGCATGTATTTATAATGTTATATGTAAAGTTCGATGTGACAATTTTTACCATGAATATAAAACAAACTCAATATGCAATATTTCAATCGATCATTTCTAGATATCGGCGTCGTGGAGCAATGAAGCATTGCCGTGCAGGCAAACCGAGGCCTCCATCCCTACAGCAAACCGATGTCTGCACTGGGGAGGAGAAGGACTGCGACCCACCAGAAGGGGTGAGTAAATTAATGGCTCGAATGGAAATGCAAAACGCGATGCAAAAACATGACTTTTTGTAGTATACCACAATTCTAGATCCTGACAATGAAGCGTTGGTCAAAAATTAATGTTAATAAAAAGATACAGAAAATATTGTAACTGGTTGGTATTGGTATTTTGCCTTGAAAGTTACATGAACTTCCCGAAATTTATAAATAATCGATTTAATTAATAAAAAATAAATTAACTTATGAGTGATTAAAATTATCCGAGTGGATTTATTATACATAACAAACACGTTAACCCGGAGTATTTTCTAAAAGCACATTTTCCAAAATCATCAATTTTTATATTTGAACCAGTTTCCATAGGACTTCAATAATTTAGTATGTTCATTAAGATCAAGTACTTTATTGTTATACCAAGTAAATCGTCTAATTTTAATTTTAACAAACGTCAAACAAACTCACTCATTTTCTCAAACTTTGATGAATTTTTAAAATTAAACTACTTGTCGTAAGGCCGTAATATTTCAGTAGGTTCTATAAGGCCATGATATATATCACCAAAAAAAGTTCCATGAAAATCGACTTAAATTTCTTTTTCAACAGTTAATTACAAGAAAACGGTTAGGTAGATTTTCCCCTAAAACTAATCAGTACTATTCCCAACTAATATCTTTCGAACAGTTTTTGATTTTTTAAAATCGATTCGGTAGTATGAGCTTAAATGTGGACGAAAGGTTTATCCCTTATTTCCAAATTACAAAGAAACAGGCAGATCGCCGCACAAAACTGACGAACGATAGTCCTCATTGAGATACATCAAATGGCTCTTAGATTTTTGAAATCGGTTCAGGCGTTTTTGATAAATCGTCGATCAAAAGTCTAATTTTGACAAATGCCAAAAAAACGATACTAAATTTTGACAACTTTGACAAATTTTTAAAATTAAACGACTTGTCGTAGGGCCGTGATATTTTAGTATGATCTATAAGACTATGGTACCTACCGTCAAAAAATAATAAAAAAAATCGTCGAAATTTTTAACACGTTATTACAAGAAAACGGCCCGGCCGATCTCTAGTAAAATCTAATCAGCACGATTCCCAACCAATATCTTTCGAACTTTTTCTGAATTTTCAAAATCGATTCAGAATTGCGGGCTAAAACGTGGACGAATTTTTTTTCACTTTTCTGCAATTTATAAGAAAACGGCTTGGCCGATCGTTGCACAAAACTGACAAACAATAATCCTCATCGAGATACATCGAATGGTTTTTAAATTTTTGAAATCGGTCCAGCCGTTTTTGAGAAAATGTCGATTTACGGCAAAAAATCTATTCACACACACACACACACACACATACTTTTCCCAAATTTGGTCTCATTCGATTCAGAATGACTTGAAACGTCGAGAAAACATGAAATTAGCAAATCGGATTTTTTGATGAAAACATAAACTTCTCCTTCGAGAAGTTAAAAACGTGGATATGATAAATTATTTTTTTAATATTGTATTATTGTTGCTTTGATAATATACAATTTTGGATATTTGCAGTATTTTTTTCTATTTTCAGACACTCGAAGTCCCTCCAGGTTGCCCAATGACCATGTGGTCCACTTGGTCTCCCTGCTCCGCAACCTGCGGAAAAGGTCACCGAATGCGCAGCAGATATCCCATAGCTCCGACAGAGCAACTTCGCAACTTTTACAAACGAGGACTCACGCATCAATATCGAGTGAGTAATTGACGTACTCCATCATAATTCTCTACTCCAATTATAACTTTTAATCTCAGTTTGAAAATAATGTTTTTGCGCTTATCAGGCACAACATTGGGACCAGAACTCAAATGAAGCGAATTATGACGAGACTCCACAAGACGAGGATAATGACCAGGATAATGACGAAGATGAAGAGGATGAAATTAGTGTGGCTGCATGTGAAGGAGTACTTAGGGTGCAGCAGGTTACTTGTGTTGCTCCTATTGCTTCGTGCGAATCGCTACCTCCACATTTGAAAGGTAAAATCCAATATTAAATTCTGCTATAAATTGACATAATTTGATGAGTTTAATTTAAACTAATTGCACAAATGTGCAATCAAGATATTTTTTTTGAATCCAAAATTATAACTTGTTTGATGCTAGAACTCTTTATTTCCAAAAATCAAATTGATTAACCTTCCGTCGGTCGGCGTGGTCTGGCCAGACTTTTTTCGACTTCAATTAAAAAAAAATACTTCTAGTTACCCTATCGACTTGAAATTTCTTGACTTTTGCTAAAATTTCATTAGCTGTCGATCAATGAAAAAATCAGGACCAAAAAATGTACAGAAGGATAATTATAAGGATATTAACTTTTTTATACTTTGAACGGTCGGAGTGGTCTGTTTAGACCACCCATACATTTTGTATGAAATATACGCTTTTTGATATATTATATGTAAACCAGCATTTTGTTTTTTTTTTCTGGTATTTTCTATTCAAACTGCATTTTATATATGTGCATTTTTTATATGTGCTGTAACATGAATGTTAGTATTTTCACGACGAGAGTTCTTTGAAAACCTACCAAACTTATTGGTCATCGCAAATATTGAAAATCGAATGAGTGTTGCGCACATTATCAACAATTTTTCTACTCGTACTGCGTTCGAAATTTTTTTTGGCAAACCTGTAGCGAAAGGCGACGCACCTCATTTCATTTTCATTTGAATTTCACATTCATTTCTAAGGAGCCGAAAAAGAATAAATATTGTTTTTCATTGATATAAAACAGAAAAATAAAAATAATAAAAAAGCAACAATTTTTTTATATTTTTTTATTTTTTTATGTAATATAATATAATATATATATTTTTTATTATAAGCAAGCTAAACACATGCAAAAGACGGTAAGAAAAAGAAAAAAATCAAAACTATAAATATTTACTACTAATAATCATTAACATATAAGACACCAAAAACTCATTTATCCCATATAAATGCATGTAAAATGAATGGTGGTCCAGCCAGACCACTCTGTTTGTTCGAAAGTGAAAAAATATCCGACTGACGGAGGGTGAAATTTACAAATTTCTGTTATTCAAGAACATTTAAAATTACATGGTCGACTGTATTTCCAGTGAAATCCAGTGAAAAGTAAATGGCAACATGTTATTCAATACAAAGTTGTAATAGTAATTTGTACCGATCAATAATTTTATGTAACTCATTAAACATTCAAGCGGATTATATAAACACATATACTGTTTATTTTCAGTTGATATTATTTTTAATGAAATTTGTGATGTATATAAACAAAATATTGCCGATAACATGAAATAAAACTATGATCTATGATATACAATTTGCATGGTTTCATGTACAAAGTTTTTTTGTTTATTTCTTGGTTTGGGTCAATATAAATATACTGTGATTTTTTTAGTAATCAAGTTTTTATGATATTATTTTTATTTTACATGCATTAATAATAATAGTATTAATTCTATTATTGTTATTTTTCTCTTTCAGAGCCTTGCACATTGCCCCTGGATACAGGACCATGCAGAGCACCAGGAGTTGAACGCTGGTACTTTAATTCTGAGCGTCAAAGCTGCGAGCCCTTTATGTATAGTGGATGTTATGGCAACAACAATAATTTTAAAAATAAAGAACAATGCGAAGAGGTGTGTCCGAAGGGACCTGGTAAGTAAAATATATTTAATAAATATATTTGCGAACTGCATTTCAATACATTGAACTTTTGTTTTGGTGCATTCTTTGCATGCTGCAGGATTAGCGGCTTATATTCTGGATCAACCGATGGGAGATGTTATAGACGCAAATGGTGATTGATAAAATTAATAGAAAAAGAGAAACATTAATAGAATAATATTATTCAGCAAATTAATTTTTGTAAACTTTTTAAAAATTATTGTAAACATAACTTTTACTCAGATATTCAGAATATTATGCTTGCCAATTATTTTTTGATATGTAATTCATTCTCTCTCATTTTTATTTCTCAGACGTAAATCTCTTTGGCGATCTCTCATCCGACAGTCAAAAAAAAGAACGTCGACTGTACGGGCCTGTCCAGGGCACGCAGTTGACAGGGGATGGCACCCTGACTGGGTACGACAAGAGCCCTTTATATCTGGAAAGCAAGCAGCCGCCGGGTGTCCTCAAGTGTCTGGTCACCAAGTGGTCGCCTTGGAGCGAATGCAGTGTGACTTGTGGACGAGGCCACAAACAGAAGACGAGATACATAACGGTAATTTATATACGAAAACTATATAAGAAACTATATTTCGTCAATCTCCCGCCCCCCAGCTATATTCCTCAGACAACTATCCCCTTAGCCCCCGTATGCCGCAATTAGTGTCGTAAGCTCCAGAGATACTACTACTATAACCGCACCTCTATATCTTGCTTATTTCAGAGGCATCCTGTGAACGGAGGCAAGCAGTGCCCGAGCAAATTACTGAAGCGAAGAACATGCCGGAGGCCCCCCTGCCCGAATGGCGAGGGGGCCAGAGAGAGCGGCGAAAACAAGGACTTAATGCCCACATGGGGACCGGCTAATACCCACGATAATAGTAAGTCCTACACTAATACTAATACTACCAATCATGTCTAACCTAATAATGCACGTACTCATCAATTTGTTCGGGTAACGGATAATACTGTTAATCCTACTGATAATGGATAATTTGTTCCGTTTTTTTGCATTATCATGAATTTTGATTAAGTCACTAATCAATATCACCTGAATTATGAGCATCATGTTAAAAATTATTTTGACATAGATACTACTACTATATTCGCCAATCCGTGGAGAATATATGTACATCATGATATATGTGTATATATACATGTATATATATATATATATATATAAGCTTGAATAAGATATATCCCACCGTCAATCACAGATAATATATATCGGATCAGTTAACCCGTAATCATCAGCATTACATAATAGATTAATCACCCTATACGACATAATAATTTATAGAATTATTCAGTGAAAGACATATTTCACTTCATTTCATAAGACACTCCTAACAGTAATAACATAATAAAATTTAGTAATTTATTACTTTGCTATCGATATGAACAAATCTATATATTAATGAAAATAATGCTTTATATTAGACTTATTAAACATTTCTTAACAATTTATTTTGTTCATATAAACAATTTTGTTAATGTATTGTAAAGGGGCAATTATTTAATTTTTTAATTATTTTATTGAAGTTTATTTAATATTTTATTCCATTTTTATTCATTTAACATACTTTAAGGTAATTTTTTTTGTTACGAGTATTAAAATAATTTTTGGACTTCTATACCACTTGATTACACTTTTTCTATTATTTATTAACTTTTTATAAATTTTTCATATGTACAAACTCGTTAATTTTCTTTTACAAGAAATATTGCTTTATTTATTTAATATTACTCCCAAATATTAAGAGATCTTGAACTCTTTCATAAAATTTACTTCTGTTTAAAATGATTTCAAATCTTTATAAATATCATTTTTGTTTGAAATGTTTTAGTTTGAAATATTTCGACATCTTGAACTCTTTTATAAAATATACATTTGTTTAAAAGGATTTGAAATATCTATAAATATCATGTATTTAGAAAAATGTTTGTTCCAAATATTAAAAGACTTTAAACTCTATCACAAAATTTATTCTAGAAAGATGTTTGTTCCAAACATTAAAAGATTTTAAACTCTACTCTACAAAATTTATTTTAATTAAAAATTATTTTAAATCACTCTAAATATTACTTTTTTAGCTATACTAGTTTAAATGAAAATGAGAGCAATCTTCAATTTCGACCTAAAGAAATAACAATAGCGCCATAAAAATACTAACATCTGGAGTTTTTTTTGTAAACTTATGATAAAATTAAAACCATGAACTTTATACACGATTTTTTAAACAAATTTTACTTTCAACATAATATCATCAAAACCGCGGACTATTATTACTATTATTCACAAAAAATTTCACACTCTATTTTGTCCGTTTAGTAAAATTCTCAGAAATGATTATTTATGATTAATCTAATTTTAACGTTTATTCTATATCTTATTTTGTTCGTTAACGGTTTTTTAAACACATTTTACTTAATTTGAAAATATCAAGTTAGAACAATGGACTACTATATACGCTTTTTCTTGAACACATGTTACTCAATTAGAATATGATATCAGAGTAAAACCATGGACAAAAAAATTATTTACAAAAAAAAAGAATCATACTTTATTTTGTCTGTTTCGTAAACTCATCAGCAATTTTTAGTTAGCTAAATTTAATTTCATCGATAGCAAAGTAATATCATCAATCAGCATCCTCCATATCCATAATCCATCGGGATCAAATGCCAAATATGAGCATATGAGCATTTCTTATTAATACGTTGCCAGATCGCGTGACCGAGTGCAAGCTCTCGCCCTGGTCGGCCTGGTCGCCGTGCAGCGCGACTTGTGGGGCAACTTCCATGCAAAGACGCACCAGGACGGTTCTTCAAGACGGACACGAATGTCAGCACAGAGTCGAAACACGTAGCTGCGAATTATTCCCTTGCCCACTTTATTGATACACATTTTATTAAAATTAGTTATTAATAAAGGACAAAGAGTAAAGCGTTATGTTCGGTTAAACACTTGCCTAATATAAATTTTAATAATTTATGAAAAATTATAAAATTTAATTTTATTTAATTTAATACATTTTAAATGAAATCTTATAAGATTTAATAGTTATAAAATTTTTGGAATAAAGAAACTATTATAAAATTGATAAAACTAAACATATCCGTTGAGATACTTATTTTTATTTAAGTGGCACAACTAGTGTAACCGCCTAAAAAAAGGTGATTTTTGGGAATTTATGTTAAAAAAACTCATTCATCAATCATTTCAAAATTTTAGGAATATATTTATACATGTTTTAAGAATACATAGTAGAATTTTTGAAGAAAAAAAATAAATATTTTTGAAGTTATCGTCGATCTTCAAAGGCCCTTCACTGCTGCAGTGATTAGGGCCTTCTACGTGGATGAAATTAAAAAAAAAATCTCGTTAAACCAGATAATATTGTCTGTAAAATGAACTACGATAAAAAAAAAACAAACCAAAAATTGACAAAATGACGACGTTTTTAAAAAAAAAGTCGAATTTTACCTAAAATTTTGGTCGTTTTTGGACTGCCAAAATTCGATTTTTCATCCGATCAAAAAATCGATAGTTCATTCTACGGAAAACTATATATAGAACATGTAAAAACAATTTGATAGCGATCGGATCATTTGTTTTTGAGTAATCGCTGCAGCAAATTCCGAAAATGCTGTTTCAAGAAAAACGCGTTTAAAGATTAAATGATCCTTATACTAAAAACTATTTAAGATACCGATTTAAAATTTTGGTATGTTATTTTTAAAGGTATAACCTATCGAAATATGGAAAAATTGAAAATTCAATTTTTTGAAAATTTCACACTAGTTGTGTCCCTTAAAACCTAAAAATAATTTTTATAGGCTTGTGTATTTTTGCCAAACATATTTTATTTTTTGATAAAAATAAATCTTCCTACTCTACTCTAGTGAGATATTTTACGGAGTGATCAGAATAGATTTTGTATCGGAATATTATTTAATATTCAACAAATGTTTCAAAAAAAAATTTGTTCGTTGAATAAAAGCTTCGTTCATTGTTGAAAACGGTGCGTTATAAATAATCACTGTTGACCATTTGTGATGAAACCTTGTTAATTTTTTATATTTATATAATTTTGTATGATAGACCAAAGAAGAGTGTGTGTTGTATAAATTAAACTAAAACTCGTGTAGACTTAGATTATCTTGAATGTCATTTTCATACGAAGATTGAAATTAAAATTGAATCCAATATCATTTTTCTCTAATCAATTGAATACTGTCACGACAAAAATGTATCGAATTTTGCAATCGATAATCGTTGGTATGTACATATTTTCAGTGTAAATATTTTATATATAAAACCAAAGAGTTATCCCTGCATGATTCTATGTATAGTTAAAATATAATAGATCCTTAAATATATTACTTATTTTGATAAATCGTAATAACTGTCAATATATCTACTAAATTCAATGTGGTCAATCTCTCGCAGTACATTTTCATAGTAAAATTCATTTATATATGTGCTATATATAGTTAGTTTTTATTATTAAAATTATATTTATTCTAGCAAATTAATTTTGCCAAAACGTTTCATAAATTCTAAGAGTTCATAACTTACTTGTTACAACTTCACTGACAATAAAATGCTTATACGTGCGTGTAAAAATCTTCATCTATTGAAAAATGTTTCAAAATGTTTAAAAAAAACAAACAATCAACATTCGAATATATAGAAAATTTTCAATATGGTTAGATAACATATTCAAATCATTATTATTGAATAAGTAAAGTAATTAGAAGTGTATATCTATTTATTAATAAATGCCTTTTTGCAAATAACTTTACTTTATCTCAACTTCTTCATTACAGTAATAAATAATTTAGGAGGAAATTGAAGAATGAATCGTTGTAAATTTTAAGGTACGTGAAATATTTGTAATTTTGCTTGAATTACAGCTTTGTCGTATTTTTTATAATATTTATTTTTATTCTCACCAAAGCATGAAAATTGCACGCTTAATATTTTGTACGTTGCTTGCGATTGCATTGTGGTTTGTACCACAGAATTTGATATGAATTCAATGTTTTTTCTAACTAATCAAATATTTATATATTTTATCGTTTAATCATATTTATTTACTCATATTTTATCAATTTTTGTTTCATCTGTTTTGGGTTCTAAAAATGTATTTGGTACAAGTATATGCTTCAGCCAGGATTCTAGTTAGAATCGCGGGGCAAAATTAGAAACTTTGATGATGTTTTAAATTTCAACCGCTTATCGTAGGCCTATAATATTTTAGTATGTTATTTCAGACTACGAACACTATCGTTATATGAAGTTTCAGCAAAATCGTTGAAAAAATAACATTTAATTACGAAGAAAAGGCCCGGTCGATCTATATCAAAAGCTAATCAACGCTATTCCCAAACAATATCTTTCTTACAACTTTGGATTTTTTAAAATTTATTCATTATTTTTGGCTAAAACGGAGAGTTTTCTGGAGATTAGAAAAGAACTAACTTTTTTAAACATGTTTTACTCAGTTTGGAAATATCTAGTTAAAATTATGGACTATACATGCTTTTTTTAAACACATTTTACTCAATTTGAAAAAATCAAGTTAAAACTATGGACTATACATGCTTTTTTTAAACACATTTTACTCAATTTGAAAAAATCAACTTAAAACCATGGACTACGCTTTTTTTAAATCGTGAGATTCATCGAATGGCTTTTAAATTTTTGAAATCAATTCAACCGTTTTTGACGAAAGGTCAAAAGTAGACCTGTGGATAGATATATTTAAAATTCATAAAAATAAAACAGCAAAAACTTTGTCAAAAAATCCGTGGATAGATATCTTTGAAGATTTCATAAAAACTAGTTGCGAGCATGGCATCGTGCCTTAAGGCAAATTGCTGGAACTTTCCGAACCGTAATTAAAAATCTTGGTACGGAACTCAAAAAAATTACATAAAATGTGTGCACATTATGAAAATCTCTATGAAATATCTGATAATTTGATGTGCATTTGTCTAATGATAATTTTTGACCGCCAAAAGGCAATTTTAAATTATTTTTATTGAGAATCCATAACCGATAGACCTGCCTTCCCAAAAAATTCAATAAGTTTTTATCTTGTCAATGCAAGTAAAATGTTTTTTGAATGATTAAAATCGGCCGCTCCGTTTTCTTAAAAACGGAGTTACCGTTTTTGGCACTTCTTGCCCCGTATCTCCGGAATGGCTTGACCTGCCTTTGCCTAAAACTAATTAGCACGTCTCCTTATCAATACATGTCGAAGGTTTTTTCAATTATTCAAATAGGTTATTCCGTGTTCTCGAAATCGTCGTCGAAAAATTGTATCCGCACACACACACATACACACACATACACACATACACACACACATACACACACATATACACACATATATATATATATACCATTTTTTCTAAGGTAAGGTATTCCCCTACGGGAAGTTAAGAAACATGCACAAACACACACACATTTTGTCTAGGTTTAGTCTAATTCGATTTAGAATGACTTCGAAAGAATGGCGAAAACAATCTTCTACTTCGGAAAGTTCAAAATTTAATACTGGTAGACATTTAAACTCGTACGAATTTATTCGTAGTGTTGTGAACAAACATGCAAGTTGTATTTTCAAAATTTTATTATTAAAAAGCTCGACCTGTTCTAGTTCTTGTTGCGTGAGTTAGCTCTAGCGTAGCATTATAAATGATATTTTCCCACGATTTAGTATATTCAGAAATGATAAAGTGTAGAATATGGTCCCAGAAGGTTTAGGAAGGTTCCGTGCAAAGTGATATATGATGCTCGCGCGATGATATAGCCGGATTGAGTTCTTGAGGCGCCTGCAATATCCTTAAGCGGCAACTTTGCATATGGGCTGTCATTCGCTTGAAATATGCGCCAGAAATAACCATAACTCCACTATGATCGAATGTAGTAATAGAATCTATGAACGAAAACTGGATTTGTGGGGAAGATGTAGAAATATTTGCGAAAGTTTAGGGCTCAAATGAAAATGAGATCTATTCAAACAGTGCGTTTCCCGGTTCCTAGATAAATTTGAACTCCTACATTATTCATATATATATATATATATATATATATATATATATATATATATATAAAGAATTTTATATACCAAAGAAAATGCTTTTACGCATTTCGGCCTTAGATGTTTCGCCTACATCTAACCAGACGAGTATGTCTGGCACAATAATATTAATATCGACTACTACAACCGCTTTTTACTGAATCTTGTCTTTTTATATATGTATATATTTATTTAAAAACATTAAATAGTTGATATAATATAAAATAATAATAAATAAACCCTAGATAACAATTGCCTATAGCAAACGGTTTTGAAAGCTAAGCATTTTCTTCTGTTTTGTAAAACTGTTTTTCTCTGAAACCAGAACAATCCAAATATAATGAATCGTATTATGGAATACATTTTTTATGATGTCGCTAATATATTATAGAATTATTGCGCAATCTTGTTCAAAGTTATACAACAAATTTAATAAAAAGCAAATATATTTTGTATTAAAAGTTTCACTTAAAACGAATTAAGAATGATCAATTACCAAAATTGGGTGTTATTTTCACTTTATTATTTTTTTATTTAAATTGGTTTTGGAATCCAACCAAATTTAAGTTAAATTACTTATATATATATATATATATATATATATATATATATATATATATATATATATATATATATATATATATACATCTTAAAATTTAATTGTGGTTCATATAGATGTTATAAATAAATTATATACTTTGTGAAATTTGATTTATTTTAATAGTAAATAATATTTACGAGTAAAAAATATTTGCTTTAGAACATGCTTAAAATATGAATTTATTGATATTTAGAGCACACTTTTAAATAATGATCATAGAATTATTATCTCTTATCTTAGATCATTGAAATCTATTACTTTAATGATTTTTTCTAATTAAACCACTTTTCATATGCTTATTATATTTTAGGATATTTGTTGAATGAACCTTAACATCATCTAAAATGTCATCAAATTTGTGAAAAAAAGTTATACAATTATGAAAATACGGCCAGGCCAATCTTCACGAATAACTAATCAGCACCCAGTTTTTGAATTTTTAAAATTGGTTCAGAATTGGTTCAATGGCTCGACTGATCGTCTCACAAATCTAATCGATTTTTTTTTATTAGGGGGCGTCCATTAATAACTTGATAAATTTTTTATTGATTTTTGGACGCCTTCTTTTCCTTGGTGATATTTAAAATTACCTCATCTACCCGCCAAACATTTTTCGAATTTACGAAAGTTCTGGTAAAAAATAAATATACGTGATATCTTACTAAACCTCTCCCCCACGTAATATTTCGTGATTTTTTGTCCACCAACCCCCTTTCTCTAAAACCCTTAAGTGAATAATGGACGGCCCCTTAAGCTAGACTAGAGGTCAAATTTCACTCACATACATACTCATATACAATTTATTTTAGAATTTTGATCTCACACATACAATGAAAATAAAAATTCTATTTTTTATGAATATAAGTAAATTTAAAAATAACTATAATCATGATACTAATTCCGATTAAACTACCTTTGCAATTATCATAATTGGAACTAATTTGTTCTCATAATTCTAATTGAAATAATACCCATATATCTATTACCAATTTATGTCGAAACTCCCAACCAACCCGAATATGTGATTTGAACCCTTTTCAAAAATTTGTCTACTTATCCGGACGACGCATTCGGCATAATGTGGCAAAATCAGTATGTGTTCCTCGTTCGCATTACATTAAATAAACGACATAAGCGACCGAAGACCCAAAGTCCGTTCTGGGCATGAATCCATGAATCCAGCTGCTTATCCAGCGCTAATCTCTTAAACTGAGTATGCTGCGTTAGCACGCCGTACGGTCTTAATTTTTCTCCAGTGAATTTTATATTAGCAGCAAACTTCTAGCTTACGCGAAAGTTCCTTTTTGGGTTAATCGGATTATCGGCATCGTATTGGATTACTGATATTCACCATATTTCTTAATGATGATGATAACAAGTCAATGGAATTGAGTAAAGTTAGCACATATATTTCATGATATTTTACTTGAAAATATATGTGCTAATTATATTCAATTTCATGCATTTGTAAAACTCATATCAAAGACTAATTTTCATATATTAACTCCTTATTACTTACATTCTTCTCTATCCTATAACGATATATATTATTCCCAATTTTAGTATTCATATTTCGTTCGTTTCCTTGTGTATACCAGTTTTTATTTATTTTAAATTGTTTTCCTATGTTGCATACTGATTGGTCATCTGCAAGCAAATAAATTGTCATATATTTGCGATGCATCCGGAAATATCGATTGTACGATGAGCAAACGAATGTGCTAATAAATGAAACCACTATTTACATTATATCTTAAATAAATATGAACGACTATCGTAATTGAAAATATTTAATTGAATACGAGTGAAGGTTTCATTTTTACCCAGGTAGTTTATTATAATTCCTTTTTCTTGCCAATATGTTCATTGTTGTTGATTCACAAATACTCTCATTCCACGTAAATTAATGAACTAAAAATATTTTGCTGCGGAATTTTTAATTAAATTTTATGCAGTACACTGGCAATTCATCATTTTAAGATTTAAATTAAATCTCTGGAGCACTCTCGTAAAGAGTTTATTTTGCCATTCAAACGAGTTTGGTCATAAAACGGATTATGTTTGTGCACATTGTATAAATTATACAGCAATGTATATAAAATTGCATTTTTCTTTTGAAACTTTATTTGATGAAAAATTAGTTGGGAAATAAAATTTTATTAAATTATTTAATTGAATCTTTCTATGGAATTTGTTTTCATAATCTTTCATACCAGGCACTCTTGTCTGACTGAAATATGGAACAAATATATAAATAAATAAAAATAAAATAAAATAAATTGACTAAGCAGTGTTAAAATGAAGGATCTTATCTCATATTTCTAAAATTTATAGATAGGAGATTTTGCCATTTTTTTAAATTTATGTATGTTTCGCTTTACCCTATATAAATAATATACAGATATAAAATTGAAAAAAAAAATGAAAAAAAAAATCTATTGCTGTAAAACATGCAAACACAAATTTTACATTTGTTTATAAAATATACTTTAAAGGCGTAACAAACTCTACTTGGTATTGATAGCTATTATTTACATAAAATTCTAATTTAATTGCAATATTTTATATTCTATATAATTATTAATAGTTCTTTATTTTATTGGACAGCTTTATTCGATTTCAATTTTCATATTATTTGCACCCTTTCATCTAATATCTTAATACTTAAAGAAAAGGGTTGTTTTCTTCAGAAAATCCGACTTTTTGATTTAAACTTTTTTTGGCGTTTCATGTCATTTTCAATCGTTCGAGACCAAACGTTATGTGCAACTGAAAACATTATTTCTAAATAAAAATTTGAAGACTATTTCTCAATGAAAATATTTATTATATCTCAATTGCTGATTAAGTTGATTATTTGCACGTATGAGGTGGGTTTAGGCAAAATATTCATAAAACTTAATTTTCAAATGACTTTCTCTAATCAATGCAATAGTTCGATTTTTCATCTTCTGCATATAAGCACTACAGCCATAATACCTCTGTTCTATAAATTTTCATTTGACATAAATAATAATAACGAATAATAATAATAATAATTTGATGCTTAAAAAGTCAATTATATAACAAATTTTATCTCGTAATTCAGAGTACTCTGTCCTTAATGAAATACGTATCTCATTACATGCCTTAGAGAGAGCTCAGTGGGAGCTCCTTCCTTACTGAATATGTCCTTTTCTGAATTCCTTCGGAAAAACTGAATAATTGAACGCGCATCAGTGCACAGAGACGTATAAATAAATAATACGGCAATGTTGTTCCCAGCGCCAGCAGACATGCATTTTCTACTGAATAAATTATACTGCCACCGGGTATATTATAGACTGAAGCGAAAATGTATCTTGTGTCACCTCAGGTGATGCCTCGGAAACAGTTTTGTAGTTCTAAACTAGACATTCCCGTAGTTGGAATATTGTGTAAAGGATTGTTTATTAAGAGCAGATGAGGTCGCATCAGGACGGTTGCACATTTTGTTTTGGATTCCGAGATTGGAATATACCAAGTTATTAACTCGAACACAATATGTGATAGTTGATTTTCGTGTTCAAAAATGTGGACAGGAATGTACATATATATATATATATATATATATAATTTTACTTTTCTTAACTAAAAGCTTTTTTTCTTTACTTAATCATTTCCACGTTTCGTTGATAAGGGATTTGTTGTTCTCGAGGAATTTTGAAAGATTACAATTGAAAATCTTTCAAAATTTTATTTTCCATTCTTATGAGCGTTTACACTAAAATTTATATTAAACATTCACTAAAAATTATATGTGATGATGATTTTATTATAGTGTAGTGATTGTATGTATATTAAAGTACTATTAGTATGTGTGTGTATTTCAATAAGTAAACTATTATTAAAGGAGTAAGATACATGTCCTATATATACAAGTTCGTTCAACAAGTCGTTATTTTTTTTATTCTCCAACCTATTAAATAAAGTCTAACATTTTAGGCTTAGGAGCTCATTAAATTAATCTTTATTTTCTTGTTTTCCCAGGCAACTAATATAAGTCTAATATTTTAGAAGCAGAACGAATTTCATTTTTGTTATTATTCATGAGTATTATATTAAATAAAGTAGAATCATATATGTAATTTGGTACAATATAGATTTAATGTCAGAATGTACAAAATTTTAATAATCCGGTAGAAATGCCACATACTGTTGCAATTTCTTATTTTTATTGGAATTTTTGCTGGCAGATAGACAGAAGAAATGATACTCATAATACAAATTAGATCACATGCATATAAATATATATATATATATATATTAGGGTGTCCTTAATATGGAAATTTTCGAATTTTATTGCTCCCAGGGGCTTAAATGCTTCCAAATTGATAAAAATTCTCTAAAAGTTTTAGCTCTTAATATCAACTTTTAGATAGTTCACAATTCAGTCAAAGCTTTGTATGGAAATTGCATAGAAAACATTTCGAAAATTTTAAAAATGTTTTTAGGTATTCACTTAGCGACAAGTGAATTAAAAGTGACAATTTGTGTCATCTTTTATTGAAAATTCGACGATCTGAAAAACGGGTTTTTCATAATTAGTTTTGTATGGCGTTGAATTATGAATAAAACTCATTCATTTAATTGATTGAATTGACTCATTCATTTGTTTGCTAAGTTATATCTAAAGAACATTTTTTAAATTTCCGATTTTTTTTTCATGCAATTTCTATACGAAGCTTCGAATAAATTTCGCACTATCTAAAAGTTGATATTAAGAGCTAAAACTTTTAGAGATTTTTTTCTTATCAACTTGAAAGTATTTAAGCCCATGGGAGCAATAAAAATTGTGTAATTTTAATTTTGTTTTTTGAAGATTCTCTTCTGATGAATGTTCATTTTATTTATTTTATATTATTTTTTTGTTACTGTTATTTCATGTTTTATATAATTATGTTTTTACCGAATGATGTTACACATTTATGGTTAAAACATGAATAATTTTCTGATTACCATTGAATAATTTTGAAATTTCTGTCTAATACAAAACTGAAAATATTTTTCTAACGTAATGCATTTTTCTCTCGGACAGGAAAGCAAAGCAAATATTAACAATGAGTTGGTACTTAAAGTAGATTAAAAAATCATGTAATGTAGAAATTTAAAAGGTTAATTAAAAACTTTTGTTTGCAAAGTGTTCGTACCTACGTAAATTCCTACTAAGTCACATTTGTTCTTTAATTTATTAAAATATTATAATTATAATAAAAAAAATCTCTTGAAAAATATTGGACTATAATTGCTCATTTAAATCAATGAGCACTGGATTTAATTTTATTTTTTTATATTTGACTGATAACTTATACGCCTATAATCTTTTGGGGTATTTTTCCAATCCAAAACCGCTTATCTATTTCTATTCAGCTGAAACATATGAAAAAGTCATGCATCACCTATTATTATTGAAATCGCCTGAATGGTCCATTATTCATCGGCTGGTGCCGATTTTCACACGGTATATGGTCACTTTTGTTGTATTTGTGTGAAGGATGTTTGGAATCCCTTTTAAATGCGATTCTTTTGCTATCTGAAAGAGTTGAGTGGATGTTTTTAGTTAAGTGCTATTGAAAAGTACACAAGTCTTTTATCGCTGTATGTTGGATACAGTAGAACCGGGTCCGGATGAAAATGGAAGGAAAAATATATATAGAGATATAATATCTGATTATGTTAAATTTTTATAAAATATCAACGTAGTAATAGTATATGGCTTTTGAAATTGTGGTTAATCAAGATAATAATATAAACAAATTTTACGCTCAATTCACCAGAACAGATCTTGCTTTAATATTTTCTCTGGGCAATATCATTTTATATTCCCTAATAACTTACATTTTTAGAATGTTAACTCAATTTTCTCCTTATACTCGATAAAACTTCCGCAGAGTTAGTCATTTTCTGCTGCATAAAATCGATGTGCTTTTATTATATAAAGAATCCGCTCAGCGCGACTTCAATGCAAACAATGGATAATACATTTGCCATAAGCTATGCAAAAACTCTATCATAATCCGAGATAAAAAAATATACTAGAGTTAATATTTTCCCCATACGCTTATCGATTTTTCATCCAAAGCGCGCTACTCTGTAAAGTGACTGTCATCCGCATTTTACGGCGGTTTTTCATTCGGGTATAGATTAAAAAAATAAAAAGAATAGTGAAAAAAATTATTATATGTATTAGCGAGAAAGCTTTATAACGAACAACCTGGATTAAAACTACAGACTGGACTAAATATGTTTGGATAGATTGCCATAGTAAAAGCTTAAAATTACAGATTATTAATTATTATCATTAAAAATTTATTATATTAATTCAATTGTGAAAATATTTATCGTTGTTATTACAGTCTTGGTAAATATTTTCGCACACTTGTACAAATTTATTTTACAATTTTAATTTTTTTAAGAAAATCCCTTTGGTTGATCTGCACAGAAGAGAAGAATTAATCAATGCTATGCGTTTAAAAAAATATTTTGATATCCAATAATTGCTAAAATTCTGTATTTTTACTGTAGACGTAATTTACATTTATGTATGTATGCGATTTATGTAAAAAAAAAATTAAATTAAAAATTAAATATTAAATTGCAAAAGTACAAGGCGTCTCCACCGGAATTTTCCTCTGAAGGTTTCTAGTGAATCTTTGTAGGTAAATCTGGTAAATCATCCTACAAAGAATTAATTTCAAGAGCAAACTATATATTGTATCATATATAATGATGTAATGAAGGTGCTGAAATTAAATGTAAGTCTTAATATTAAGCCTTGGGCAACAAAAAATAAAGATATATTTAATGAGCTCGTAATACTAAAATGGTAGTCTTAACTTAATGTACTGGGCGATAACGTAAATGAAGGAAAAGGTTACAAATGTTTGAATTTTTTGCTTGTAATATATTTAATTGAATATTTAAACACCATGTTGCATTTCTGGAAAACTTTAGTCAGAGAAAAAAATGGACTTGTAAGATTTTTTAACTTCCCGTAGGGCAAGTTATATAAATCTCAAAAAATCGAAAACAAAAATTTTTATATACCTTTACATTTCAGAGATGTCTGAACATTTTGACATACCTTAGAAAAAATTGATGTATGTGTTTGTGTGCATGTGCGTGCGTGCAGATACAAAATTTCGTCGACGATTTCGGGAACACGGTTCAACCGATTTCAATTATTCAAAAAACATTCGATTGGTGTTGATAAAGAGACGTGCTGATTAATTTTTGGCATAGGCAGGTCTAGCCATTTTGAAGATACTGGGCAAAAAGTGCCAAAAACGGTAACTCCGTTTCCAAGAGAATGGAGCGCCCGATTTTAATAATTCAAAAACATTTTACTTGTATTGACAAGATGAAGAGCTGATTAAATCTTTGGAAAGGTCCAGCGGTTATTAACTCTCAATAAAAATAAGTTAAAAAATGTCATTTGGCAGTCAAAAATATTTATTGGACATATGTACACACTTTGTGTAAATTTTCCTGGGTTCCGTACCAAGATTTTTAATAATGGTACGGAAAGTTCCAGAAATTTGCCTTAGTAATATTTCTTGTTTATTATTACGAATAAATGTCTGAACTAAGATACTTCATCTCCCGACGCCTTACGTTTCGTATTTGAACTAGTCTTGTTATATAATATCGTTACATATTTGCTATTCATATAATCTGAAGCACTTATCGTGCTCCTGCTCCTACCATTACCCTGCATATATCTCGTTCATTAAGTCTGTAAAACACAACGGGAGGTATACATTTGCAACTGTGACTGTGATGGCTTCGTTCATACATCATAACACATGACATAAGGTTTACACTTATGTCAAGGAAAATGGAAACTATCTTGTAAGTGTAAGAACCCTCATCATTACCAAAGACGCCTGTCTCAATGAAATTACGCTGTTATCTGAAGTGACGTGGTTATACGCAAAGGAAACTCATATGAGGAATACATACGAGGACTTAGTTGGATATCATAAATATAAATTTATATATATATATATATATATATATATATATATATCATGTTTACAAATATCACTTGACGCATTAAAATTGCAAAGCCATCATAATCTTCTTGCTGCTACACAGCATTCCTTCATTCACCTAATGAATTAAATGAATGGAATATTTACTAAGCACTTTAGGATTAATATTTGAAGCTTCCTATTTAATTTCACACTAATTAGTCCTCTCTTATATTTAGCAAAGCGCTCTTGTCTAATCAATATGCCAAAATTCTATAATTATCATTATCCAGCAAAATCCAATCAATTGTTTTGAACTGCTGAAAATTAACAAGGCGATGGATATATATATATATATATATATATATAGGTATACATATATATATATATATATATATATATATATATAATATAAATATATAATTTTAAATTATGAAATGATGCAATTTTATTAATTAATTATTTATGAGGCAAATATTAATTAAATATTGCTTGCTTTACGATTTTTATTACCTTTGTTTGTCGTTTATATAACTAATGTCATTAATTTTAATTAAATAATACAATACGAAAATTTCATCAATGTATTCACACATAAAATAATAAAATCGAATAAACTAGGAGTTGGTTTTTAAGTCGATAAATCATAATTTTTGTAGTAAAATGTTTTATTAAGGGTAGTTTCATCTAGTGTAGAAATTCATAAAAATCGTTTTTTTGTTTAATTATTCAAGAATATGTGTACAGAATTTTTAAAATCTGAATTATTTTTGGATTTTCTTTTCTGTTTTCTTCAAAACAATGTTTTTCAATACGATGCCCACGATTTTTCGAGTTTTACGGAAACTATTCACTTGAAATTTTCAGAAAAAAATTTATAGTGTTTTTCAGAGTCCTCGAATTTTTTAAAAATATTAAAAATTTAAATTTGGGCATGATGACTAGCATATACTAGCCTCTTGCCCAAATTAATATTTTTAATGTTTTTAAAAAATTCGAGAAATCTAAAAAAGCTGTAAGAAAATTTTTTTTTTCCAAATAGTCGTAATTTCATCAATCCTAGCACATACCTTTGCAACATTTTTTATAATTACAATATTTGTTACAACTGCTAAATAATTTAACATCTAGTAACAACAATAAACAGTAACATAAATTTAAATAAAAAAGAATGCAAAATAAAGAATAGTATTTAGTAAAAATTTTGAAAAATTGATGTGTGATTTTAAGAAAAAAAATCGAATAAATAAAAATAATAGATTTAAAAAAAAGATACATATTGATACATACTTATTAATGTCAATTTTAACTAGGCTCAATTGCTTTTAAAGCGTTACATAATATATCTGAAAATTTTGTTCTTTTATTTGTGGCTTCTAGGGCTAAAAACTCTTTTTTTAAGTTTGAGTAGAGCAATTCACACCTTCAATAAGAAGTGTCATTGATCTAAATTAATATATAAATTGATATAATAATCCTAAATTAATAAAAACAAAAAGATAACACGGAACCTTTCTGGAAACTATAACAGACTGATATGATTCCAAATTTTATCGAACCGGTATGATTCCAAGTACTAAAAACCTTGCTTCCATCTAGTATATTTGTTATTTTCCATTTATACAGTAAAAGCCGATTTTTTCCATTAAAAGAACCGGTTTTCGAATTTCATAATTTTCGTCAAAAAGCCGGTTTTCAAAACCGGTTTTTGAAAACCGACAAACCCTATGCATAACCACAGTAAAATCTATACTCTGCTAAAAAAATCTAGGAACTATGTCTAAAAATATCCAAACATGTTACAAATAAATAAAACAATATAAACCCCAAGTACTAAATTATCCAAATATTCCCACCTCATTATTCTCATCATTTTCCTCGGTGTGATTTGTTTCCATTTTGTCCGTTTTTTATTATTCGTCGTTGAATGTTTTTCGCTGTTTCTTTGCGAGAGAGAGCTGTCATAAAGACGTCTATAGGGGCCTGTTGTGCTTTTGTTTTCGCTTGTTAGAGTCATTGTTATGTGTTATATCCAAGAGTCGCTTGTCACAACTTTGTTCGCGTTCTGAAAAGTTACTGACTCCGCCGTTAAAGTCAAAAGCGGATTATGGCAACGGGGATATACGAGGGAAAATGTAATATATTTTGTAATATAAAGTATAATAAATATCGTTATTCGAAATAATAAGTTGCTGTAATTGGTTATTATAGTTTCCTGTCATGCGTATAAATTTCATGGAATAAATTAATTCCATAACGACGTAAAGCGTGAGAAACGAAAACACACTCTCTTTACAATAAATCTCCAATTATTTGGTACACATTCCTGTTAATTATAATTAATTTGAATTTCAGTCATGGTACGCAAATAGAATGTATGGATATATACTCATTGACATCGTAGAACTTTGTGAAGCATAAGAAATGGTATCAGACTGGTATAGAAATTTTCAGGATGTAGGTGCTACCTATTTATAAACTTTTTAAAGTATTAGCTTTTTATGACATTACTAAATTTTCTCAATTTGTTTTCAATAACTATTTTCTTGCATAATCCTTATCCTTTATCTATGTATAGACTGACCATTTGATCGCCTGTACAACCATGTTTTTTTATTGCTATTTTATTAATATAAATTTTTTACGGTTTTAAATGAGTATAACTTTTAACCTTGTGCAAGAATTTTGAGCTTGACTGGTGGTCAAATAGACTTTAATATGATGAACTTGATGATGAACATTGTATTTAATGTTCGAAAGCTTTTTTCAGCTCTTTTTTCAGAAGCGAAATTTGTGCAGCTACTATGATTATAAAATTACTATCCTTTTAATATTAACTATGAATAAGCTTGACAAGAGCCTGAAATAATATCTATTATTATTGATTACGGATTGCTTATGAATAAATAAATAAATAAATAAATAAATTTATTATTATTATTTATAATAACTTATTTTCTCCTCTATTTGCTAATACCACATACTTTCGTCGTTATTATTCAATATTTCAAAATTTCTTGGAATATAGACGTAAATTAAAAATATATTTAAATTTGCCTATATATATATATATATATATATATATATTTAAATTAATATTTATATTAAATATTAAAATTGTTCAGGATGTAGTACAACCTGCCTTTTTAACTTTCCTCAGGGCAAGTTATAATAATAGGTTTGAAGGTTTCTGAACATTTTGGCATACCTAAAAAAATGGATGTGTGTGTGTGTTTTGGTGTCCACATTTTTTCGTCCACGTTTTGGGGCGCACGGATCAACCGATTTGAATGGTTCGAAAAACAATCGATTTCTATTGATAGAAAGATGTGCTGATTAGTTTTTAGCAAAGGCAAGTCCGGAACGGAACATTCGACTTCAACGATCTAAAAAACATTCATTTAATTTCAATTTAATTTCAATTAAATTTAATAATATTCTAACTATTTCAATAACCAGGAAATTGTACGGATTGCAGCTTATTTGTCGAATAAATTACATGTTCAAGCTCAATATTAATTAATGCTTCCTTTGATATAATTAAGACCATTAGATGTAAATGATTGACAGTTTAATTATTGATAGCTCAATAACTATAAGAGTTAAATAATTAATCACAACTAATATTGACTAGTTATGTATAATAATGAAACTTTAATCAACAGATCAAACAATAATCAATCAGAGTTTTAAACAATATTAATTAATTTTACTATTTTTACTTAGTCTAAGACTTAATGAATTATATTAAAGGGAATTGAAAGTACTAAAAAAATGTAAAAAATAAATTAGTAGTATCACAGTATATATTTATTACTGTTTTGATTTAAAATTCTTCCGCTATAATAAATTATTTATATTTCTATGAAAATTTACGTGGATGATCTATATCCCCATGGTGTGAAGTTTGCGAACAAAAATGAAGTCCTTCTACAATATAATTTTGTACAAATTGCAACACGCCCAGAAAGTTTCCATCATGGGGGCACGTCTGAGCAGAGTAACGTTCAGTCTTGTTCTTTATGTCAATTATGTTCTTGGAGAACAAACAAGCTCTCATGAACTCAAACAGACCTATTGATTGAACCACATTACATTGAAGAAACAAAGTTCTAAGTATTTCCAACAATTGCTCACCTTATAACGAAATCTTTTCAATCACAGCTCGGGTAATAAGAGAAAATTTTAACATGGTTTGGTAATTTCACTGAACAATTTCTAAACCATTTTACAAATTAATAATTAATAATTATATATTGGGAGTTTGTAATGAGCAGTATGATAAGCAATCTTTATATAGCATAAGATAAAGTTTTCTTTGAAAATGGTTTAATATGAAATTTTTTGAATATTCACAAAGCAGAAACAAAGTTCCAATAATTATGTATTTTATAACAAAAACCTTTCAAACACAAGAAGGTTATTTTGATGTATATTATAATAAATTCATTCTAACAATGCCAATGATATTTTTTATAACTTTAATGATTTCCTTTATTACAAACTTTTAATGATAAATTATGGTTGTCAACATTGCCTTCGCGTCTGATCAAATTTTTTCTTATATTTGTGATTCACATTCACGAAAATACATATAAATATTCATCATGCCTTGTGTAAATAATACATTTTAAATTGGATTGTATAGCTTACAATGGGGTGCTCATTCGCGCATTAATCTAGTCTTATGAAATTTGCATTTTCCGACGCATGCAAATAATTGTGTCGCCTACTGCATTTCATATAGAGGAAGGGCGGGTTTAATTTGCATAAAAATTCGCATATCTCATTTGTCGCTTGTTAATCTAGTTTATAAAAAATGTTATTATGGCATTCTATAGATACACTGTAGATGCGGGCGTCCTCAATATCAGAAATTTGCTTGGAAATGGATTTTTATTTAATACTGATTTTCCCACATCCTAATTGATGGCCCAAACTATGTACAGGCGTGTTGTGTATGTACAATTTCCGAAATTTATATCAGTTCTCCAAACAGTGTAAATCAGTTGAGCGCAATTTATGGCTTTAGAGTCGAGGGTTGTTAAACAAGAAGTGTTCACGTAAACTTTGCCGATCAAATAATGTTACACGACCGCGACTTCAAAATAACATATGCTGAATTAATTCAAGCGTCCATCGTTCTAAACCAATTATATAAAGAGTTCGTAGCCTGATTAGGTAGCTGGTGAGCCGAGAACAGTCTGAATCTTATTAGGATTCAGAAATAATAGAAAATACGAAAAAGAAGTTTAGAATTATAATGAAATTTAAATAAAGTTCTCCAAGATAAATACGTCATTCCACTTCAATATTTATTTTTGCATGTCATTGGATCTAATTCATAAACTTTCTGAATGTTTGTCAACGCTTTAAATCAATTCTGCCATCGACAAATCGTTTTTATAAGGAGAATAAAACCTATATTAGATTTACACAGGGTAGAACAGGGCACAAAAGTCCAATTTGACTTTGAGAAATCATATTTTAATCAATCAAACCAATCATATCACAACAAATAACAAACATCAAACAAACAACTTTCTAACTATGGTACAAAGTCTTATTTTTAATTTTAAAGGGATTTTACAAAAGAATAGCTTCATTATTCAACATATGCAAAATAAAATTTAATTATATTTTGTCAGAAATATTTATCAGCAGAGTTGGAATAACTATTTATTCAATTTATTTTTTGTAAAATTGCTTTAACTCAATTTACTTTTTATTTACTATTTTTAATTGATTACAACTTTGCCAAAGGTAAAGGTTCAGTTGGTCATTTTTACTACCTGTAACGCATTTTAGTGCATTTCCAGCTTTTTGTTTCTATTTAATGGAGAAATTTATTTGTTGTAAGTATCGAATTTTCTGATTAATAACATGGATGCTTGGGATAATTAAATTCAGATATCGGCATTGAAAACTATTTATTTCCGAAGAGTATAAAATGTTTGAGTATAAATTTAAATTCATTGTTCAATCAAATGCATTGATGGAAGATAAGGATAACCATTTCTCAAACTACCATTTACCACTACTATTTTCTCAAAAGATGAAGAATTCTTCTAACAAAAAACATACAAAGGTTATATGAAGTTTGATCTGCGATACCGTAAAAAACATACCCATATAATTTAATTATAATTTGTCAGAAATATTCATCAGCAGAGTTGGAATAACTATTTATCTAATATATCTTTTGTAAAATTGCTTTAACTTTATTTACTTTTTCATTAACTATTTTTAATTGATTACAACTTTGCCAAAGGTAAAGGTTCAGTTAGACTTTTTTACCACGTGTAAGATTTTACAGAAGTTACATAAAAACTGTTGAATCTAACTCAAAATTAATAATAAATCTTATAAAACAAATAAATGAAGTATACCTAAAAATTATATCAAGTTCTTTTAAAGTAAGCAATAGTGCTCACAACCAAAAAAACTAACAACGGAAGAAAATACTTTTTTATGGATTTTCAAACATTTCCCGATAGCAATGTAGTAAGAATCAAGGTGACAAGGTTATACAGCTTTATCCCTCTACTTTTAAATATTATTGATAAAAAAAACTCTTACCTTTACTTGCTTCTGAGATGTCGGTGGTAAACTTTTATCCGCGGACCTTTAAGTAGACCCCGATCTACCTATAAAAAAAAATATATTAAATGATTTAGTTGAAATTTTTTGTGCTTTACCAAATAATTAAAATATAAGAGTGTAAAAAATCAAACCGTAACTCCAATGAAAAATTTTCTACCAATATTTTTACAAATGTGACGCCTGCTTGGCCACCGATATGAGCCCGTCACCATATAAAATATTATCCAATTTTAATATTTTAATATTTCCTATCCTTCTCAAAGGGCCATTTCATGCATCAGCTCCTCAGCTGATGACTCGTGCCTTTAATATAGGCAACGAAAGAACGGATAATGACGAACTTAGAACGAGGGATAATGGCAGTGGACGTGTCGGTTTGAAAACACACGCAAGAAGTTAAGAGTATTAGGGATTTGGGTCAAGTGACGAGGGTCTAAGGCTGCCAACACTTTTATTGAATAAACATTGTTGGATAAATAGTATTGCGGCTCGGAGGAAAACTCATTTATAATGGCAGTCAAAGAATTTTTGATAGGAATGAGACGTTGGTACGTATCAGAGGATGGAAATTTTCTTTTGAACTGGTGATCAAAAAGTGATTTAAATCTTACATTGAATCCATAGAAGTAGTTTTTTTAAAACTAGCATTTACGCCTACTCTTATATTTAAATGTAACAAAATTAAAAAGCCGTAAAAGAGCCCAATGTTATGACAAGGCTATGTTATGTAGCAGTTTTCATACAAAATGGTACCAAAAACTGCCGATAACTAATGTTGCTGTGCAGTCCGGCGTTTAAGGTAGAAAACCTAACTTAGAAAATCGGATAACTTAGATCGGAGGGAAACTCGTTTATAATGGCAGTCAAAGAATTTTTGATAACAATGGGACGGTGGTGCGTATCAGAGGATGGAAATTTTCTTTTGAACTGATGATCAAAAAGTGATTTTAGACTTATGTTAAATCCAGATAAGTGGCTTCTTCAAAACTAGCATTTACGCTTATGCTGAAATGCAACCAAACATATATTATCAGATACTGAATTTAGGAACTAAAAATCAAATTGTATATTCACTCAAAATTATATATATAAGGGCTGGTCGATTTGTATGGGTAACAATAAGTCGCATAGGGACATTAGATTTTTGGGTACTAAGGATCAAAATAAGATACTTTGCCAAAGAAACTATATCTCTAAAATGAATTCTGATGTCCCGTGCACTAATTCAAAGATTGAGTCAAATTTTTAAAAATCTTGTTTTGGCTTATTTAGAGCCCCCCAATAGTGTCCAAGTGTATGATCGCCCCTACTACTTTGGAAGATCGATCTACCCATGTCCATGGTTTACCCCCTTTGACCTGCCCTTAGAGGTTTCCTATACAAAAATTGCATAATTTTTGGTACTTTGCATGACAAAAACCAGCGATTTAAATTTTTTATAATATTCATTTACTTATAACATATGTAGATAAAACTTTGTATAATGTAAAAATGATTGCTTAAAGTCTTTTCTCTAAAGGACCGACAGCCTCTAGCATAGAAACGCGCAAAAACAAACTTTATTGGAAAAATTGAAACAAAAAATTTTAATGAAATTTTTTTCGTGAAAAAGTTTTTTGGGTATGTATGAATTTATATCCGAAAAAATGGTTTAAAAGAAAGTTGCTGGGTAAAATACCAAAAACGATGATTTTTTGCAATTTTTGTATCGGAGATCTTATGGGGGAGGGTAAGTTTCAAGGATTGAACGATGAGCATGGGTGGATCAGCCTTTTAAAGCTAGTGGGGGTCATACATTTGTGCGCGATTGGGGCACTCTAAATTTGTCAAAACGAAATTTTTCAGAATTCAACCCTTATCTTTGGGTCAATGCACGGGACATCAAAATTCATCTTAGGGAAATGATTTCTTTGGCAAAGTATCTTATTTTAATTTCTAGTAACCGAAAATCATATGTGCCTAAGCGAATTTCAAATCGACCCGCCCTATTATATATATATATATATATATATATATATATATACGTGTGTTTATATGTATACATATGTGAAGTATGTGAAGAGGGTACATGTCAGTTACCATTTCTCTATTTGCGTTACAGCCCTTGAATACAAAGCGTGCGTGATTATTTTATTAAGTATTGACATTAATTGAGCTTAGTCTTAGGATAAAGTAACCAGAAAGTGAGTCTCTCCGGAGACGTAAATTGAATATTTACGAAAGCAAGAACAGCAGAAACCCATCAACATATAAATTCTCTTTGGCAAACTTTAAAATGTACGTAAAAGTTTACCAAACTCGGTGAGCATTCCCGTGGGAGTGTTCCAAGCATAATGTATAGCTAGTTAGAAAACCAAGCTACGGTGTACTACGACGACGACGTACTATATATGGGAACCCACATCGTATAACAAAACTTGGAAAAGGAAAACCCATTTATTTGTCTACTACGTTTGCGAACGAGATCTTATCGTTTCTTGCCTTCTGTTTCCTAATCTAAATTGCCATGCGGAACTACTTTATAGTTTAATTGACTTTTACCAAAAAAAGAGGGTTCAAAAGTTACTTTTATATTTTTATTGAACGAAGATAACTCTATAAGTTAATGCCAATCATAAATAAAATGAAAAATCATGGGAAAATCATGATAAGTCGAATTTGACTTTTAATAATTGTACCTGTAACTAGAGTACATATTGTAACGACACTAGATAATCTCGCCAAACTTCTAATACTACCCTCACTCGCCTATAATATGAATATAATATAAGGAACCTTTAAACCCATTCTCGTCACAATATATTTAATTATCTGACAATTCGATATGTATCTCTAATGAAAATCCTTAGACCCATACCAGCATCAGTCTATGATTTCCCTTTTCAGTATAATCAAGAATCATATAATTCCTGGTCACTTATTTGCGGTGCACAGAGACTAGTTCACTTTTTTTTTTTTTTTTTTTTTTTTTTTTTTTTTGTTTGGCCTCGCTTACTCTGAGCATTTAGCCACCTACAACATTTTTATTTATTTACATTCTAATTTATATCATTTTCAATCTATTTATGTATCCTATTCTATATTCTTCTTAATTTTTCTTCTTCTTATTTTCTTCAATTTTTGCTCTTTTTTCAAATTTCCAATTCTATTTAACTTTCAACTTTATTCCATTTTTTTTCGTCATTCTTCTTCTTACTCCTAATTCAATTCAACTATTCGAATTCTGTTAAACCTAACTTTTTTAATTTTTATTCAAATTATATTTAACAAGTACTATTTTTATTTGATTTCTACACATATTTTTTTCATAAATTCTAAGTCGTTGACAAGATTTGATCCGAAGATCCCTGTCGTGTGAATCGAACACGCTACCAAAGAGCTATGCTCGCCACAGACTAGTTCACTTGAACATTTCTCTGTGTCAAGTAAATATATGTTTATCAGAACAAATACAATTAATTTTGCGTTTGATCGTGTTATTTCCAGCAAGGAATTCGAATTAATTACGACACGGTTTCAGTAATTGGATATTGCTCGTTCAGACCCCATATACAGTTTACTGTATCCTAGGTCGATACTGTGCAAGAATAATATATGCAAAACAAATTTAGGAACGTTGCAATACAATATGATAATGAACTACCACCACAAATTCGAGATGTAATTTATTAATTTATTCGATATTGTAACTACTTTGTATACGTTATATTGTGGAAAACGTCAGATCAATTTGCTACGTGTTTATTGGAATTAAATTAAATCGTTTTTTACCTATCAGAATATAATTAGTAATACATAGGCAAACGCCCATTTAGATTTAATATAAGCATTCTATATTACAGATTTCACTTTTGTTAATTATCACTATAATTTTTTTTTAAAAGACGCAATTCCTATGAATATTTGGTTTTTACCTTTAGAATTATTTTTTTATATTAAATGGTGTACATTTGATCGATCGATACACGTGATTGATTTTTAAGGGATTTTGGACCCCCCCTCACCCTGATAATTTACGGTGATATTTAGAATATTTAGAATAATCATGTGTATTTTTAGTTACGTAAAATTTTCCGAACAAATTTTTGGAATTTACGAAAAAAACGTAAAATTTTTGTTTTTTTTTTTTGAAAATTTTTGTACAAAATAATTACACGTGATATCTTACTAGATCCCTCCCACCCCCACGTGATTTTTCGTGATTTTTTTGTCAAAACCCCCTGCCTCTTAAAACTTCACGTGATTAATGGTATGCCCCTTAAGTTGTTCATGCATTTTATTACATCAAATAATTTATAAATATGTGAGAAAATTCTTTTTAAACGAGGATAAAATTTTCGATTTTTTCTTCAAAATAAGGCTGTATGATATTTTTTCTTATGTCATCTTAAATTAAATTATAAAGAGTAATTAGATACCCAATAGTATAGGTTTTTTATTAGTTGCATAAACCAGTACCGTTATTTAAACAAGTTTTTTTAAATCTAAATAATTTATCTCCATGCTTTTGTTTTTAAATTTATATTATTGTAAACAATCTTTTCTATAAGTAAATTACCATGTTTAGTATATTAATTAAAAACTCAATTTGAAATTTTGTTCGTATTGGCGTGAATCTCATTAAAATATTGATGCCGTACTATTGTATAACTTTAATATAAAATTTCTATTAATGAAAGCAATTATAAATTTCATATTGTCTGTCAGAACTTTTAATTACTTTGTTTTATTTATACAGCGGTTTGTTGACGAACTCGTTCGGTTCTTCTCTGGAAATAATATATATATATATATATATATATATATATATATATATATATATATATATAATGTTGAGGATATTGCTATTTACTGACCATTAAATTATGAGAATTAAATTATTATTTTAATTCATTAAATAGGTCAGTAAATATGTCAATAAATTCAATTTCGGTTTTATAAGAAAGTTTCAATATTAACATATGTCGAATAATTTTAGAATTATGGTAGGTTTTTATAAATACCTCTATTGTGCAATTTTGTTTATATTTTTTATTATGTATTATAATAGGTTATGACAAATTTTCCGTTTTAAAAAAAATCTTCAAAGTTTCTGGTATACAATTTAATATATAAATACCGTAAGAACTTGGTAAATGCAGTTTTGTGCGATTGCGGTTCAGTTTAATCAAAAATATCCATAAAATTATAAATTTTATACGAATCCATGTTACAGAATAAATTTTTCACAATCGAACATACTGTTCCAAGTTTATATCTGTAATAAAAATTCGTTCGTTTTACATGTTTATTCTAGTTTTCGATTTATTCAGATAAATTCATCCGCCAGCTGTATAAATCACGTATGCGCAACTATTAGTCCAATTACGAATAAATTCATGGACCGTGTTAGAGAGTGTTACAAACAAAAAGATTTTTTTTTACAATAAAACGCATTTTAGTGCATTTCCAGTTCTTTGTTTCTATTTAATGGAGATATTTATTTGTTGTACGTATCGAATTGTTCTGATTAAAAACATGGATCCTTGGGATAATTAAATGCAGATATCGACGTTGCAATCTATTTGGTTCCGGAGAGTATAAAATGTTGGAGTAAAAATTTAAATTGAACATCAATCAATTAATTGCATTGCTTACTGATCAAGATAAACAAAAAAACAGCTTTATTTGATTATTTTAAAATAGGGTGGAGCGAAACTTAAGGGTCCACCGGAATAAGGTTCACCACTGTTATCTCAAAAACAAGTAAAGTATAGAGCCTTTTACCGATAGTATTTTAAAGTAGGAGGCAAAAGAAGTATAACCAGTTATCACCTATGTATGTAGTTTATTTCACTTAGCCAGCATAATTACTGAAGGTCAAGTTGGACTTTTGTACCGCGCCCTACACAAGAGCACTGTTATTACTAGAATATTGATATTTTAAATTTTTGTTTATTTTTTTGAAGCGTATACCCCTGTACTAACTATTATTATCCCAACCAGTTTTAAAAAAATATATATTTGGTCAAACATTTTTGTTTCATAGAACAAACAAAAAACATTTTTCCACTACCTTGTTGGAATTCATTTTCCATAGCTCCTGCCTAAAATTTTCTTTTCCACTCGCTAATTAATTAACTCAATCAATTCCAATAGTATCAAAAAGTCAAATAATAATTATCATCTGTTGATGTTGATGTGTATGTTATTATTTGCCATTGCTGTATCCCAGGTAATTAAGTTTGCTTGTGTGGTTCAATATTGACGAGTTCGACCATGTATTTATTAATTAGAGCTGCCAAGCATAACAGGACATTCATTAGCCAGGCGCTTCTCTATGTTATGGGTAACATACATGGGGGTATCGGGTACATATAGATATATATATAGTCTAGATGTGTCAATAAGTGGCGTTAGTGGTGGAACTAATGATCTATTTATATATTACAATTCCTCTAATTGACTATTTATATATAATAATACTTATATATGTGTGATAAGGGCTCTGCGCACTGCTCCAGAATATTTTTTTAAAAATCTCATCTCATTCATTAACTAATCAATACACAATTTTTTGTTAAAATTTTTAATAAGTTAATACGCATAATTCGAAAATTATTTAAATAACTTTTTGTTGCTAACTCAAAAAATCACTTGTGACTTCCTGTTATTTTATATAATTATATTTTGCACATCTTATGTTAAGATTTTTGTGTATTTGTATTGACCACGTGGCTACGATATACTCCTTAATGCACCCATATAATTTTGTTTTTCTATATTTATCAAAAATTAGAACTCGTTCTCTGAACTGTTTTGATTTGAATAATGTTTAGCTAAGTAACGATACTATTAGAAGGCAATCCTTCGATTGTCCTGACTGACATATACTTTTATTTATTGGACGTAATTAGAAGTAAACCCTTTTTCAATCATGACTTAAAAAGCTCTTTTTTTAAAAATAATACTATCTATATTTTCTAGTTGATATTCATATTATTACTGCTTGATATCAGGGTGTCCTGAGTGGGAATTAAACCTAAATGCTTTGGTTGAAAATCTGGCGCTTTTACCACTAAAACACCGAAAAACAAAAATCATATAATTCTAGTCAAAAGTTTTTATTTTATTATTCGATTTTGTTACTTTATTGAAATGATTTTTGGGGTTTGTTGTTTTTACTCATATTTATAAATTTAAAATTTGACCGTTTTTTTTATTATTGTAAATTTTTGTCCTACTGTTAATGAACATATATAAACAATAATTGAAAATATTAGAAATGCCATTTTTCATTAGAATGAAAAATTTATTTTTTAGTTAAAAATCCTAAGAAATAGATCTGAAACTGATTTCCAGAAGTTCACGTTTTTGCAATAAATCCCGACTATATTTTAATAATTTTAAAATCATTCGATTGTTACTGGCAGCTTCTTCATAATTAGCTACTGAAGTTTTTTTCAGACAAATTTGATAAAACTTCCATATGATGATATGGTTTATGGTCTTAACGAACATCTTAAATTATTGTTGGTCCTTGAAAACTGGTTTTATCATAAAAGTTCAACAAAGTCACTATTTGAAAAGTTGCTAAATCTTATTTTTTATTGATTCATACGATTATTTACACATTTTGACAAGTGTTTGCAGTTTGCCTAAAGGCAGCATTTGGCATACTCGTAGTTTTCTATTGTTTTACCAAATACTCACATGAAAAGCTCTGTTAACTCGTAGATTTTGTTTGTAATATTTTAAAATAAACAATTTGTAATTAAAAATTATAAAACAATTGATGCAATTAAGTCTATAGACTTATCTGTAATTTTGATACTACTTTGGTGATTAAAAATTTGAAAGCACTGTATGTCACTAATAGGTGAAAATATTTATACCATTGAATTATGGATAAAGTGGCAATTAATCACCTGGCTTTCATCATATCACGCCTTAATGAATAGACTATTAATCTAGTAATATTAAATCAAACTTGGTGAATTATGGATGTTCAACACTGTAGACTGGTCTGCTGATAAATACATAAACGGACATTGCAACTAATGTATTGCTTTGCGAACGTTCAGCTTTGATGGCTTGCTTAATTATACACCCTTGTATCATATGACCGTATTCATACTGTCCATACATCATTTATGGATCAATATATCTTGACTATGCACAGAATTCTCTACATTGAACTATTTCAATGTACCAAGTTTGCTGTATATTCAGGAAAACTTATGTGAGGCAATAACTCCATATATACCATATCACCAACTTAGATGATGACTTCAAATATCAAGTCAGAAAAGACCAACTTATAAAAAATCTTGGGTAACATTATCTTGTTTAATCTTCTTTGTAATTGATGCTGTAGTCCATTTATAATCTCGATAATATACGGTAATACGCGTTTATTGTTGATTTTGATAACGGTCTTAGCATGCAAATTAATTCTGTGTTAATTATTCATGAGCAAATTTATACTATGAAGACATAATGTGTATAACGATGGTCTTTAATAATGGATATTCTCTTATAAAATATACAAATAGGTACTAATTAATCCTGCAAAATGAACTTAGAAAAATACAACTAAAATCAAGATTATTTGCTGGCAATAATAGACAAATTTAGTACTATTACATTTCTTCCAACAGCAACAACAACTACGGTTGAGTCAAAAATTTATTAAAAATAGTATTTGGAAAATTTAAAGAAAACAGTTTGCAATAAACATATCTATAACCTTCCAATTTTGGAAATTTTTTACTTTTGAGATTCAACTTACAAGAACAAATAAATGTGTTACAACATCGTTAATGACATCCTGAATTCGTGCACGGATTCTTTTGGCCAGAGTTTGCGTGATAGTTTTACAGAAACAGAATTTTCTAAAAGCATGTCTGTTCTAGACTAGAAGATAAACGATACGTGCATCATAATTATTGTTAAAATTTTAAAATGCTGAATTTTTCTTTATTTTTAAGACCTTTGTTTAAGAAATAAATCTACACATGCCACGATCTATAAAACTTAGCTGCTCCTGATTTAGATTTTTATCATTGCTGTCCCTTAATAATATATATATATATATATATATATATATATATATATATATATACTTTGTAGAGTTTCGAACAAGAATCCAAAAATAATACAAAATAAAAAACAAGAAAAGTTTTTAAAAAAACAATTTCTTTATTTAATTATTTGTTTATTGTCGACGTTTCGGAACTAGGTACGTTCCATCTTCAGGACATCTGTCAAGAAACATGATCTTGATGAGATTTTAGCAAACAATATGTTTAGGAAAAGAAAATAGATTTTTCTTAAATAATGAATTAAATTGTAAAAAATATAATAATGTACAGAAATATGATAATATGTTCAAAATAAAAATGATAAAAATAAATGAGTGGATTATCAGAACAGGATATTAAACATAATAGAAATTTTTTTTGAAAGTTATGGAAATTTTTTAAGAAAAGGTTAATGACAAAGTTGAATTAATTACCTGTATGTTTGAATATTTGTTAGCACTTTTTCACTAAACAAGCTTTTTTAACAAAAATGATTTTGTGAGTTAATTTTCCGCCGAATAATTAGATTTTGTAAATCAAAATTACTAAAAAATTTGTCTTTTTTAAAATTATTATTTGAAAACACAAATAATATTGTTCTCTGGATGTTGTTCGATTGGTTTTCGAAAATTAACTAAATGAAACTGGTGTGCCTTTTGTAACACGTGTAAACACTTGAACGAGAGATGTGAGATTTCTGTGTGTGTTTTTTTTATATGTCAGGGTGTGAATACTCAAATTGTTGATCTTAAAAGGAAGTCGATATTAATTGTTTGTCAAAAAGTGTAAAAAATTTAAATATGAATCATGTAATAGGTTGTGATCTGATCTAATGTTGACACTGTTAGAAACATTTATGAGGATGAGACAACTCTCCGCGAATAACCTTCTAAAGATGCAACTTTCGTGATATAAAATCTTTGGAGTGAAATTAAATGAATGGGCGTTTTCTATAGAGTGTTGTACTAGGGTACTTTTGAAATTTTTTTGTTTATGGTGGACCACACTTAGTTCATGTTGTCTCATTCTCTTGTGTACATATTGGGAGGTTTGTCCAATATATTGAAAAGCACAGTCATTACAAGAAACAGAATATACTACATTAGTATTGAGATTGGATGGGGTGGGGGATTTAATGTTCGTAAAGAATTGGTTGAAGGAGTGTAAGGATGAGCCTGATACTAAAATGTTTTCTTCTAACAAAATTTTGGCAAAATAATAATATAAATCTTCAACGTATGGTATGCTGCAGTAAATAAGATTGGTGTTTTTGATGTTAGTACTGGTATTGGGAGAATTAATTTGTGTTTTTAAGAAAGTTCGTCTTTTTTGAATAACTGAATGAATGAGATTTTTTGGGTAACCATTTTCAATTAGAGTTATTTTTACTAGGGATAAATTTTGTGGATGGAAAGTTTGGTGAGACAACAAAATAGCATGGTCTGTAAGGGAAATAACAGTGTTTATCTTATAGTTTCTGGGACAGTATGAGGAATAGTGTAAGTATCTACCCGACCATGTCGTTTTTCTATACCAATTTGTTCGAACAAAGTTATTAGTGTTGTAAACGGATACATCCAAGAAATTAAGTCTGTTGTTATTTTGTAGTTCATGTGTGAAAATTATATTATTGTTAAAATTATTGAAGAGATCTAGTACTGTGTTTATATGATTTTTGTTAATGATAAAAAAAGTGTCATCTACATATCTAATATAAAAGTTAATTTGAAATTTTAAAGTTGAGAAAACGGAAATTTCTAGTGTTTGTAAAACTAAGTCGATGATTCCGGGAGATAAGGGACATCCCATAGCTGCGCCTTTAATTTGAGAATAAAAGTTGTCTTGGCAATGGAAATAGGAGTAATTTAAAATAGTGTTGATAATATGAGTGAAGACTGTTTTCGGAAAGTCAGTAAAGTTACAAATTGTGTGCCAACGTTTATCGATTGAGTTTAGGATTAATTCATGTGGGACACATGTAAAAAGGTTGACCACATCTAAGCTTAGAAATAAGTGATTTTCAGGGATGTTGCGGTTATTAATTAAATTCACAAATTGGTACGAATTCTTAACATAATAGGGAGAATTGATTGTAACATTTTTTAGGACATCAGAAATGAGTTTCGAAATATTGTAAAAAGGAGAGCCAATGTAGGAGACAATCGGTCTGAAAGAGCATTCCGGTTTGTGTATTTTTGGAAGACAGTACATCTTAGGGGAGATAGGGTGTTGTATTTTTAGGTTAAAAGCAAAATTCTCAGAAATTAGTTTTTTGTTTTTCAGATCATTGATTAATTTAAAAGCTATTCTAGAAAAACGTTGTGTGGGATCTTCTGTTAAAATATTATATGTTGTATCATCTTTAAGTAGGTTAAGGACGGAATTGTTGTAAAATTCTTTGTCAAGAATGACTGTGATATTACCCTTATCGGCTGGGCAAACTATAATATTATTAGATTTAATGAAAGCTTTAGTTTCTAAAATGTCTTTGTGGAGTTTCTTTAAATGAAAGTTTTGAAATTTATTATTTACTTTCTTTATATGTTTTACCAGTCTGTCACATAGTTTTGATCTAATGTTATTCTGTTTGTTTGTTTCAATGTTTCTAATGTTGTATTCAATATTACTTAGAATTTTCATGAAATCTGTTTTACTGTATTTCTGAGGAGAGTATGCAAATTTTGGACCTAATGCTAGAATATATTTAACATTTTCTGGAATGTAAATATCAGTTTTATTAACTAACCACTTATCTGTACAAGATTTAGAGATTTTGAAGGGATAGTTGTCATCTCTTTTTTGAATTAAAGTTTTAGTTTTTTTAATATGTTTTTCTTTAGTAGTATTAAAATGTTTGTTAAATTTATAGTTTTCAAAAGCTAAAAATTGATTTAAGAGGTCTTTGTTCAAAGTATTGGAAAGTGTATTGATTATGTTATCCAGTTGTGATTTCAAGTAATTTATGTAGATAAAAGTATTTTTTATTTCTAGATTCAAAACAGACATTTTCAGGTAATTAATTTGTCGTTCAATTTTATAGATGTTGAAAGTGTTGTATAAGAATTGTTTGTTTATAATATTAGAAATAAAATTCGGTATAATCCATTCATTTTTACATCGAATTAGAAATATTTTTTTGTTAATAACATTAGCATATTTGGAGTTAAGTTTTGAATATTTTTTCATTAAACATATTTGTTTGTAATCTACAGTTCTTGATAAGTTTTGAAAGAAATTTCGTTCCATAATGTTCTTGGAATATATTGAATGGTAGAGTCTTGGATTTGTGTATTTTTTGTATATATATACATATATATATATATATTATAAAAAATCTTTTATACCAAAAAATCAAATAAAGGATCACTTGAATTCAGCAGAATTTTTATCGTTTCATTTGCACTTTCCTTTATAATGGAGATTAGGTCTAATGATAGTCCCTTGGTGGGATTTTCAAATCATTACGTTTTTTTAACCCGAGGGCTGTATGGCTATAAAGTCAATATGGAATGAAGCCATAATATTTTCTGATAATCTCAGAGTCTTTAGCTAATGCATTTTTAATGGATTTTCTTCTTTCGGGCGAGTAAGGTGTATTCACTAAATATCAAAGAAATGGTCTTTGAAGGCAAATGGATACGCGAAAGTATACATTGGAACACACTAGAATGAATAAAACGGAATAATTAAATTCGTGAAAATAAATAAAGTAAAATACTTTCGATATTGTTGTTGCACTTATATATAAAATCTTAACAAATTAAATAATTTTTGTAAAATTATGTTATCCATAAAAAACAACAGTTTTAACAAAATTGGATAAATATATACATAAAATGATATATTGATTCGTCAAATATAAATATTAGTTTAAATTTGTGAAAATGAGCGGCAAATAAAGAAGTTTTGTTCTAAAAAGCTCCATCATTATTTTAGAAAATATCTAAGAGTTGAGTGAAAAACCAAGGACTATAGTCTTTGATTTTTTTTAACAAGATTGAATTAAATAAAAATTGTAGATGTTCTGACATGTTTGAAACGAGTGAAGTTTTCTTTCAACGAGTGAAGAACAAAATCTTGACATTCAAGATGTGTTTTTAAAATATGATCAATAAGCTCAATTTATAACTTAGTTTTGTAGATTCAATTATCCTACCCTATATCTATTTTTTCGTAATTCTTTGAGCTCTACTTGTGAGGAATTGATGGGCTGATTAACTTAACCCGAGAAAAGAAAGTGGTTCACGGTTACGTGTACAAAACAGTAAATTAGGATCTAATGAAATCCGACAGAAGATATCAGATGCTGATGGGACTAGGGATGTTGAACTGATACATGATCCATGGAATAGATGTAGACAAAAATTGATTTCGACAAGGAAAATTGTGATCAATTGATAGGATTATGTACTAAAGATATCTTAAAATTATAGAGAAAATCGTGCCCAGTTTTATAAAGTAAAAAATCAAAAGTTTAGACTAAATTTATTATCCTGCTGACAAATACATAAGCATGGTATAATTTAACGTCAGCAAAACTGATTTTTATTTTTCGCCATTTTCATGTAGCTCTATGCGAATTCCGACAACAACGTTGAAAGCGCAATGAATTTAACACAAGTTTATGTCACTCAGCGAGTTTTTGTGACACCAACTAATGCTGAACGACATAATGGAAATAGTGGATAAATTTGAAAATTGCGAAAATTCGACTAGTATATAGTTCGACTGTACTGTTGGACCTGGGCATTTATATTTAAATAAATGCCCACTATGGTCCAGACTGTCTTATGGTACTAGTGATTGATCAAGAATCAAACTTATATTCAAAAATAAATAATTATACTTAACTTATAATTATACGTCTTTTCAAACATTCCAAATAGCGGTGAAAAATATCATGATAAATTAGAAAATTGCAGAAAATTTAAATGTAAATATAACGCTTCCTTTTTTGGACCAATGTGAATAAGGAAAAAAGGAACAAAGTGAATCTTCTTCGTATAAATATCGTTAAACCTTTTAGTAATATTATATTTCATAGATTAAGGAGTAATTAAAAGTTGTAATATAAGCAGTAAAAATAAAAATATATGTATTAAGGCGGGTCGATTTGTATGAGTCAAAAATATCGCATAGGCACATATGATATCAATCAAAATAAGATATTTTGCCGAAGAAACCATATCTCTAAAATGAATTCTGATGTCCTGATACATATATATATATATATATATATTTATTTATTTATTTACTTATTTAATTTTTATACGCCAATCGGCTATATATATATATATATATATATATATATATATATATATATATATTAGGGTGGTCTTTAATATGGACATTTTCGAATTTCCTTGCTCCCAAGGGCTCAAATGGTTCCAAATTGATAAAAAACAATTCTCTGAAAGTTTTAGCTCTTAAAATTCACTTTTATATAATTTATAATTTTATATATATATATATATATATATATATATATATATATATTACAAAAAACCTTTTATACCAAAAAATAAAGGATCCTTATTATCGATCGATTCGTTATTAAACGAGGTTATTGCAAAGATATACTAAAACGTTCAGTACCAATTAGTTTCTTAGTTTCTCATCTTAATAAATTAATTTAGTTACAATGATGCATGTATATAGCATATTAGTTTTTTACAAATACTATTCTAGCAGAATGTTTACAACGAAAAAGGGCATTCGCTTTGCGGTTTATTTTAAAAGATAATATCCCCGGAATTTAAATACAGCATCTGGAGAAGACAACGTTACGTTGCAAAGATGTCCTGGGAATTCGCTCGAAATCAGCATATATTCATGGACTTCTATTCAATTGTAGTTTCTAAAGAAAATAGCTATAGAGTTTGTATATTCATTCTTATTCAGAGTAAACTAGATAGTTGCAGATCAATTCAAAACAAACTTGATAGTCGGTTTGTATGGAAAAATAGAATTTGTTTGAAATAACTTACAAAGAACACACACGACACCTTTGGGAATTCTCAATTCCTTATTTTTTTGCAAATAGTGCCTGTGTCAAAGTAAATTCATACTTTGGCTTACATATTAAATCCCGAGGTTAGGTGTTTTAGAATGTTCGCGTGTTGAATCATAACTTTGATATATAGTCCTGTAGGATAGAAGGTATTTCATAGTTTATATGTTATGTAAGTTTGGAAACAATTCCCTTTATAGTCTACTATGTTAGGCTAATATACAGGTGTAACTAGAACTCATGAACACACATCATATATTACGTACCTAGTGTCACAAAACAGTAATTACTTCTCATATGTAAATGTTGTTATATAATATTTTAAATTTTTTGCATATATTTTAAATAAATAAAAGATAAACTAGTGGTGTATGGCATCGTATCTTGAGGCAAATTGCAGGAACTTGTCGTACCATAATAAAATATTCGAGAAATATTCAATGTTGCTAAATAGATTTTTATTAAGTACTTATTAATAATTATTATATTAAGTACTTTAACTTATATATGTTTACAGAAAAGTAAATAAACAAAACTTAACCAATCGAATTTAAAATGAAGCACATTGTCTAATATTTATAATAATTATATAAACTGAATTATAAAGTTAAAATTTTTTTATTTGAAGTATATTAGTAAGCATTAAAACTTTAGCTAGAAAAAAATTAATTTAAATTATTTTCAACATTTAAAAAAAAAATAATTTTTTTTCCCAAAAGCAATCGTTTCGTCAACACAAGCAGAAAGTTTTTTGAACCATTCAAATCGGATGCTTAGTTCTCTCAAAAACTGCCATTTTTTGAACATTTAGCTTGGTATCTCCGAAACGGGTAGACCTGCCTTTGACAAATCAAGTTTGAATGTTTTTCAGATCATTCCAATCGGATGCACCCTTCGATTTCTCTCGATTTCTATTTTTATCAAAAAAATCCGTGGATAGATATCTTTGAAAATTTCATAAAAATAAATATTAATAGGAATCGAATGTTTTTTGAATCGGTTGATCCGTGCGCCCGAAAACGTGGACAAAAAATTATATTCACACAACATACAGAATACAAAATATACAGAAACCTTCAAGATGTGAATAATTGTATAAGTTTTTTCAATTTCGATTTTTGGATGAATACAATAATTTACCCTACGGAAGTTAATAAAAGCTCTTGCTAATCATTGATAATTTTGGTGAGATGGGTTCCTCCCTCAAAGAGTAATATTTAGAGTTGGAATTTGAAATTGATGAATTTTTGTACAATTTTTGTGATATTGATTTGGGGGTTATTTACTTAGAAACATATTGCTATTTTTATTTTCGAAAATAAAAACCGATGCCACTATGCGTATCGCATCTCTGATTCGAAGTCCTTAGGCGCCCATAAATTGTTGGAAACAGTTTCCAATACGATTATTTTGTACAAAATAGATTAATTTTTCATCGGAAAGTAAGCTCTAGATAAATGAAATTTATATCTATTAATTTATCTCTTCGGCTGGTATTACAATTCCGAAGTTACACCAAAATCCGGTCTTTTCGCGGATCGTAATGTAATTGATATCGGGCCGGTATTTACAAAGCCATAAATATTGCACGTTTAGAATTTAAGCAAAGAGACAGGCGAATGCGGGAACAAGCTCCATTAATTCGAAACGATATTCTTCGTCTTCCCATTAAATCTAATATCCCAAAAACGACCAGGATGAATTATTGAATTTAATCGCTCTCTAAACGAATAAAATGGGACGCAGATAGGTACATCTTTGGGAAAATTGTATTTATTAATTATTAATATCATTTGATTTCTGTGCTGAATTTGCTTAGGAGACATGAAATTATGGTTGTTTTGGGTGGAAATACAACATTAGGAAAGGATGAAAGAATCATTAAGTTTAATCATTTTATTTTAATGTCTCGGAAAGATTCTGGGAACGGGAAGGTAGTATTGATCATAATTGCCACGAAAATTTAAAAATAAATTGTTTCGATGTTTGAAAATTGTGATCTTTTAAGTGCAACCTAGAACTTTGGTAAAAATGTGACCATTTTTTGTTGGCTATAAAAATAATTAATTTTAATCATTTTATTTAAATGCAATTAGAAAGGTTCAGAACATGGCGTGATAGTATTGATCATAATTATCATGAAAAAATTTAAAAAATAAACCGTCCCACGTTGTTTGAAAATTATGAGCTTTTAAGTGCAGCCTAAAACTTTTGTAAATTTGTGACCATTTTTTGTTGAATGAAAGAATAATTAATTTTAATCATTTTATTTAAATGTTCTGGAAAGGTTCAAACAACGGGATGGTAGTTTTGATCATAATTGTCACAATTTTTTTGAAAAAGTCGTCTCACGCTGTTTGAAAATTATGAGCTTTTAAGAGCAATCTAAGGCTTTGGTAAAAATGTGACCATTTTTTGGTGAATGAAAGAATAGTTAATTTTAATCATTTTATTTAAATGCATTGGAAAGGTTATAAACATGGGGTGATCGTATTGATCATAATTATCACGAAGAAATCTAAAAAAAAATCATGTCAATCTGTTTGAAAATTATGAGCTTTTAAGTGCAACCTAAAGCTTTAATATAAATATGATGATTTGTTGCTTGTTGTGGTTAATTTTCATTATTTTTATTACATTTAAGCTTTGGATCTGTAATCAGAAATAAAATTTCTAGGATCACAGTCAAAAATAATGACAGAATTGCGCCAAGTTATCAAGAATTTAGGCTTTTTGTTCAACTATGATTATACAATTTTCAAAATTTAGTCAACTTTTAGAAGCCCTACTTTTAAAAAAATGTACTAAGGCATAATGGCAAGGTCCATCAAAAGTTGATATATGTAATCAGGATTGTAGAATAGTAAAATATTCAATAGTTTTATAATAAAAAAATAAAAATCTATATATTACAAATCCATAGATCTATAAACCCAAAATATTTATATATTATGAAAATATTCGAATATAAATATTCAAATTCAAAAATCAATGCCATCAAGAAATCTGATCAGCATGGCAACGATACTGATATCAAAATCTCAATTATAAATCCTATTAAGATATCTCATTTCGCATGCTCCAATTTATTTTTTCGATACGCGCTCTGTATAAATTATTACCTTAAATGAAACACCGTCAATAATTCAAAAATAAGAGAATAAACTGGGAAGAATTTTGATAAGGGAAAAGCGTCACAAGATTATGTGATAAATAAATAATTTTCTATTGGTTATTTTTAAAATTTGTAAAGGAAATATTAAAAAAAAGGAATAGAATTTTTGGGGTATTTTTGAAAATATTTATCAAAAATTGTATATAGTATTTAGTTATACTCAGAACTACTTTATTTAAAATAATTTATTTTAAAAAAAGTCTTCATTTTGTAGCATTATTACTATACTTATCATCGTAGGTCAGATTAGTAAACTAGTATTTTAGTAAACTCTATTTTACCATTAAATATTACTAAAATTGTTTGTGAAGTATTATTTTCAGTACCTTTAGTACTACGATCATCATCCAAAAGCAAAAATAAATCAACAAATCAAATAATTATTATGAACTATAGTCAAATATAATGATCATTATATTTGTCTATATACACAAGGGTATTATTTTCATAATTTTTTTAAAAAAACCTTAGTGATATTTTTATAATTGTACTTTATGCATCATGTATATAAATTGACTAATTAATTATTTTCCAATCACGAAGCGACATAAATTATAATACGTCAATCGAGTCCTAGTTTAAAATGTAATGTCGATGCAAATTGCTTTGTAACTATATGGAAGGATTTTGAATAGCAATTATAAATTGTTGATGATGGCAGTAATTTGAATTTTGCTATGCAGCAGGTTAATCAACGGTTTAATTGCATTTTGAATATACACTTTATAAAATGAGTTGTTTTAAAATCTTATTAATAGGATTTATGAAGGTATGTTGATGCACTTAATAAAAGATACTAAATTAAGAATTTTTTCTGCGTAAAATATTCTAAATTTGAAATTCAATTATCATAGTCGGAATCGATCCTTTCTGAGGGCTGCATAATACTGTCCATAAAATTTTATTCAAATAAGGTTTTTTCCAAAACTTTACCGTTCGGTTACTATCTATATCCTTATTTTCGCGAACGTAGCGTCTGAAATGTTCTCTTATGTTCATATTTTATTATTCAGACCCAACCTTTAACATGTTCATGCAAAGGATATGCTTTCAAACGCTTTCGACGGCGTTATATTATATATTCTATAAATCTATTATAGAGAATCGTGACAATAACACAACGATCCCATATGCGAAAGTCTCCCTCATGTGCGTGAATACGTGATGTGCATAACTTGTGGCTTATTTATTATACATTAAATATTTTATTGCGCTGAAAAATCGAATCGAACCCGGATTTATAAGGAATATTTAAAAGAAATTGTGTTTTATGTACCCACGGGAGAAATGAGTGCCGATCATGCATTGTCAGCATGTATCTGATCCCAATTTAGTATATTTTTTTATATTTTTTTTTATTTTATTTTCATTCTGCAATCTATAGAAAAATAATTACATTTAGCAGAGAATGCTGACAAGTTGTTTACAATTTAGAATATGTTATGCTTTTTATTGCTTTAGGAAAAACAGAGATAATTATATCTGTACAACTAATTTCGGTTATAATTGTATATAAAATTTAGGATCCAACTCTGCGGTAACTTAGCCGATAACATAGCGTTGTTATGGCAACACTATCTTATCCTTCTTTTCTGGCACTAAATGATTTGAAATATTTAAAATACGCCTGTAAAATACATATATCTAGCATTTCACAGTTTTTAGTACCAAAAAGAAGGATAACATGGCGTTGCCATGACAACGCTATGTTATCGGCTCTGTAACCACAGAATTGTCCCCATAATTATACCTTGCAAAAATTACAACAAAATATTCTTATTGATTTTGGTATAATATTATCAGTTTCAATATTCTATCCAGGTATTTATTTATATAATAAAAATACAATTAAAAATTCATGCAATTAAGTCAGTAAAAAGAATTCACAGCGCAGCTAAAAGATAGAGATATTGCTTTATAAATTAACTATAGTCTTTTCATTCCATGAAAGTTGTAAAAGATTTTAATCTAATTAAAAGAGCTAAAATAGAAGAAATGAAAACATAAACTTTGCAAGAATGCAATATTGTAGTTGTGTACACTTCTGCAAGAAAATTCGCTCGATGTAATTAAAAAAACATAATTAAATTGTCAACAGACTTTGTGCCATTATGATTAAAAAGAAAATATAAAAATGAATAGGTATATAGAAAGAGATTTAATATTTTCAATATATATTTGAAAAGTTCAGAAGTAAAATGATTTACATTAATATATCCCTTGAAATATAAATTACCTATAGCTTTTTTGGGTTGTTATAATGAATATATTCAAATTTTGCCTCGAATTTTGCATTTGACAATATGTGAAATATATGTGAAATTTGCATTTCATAATATTATCTATATTGATAGTATTCAATGCTCAAAGAAATAGAATGAGTTCTAAAAAAAATGAAACCTTCTAATTACTAGTAGATCTCTAATATTATTGTTTAATAGTAGGACAAGACATGCCTTGTATATAAACTTATTGCATTTTATATTTGCTCTATTATGGTTTCAATTTTCATTTACCATGGTATGTCTTGTAAAATACAATGGAAATATAATTCGACCAATGTGATAAGTACTATTCATGGCAAAATAATAACTAAGACTTTTTCATGGCATTTTTAATAGAATTTCCAATCCCGTAATAACACAACAAACGATTCATGAAAAGCAAAATAATATTTTTACTGCGGATTATAAAATGCTGAGATAATGTTTTCTATAAAATCTTGTTTAAACTCTGAACTTTTTTAATGAAATTCTTCATATAAACTTTAATATTATAGGAAAATGTTTTGCAATGTACTCGTAGTTATTGCTAGTTGCAGTTTCTCCGATTGTTTTGTGCAAAACTGCGAGAAGAACATGAACAGATATGGAAACAGTACGCTAAAGTTTTTGGAAGTTTTTGTTTTTGGTCAGAAGATAAGAGAGAATTTTCGTTGTTGGGAAACACGACTTTAGAGTAAGTACAATGAAAATCGATTTATGTTTTTAAAGTTTTCTTATGGGGTAGGGCGGGGCACAATATTCCCATTTGACTTTCAGTAAAAACATAACAACCTATAGTACATGACATATTTTAAAAAAACAACTATTGAACGTTCATTAAAATTTCTAATTATTCCCTTTAATTATAAATATGTGTATTTGCTATTTTTCTAAAATTACCCATCTCTCATTTTATTTAAGTAAAATTTGCAATTATTTCCTTTGATTATAAAAATGTGTTTTTTGCTATTTCTCTAAAATTCCTCATCTCTTCCTTTTTAACGCATAGGCAGGATAAATAGAAACAGCCAGGGAACAAACAGACCCAAAGTTTTATTTTCAATTTTAAAAGGATTTAAGGGAATAATAGCTACATTATTCAACCAATGCAAAATATTAATCTCATGCGTACATTTTTTGCAGAGATAACACTGTATATAACCTTGATCTGGTATTTTGTCATAAAAGTTTATCACTATTTATATTTTTTACACTTTTGTCAGGGTAAAGGTTCAGTTAGTCCTTATTCCCTCACCCAGGTGTAAGCTTTTATAGAGGTTATATAAAAAACTGTTGAATCTAACTTAAATTCACCAATAATTTTAATTTAAAATCAATTATTTTCTTATGTGTTTTATGCTATTATTAAAAATTCCTCGTCTGTTCCTTTTAACTTCATATGTGGAGTAGAAAAACGGCAGTCAAGGGGCAAACAGAACCAATGGTTTATTTTAAATTTTAAAAGAATTTTTACGAAATAATATCTTTAATCGATGCAAAATGTAAATCTCATGGGTAGATTTTGTGCAAAAATAACACTGTATATAATCTTGATCTAGCATGTTGTCAGAAAAATTTGTCAACAAAGTTGGAGTAACTATTAATTTAATTTATTTCTCGTAAAATAGCTTTTTTTAACTTTTTTATATACTACTTTTAATTTTTTACACTTTTGCCAGGGTAAAGGTTCAATTGGTCCTCTTTACCCCACCCAGATGTGAGCTTTTATAATTGTTAACCCTTTCCACTCGGATGCCGTCGCTCTGGCCGCAAAATTCATATAAATCTCAGGATCAGCGAGTGGAAAGGGTTAAATCTAACTTAAAATTAACAGTACATCTTATAAAACAATTAAATCAATGGTCTTGTAGACTAAACGATAGTGCTCACAACCAAAAAAACTAACTAACAACGAGGGTAAATACTTTTGTTATGGATTTTCGAACATTGTCGTTTATCTCCCGTTAGCGTTAGAATCGAGGTGGTGGCTGGTTATACATTTTTTGCCTCTACTGTTAAATATTGTTGTTAAAAAATTCATAATTATTCTTGAGACATTGATGGTATTTTATAATATATATATATATATATATATATATATATATATTTAAGATTGAGTACATGTATCCATTAATATAGTTTCGGCTAAACTTGAACAACTGAAAATGCAACCTCAATACACTAATTTCCTTTCATTTCGTATAATATTATGAGAGTCCTGATTCATTCTGTTAGAGGCGGCTTACGTCGTGAATATTTATGTAAACTGGAGCAAAGCTCCAATAACAGAGGAACTAATGAAACCTCCGACATATATTGCAAGTTGTAGCTCGGGGCGTCACATACAAGAAATATAAACTTTGTGACGTGCGTGTTTACCGACAAACTAATATTTAGAACGAAACATATTACTTTAAAACAAACAATATTTATTTGAAATTGCAAAACCAGAGCCGGGATCATAAACGCGCTGTATTGACTCTTTGGATAAACCATGGGGAATAAAAATCGAGAAGTACAAACCAGAAGTGAAAACTTTTTGACCTGTTTGGGAAAAGCAAATGTTTAGGACGGAAAATAAAACTTTTCACAAAAAAAATCGTTTAGAATCCAATTTAACAATTAAAGGCAAAATATGTAACAGAGAAGGGCATTTAATGCTGTACCATTTACTATTTTGCAAATCATTTTATAAAATATTTGTTAGGGGGCGCCCGTTAATTTTGTGAGGTTTTTAGTAGAAGGGCGATTTTAACAAAAAATCATTCAATATCACAAGGGGGGGGGTGTAGTAAAATATTACGTGTATTTATTTTTTACCTGATTTTAATAAAAAATCAGTACCAAATCAAGGTTATCTTTTACAAATTGATCACGTGATTAATGGACTTTTTCCTTGCAGCAAAATGATTAATATTGTAATATATTTTCACGCTAAATATATTAATATTTTATCATCATCTAATTAAAACCGACGAACGAGTAATGTGATACTGAAAATTTCCTATTATCTCCTAGCTATGAAATTGAAGTAATAATTTATTTTGAATTACGTATAACATTTTTACCTCTTCGTTTATTGCGTTGGGTGTAATAAAAATGCAATTATTGCACAAAGGCAGTTGTGTATAAGATGAAATCTCCAGTTGCAACGGAATGAAGATTAATTTTTGGAGCAAATCATAAAGTTGGAAAAGACTAAACACGATATTGCATTTATCTTTGGAGCTGGGTTGCATATGTTGCAGAATATAAATACAATAGAAGGAAAATAGTATGTGAATTTAATAATTGTACATAAACATTGTAAGGGATTTATGTCGAAGGGGTTTTTATTGATATCAGATGACGCTGTTATATAATTGTCTGAATGCTAAAAATAATAAACTTTAATCTTCATATCCTAAATTTATTCAAATATCTATATACGATTGCAATAACTACACGATCATCTAGTTTACTAGATTTTCCAGTAGAGTGAATTTGAAAATACGATTTTCAAAAAGATCAAAAAATTTCCACGAGTTTTCCCAGAATATGATATGGAGAACTGTAGCAATCGCTTTTTATGCCACAGTTTCGAACAACCTTCGGCATGATAAATTTCTCATAAATCTCTCATCGTGAGATACCACGACCAAAAAGCAGCAAAACATTTCCGTGCCGACTCCGGGCAACTCGTGCACCTAGCTCATCGATCCGGATTTTTTTGTTTGTTTTCCGGATATCAGATGCACTTTGCATATTTCTTTTAAACCTCTATATTTGAGATGATAAAATGAAACAGATCGTATTTGTATAATTTAGCAATTAAAATAAATTTCAATATTATATCACTACCCAAGTTGATCTTCCAACATAATAAATCTCGAATCAAATTCTTTCATATCTCCAAACATATTTTATATTACTACCATAGAACAGTTCGCTTTCAGTACGAGCTTATCTTTACAAGATTCTTTTATCTGTTATAGTCTATTACAACTTTTAATTACTTTTCTTAGTTCATAAATTCTGGCTGTGCTTTCGACTTTGTGTAAAGAGTTCAGGAGTCCGAAGTTCAAATAACAAAGTTTTAGTGGAAAATCAGAATAAGAATGTTAATTGCTTATCCAAATTCAACTGCTGGAAATAATCGAATGAATTGAGCAAACTCTTAAATGCGGTGTGAAAAAATATCACTATTGGTAATGGAATTCGGTGGAAATAATCTGAAAAAGTCACAAACTCATAATTTGTACTTATTTTGAAAATAGCAGAATTTTATATCACATTTCAGTCGAATATGTGCTTCGATACCCAATTTCAATTTGCACAAGTGTCGGAATTTCCACAATATATATTCAAGCAAACTCTCTAACGTTAAATCGAGAAGAAGAAAGTACGTGCAATGAATTAAACCTGGCAGATTTATCGTACCCTGTATATATCCATTTTCATACTTACCTACTTATATATTTCATTTAAATGCGAACATTGCGCCTATAAATAATAATATAGGTTTCTATATTCAGCAAATGCGAGCCTGTGGATTATCGTTATGGTCCTACAACGCCGCTACATATAATCTTCTTCGCATTATATAATATATTAGAGGAATGTTTGTGAATGTTAAACAATTTCTACCGCAATTGGATTTTCGGACTTAAATAACAAAACAGAAGGTACTTCTGTTGTATAAATCTGGCATATTAAATGGTCACATACATCCACATAAAAATACAGAGTTTATTGTTCCGAGCGTTTTCTTCAAGATTATTTTCTACTATTGGTTCAGTTCCATCCAATTTAATGTTCTAACTGCGACGATTCTAAAATATATTGTTATGAGACTCGTCATTCGTTCATATTTTAGTTTTATAAATTTCCGCCATAAATTTTTTACTATCATTCAAACTTTGATATGGACTTGATGTTTTAAAATTATTTTATATTCAAATTTTTATGATTAGCATTAATATATTTTGATCCATTGTGAAGGCACTTTTTAAAACCTACATTTTGAGATATATTATTATAAAAATTGAATATTTTATATTAATAAAATTTAGGTTAGTTAGTTTCCTGTTATTATTAACTTCCCGTAGGGTGTGTGTCTGTGTGAGTGCGTATACAAATTTTCGTCGACGATTTCGGGAACACCGATCAACCGATTTGAATAATTCAAAAAACATTCGATTCGTATTGATAAGGAGACGTGCTGATTAGTTTTTGGCGAAGGCAGGTCTAGCCGTTCCGAAGATACGGGGCAAAAAGTGCCAAAAACGGAGCGTCAAATTCAACATTTTACTTGTATTAACAAAATGAAGAACTTATCAAATTTTCATGAAGGCAGGTCTAGCGGTTTCCGAGATCTAGTAAAAAAAGTAAAAAAATGCCATTTGGCGGTCAAAAATGATCATTAGACATATGCACATCAAATTATTATTATTATAGAGATTTCAACAATAAGTATAAATTTTGTTTACATTCCTATGGGTTCCGTACCAATGCTTATGCGTTAGACGGCCACGCGGCGCTTACGCGTTTCGATATTTCGTCTCTATGCAGTTAAAGCAATACGATTGCTTTGAAAAAAGTTCAAAATTTCCAAGATACTTCTAAATACGCTTTTCTTCAAAAAGTCTTTTTTGTTTCAAACAAAATTAAATTTTTGTCAAAAATTTATAGTTCCTCAAAAATCTAATTTTTCAGAGTAAATTTTATAGCCACTTTTATATAGCACTCTATAATGATGATATGAAAATATATATGTTTCTACCTATTAAGTAATATTATTATGCAAATTAGGTTAGTTTTGTGTTGTTATTAATTTACAATGTCGAATGTATAAAAAAGTTTTATTATGAATGATTGAATCCCAGGATTTATTGGTAACCCATTGTCCTTTCTACATCGGTGTCATTTTTCTTGATGCCTTAACCTTCGAATTTCCGAAAGCCAATATCAAATTGAAATCGCTTCACGGATAAAGGAAACAAAACGCTGTAAACACACTTTGTCTTGGAATATCGAATTTCCTAACTTATTTCGGGCGTAAAACGAAAATACAATATCTAGGTAAGAATTCGTTTCAACGTGTGAGTTTTACGATTTGTATATCAAATAAAATAAGAAATTTCATCTACCTTATTTTAAACTCAGTGTTACCAAGGGTTATAAATTTTCATTAGCTGACTCATTGATTTTCAAGTGTAATTTACTCGGCGCAATAATCACAGATAGCCCACTTGTAACATTTAATGCAATTAGGCACATTAGCTTTAAATTCCGAGCAGCTATCTATCGCATAAATTCTAATTCTAGGTCGTTTACTTTGCCGACAATTTTCACATTAAGCTCGCGTCTGCAAATGTTTCTACGTTTCTACGTTTGTTTATGGGGCCGAAGTTTTAGCCGGGCTTACATTTTACCTTTGTTACCAAACTCTCGCCAAACAATAGAGATTTGTCAAAAATATGTCAGAGGAGTTTTAAAGACTAATTAAGGGAAGAGGGCGCGTTGCACTCGGAAACATCAGACACAGAGAAACATTTTCTTTCACTATCATTTACGTAAGACTATTATTTATATTACACGACGATTTTGAGAGCACGGATCAACCGATTGGAATGATTCACATTCGATTTCTATTGATGGAGAGACGTGCTGATTAGTTTTTGCCCAAAGCAAGTCTAGCCTTTGCAAAGACACGAGGCAAAAAGTTTAAAAAATGATAATTGAGTTCAAGGGAACGAAACGTCTATTTTGAATGATTCAAAAAGCATTATGCTTGTATTAACGGAATAAAGATTTGACTAAATTTTTGAGATTACAGTACCTGCGGTTTTAGAGATCCATGTAACTTTTAAGCGTTTTGACATAGGTCTTTTTGAGATAAAATATAAATATTCGAAATATCTATTCGTTAGTGCAAGAAACTTAATCTAGTGTTTGAACTACATTCGTAATATTTTTATAGCAGCTTTCTGACTTCCTAACAAACATTCTGTTTTTTTTTCCAGCACCTCCAATTTTTCAAAAAAAAAACGAGAAAATCGTGGCCATGATGTCTTGCTATATTTTCGGGTTTTTGTGATTTATTTGCCAGCAAATAAAATATTTAATTTTTTAACTTCCCGTAGGGCAAGTTATAGTAATCGCAAAAAAATCGTAAATGAAAATTTTTGCATTTCTCGACGTTTCAAAGGTTTCTGAATATTTTGGCATACCTTAGAAAAAATGGATGTATGTGTAAGTGTTTGTGTGTGTGTATGTGTGTGTATGTATGTGCGGATACAAATTTTCATCGACGATTTCGGAAAAACCGATCAACCGATTTGAATAATTCAAAAAACATTCGATTCGTGTTGATAAGGAGACGTGCTGGTTAGTTTTTGGCAAAGGCAGGTCTAGGCGTTCCGAAGATATGGGGCAAAAAGTGCCAAAACGGTAAGTCAGTTTTTAAGAGAACGGAGCGTTCGATTTGAATAATTCAGAAAACATTTTATATGTATCAACAAGATGAAGAATTGATCAAATTTTCATGAAGGCAGGTCTAGCGGTTTTGGAGATCTAATGAAAAAAGTAAAAAAAATGCCATTTGGCGGTCAAAAATGATCATTAGACATATGCACATCAAATTATCAGATTTTTTATAGAGATTTTAACAATAGGTATAAATTTTGTTTGCATTCCTATGGGTTCCGTACCAATGTTCATCCGTTAGATGGCGATGCGGCGCTTACGCGCTTAGAAATTTCGTCTCTATGCAGTTAAAGCAGTACGATTGCTTTGAAAAAAAGTTCAGAATTTCCAAAATATTTCAAAATACACTTTTCTTCAAAAAGTCTTTTGCAAAAAAAAGTAAAATTTTGGTCAAAAATTTATAGTTTCTCAAAAATCTAATTTTTCAGAATAATTTTTTTTCAAAAATGTTAATCTTTAAAAAAAAAAAATTGGTAAAATCGGTGCCATGCGCCCCACTAGTTTATGACAAGTTTTTTGTCGTTATTCTTGACTTTAATACTAAATCCCGAAATTCATGCTACTCTCACCTACTTTACATAAAGTATTATTTTACCCAATGTTTGTAATGTTTGAAATATTGATTTAACCAAGGATATGAGTGGTACAGTTTATATAATCTGCTGAAAATTACAAAGCAGTTCAAAGGCATATGAAATTCCACCTAATACATTAGTCATACGAATTGCACATCATTGTCTAACATAAGAGTGCTTCGTGCTTCCCATATAAATTCTGCGATTGAATTAATTGCGTTAGATCTAATTAATTTGTCGCTCGAATTATTCTCTCGTAACGCTTATGATTACAACAGGGTAAAGTATACAATTATACGAGAGGGATATATTTAGTAACAACATTTCTGTGTCATATATATCTTTCATTCATAAAATAAATTGATTTTTCTTCGTTCTTTCCATTTTCTAAATCTGTCTTCTCTAATCCTTCTTACTTCCAATTTTATTCAAATTCAACTTAAATTCTATTTAATTGCAAATTAATTTCAAACTCAAATTCTATTTAATATTAACTGAACATTTCAAATTCTAAGCCTTCGATCTAACTTGAATCTAAGTCATCTGATTGTAAATAAAATTCCAAATTGTATCACAGAAATATTGATTGAAAATTTTACTTGCTCATGTACTCAATTAGTAGTTTGGTACTCAATAAATAAATAATTACAAAATGTTTAAAAGCAATATATCTCGCCAACACTTTGTTTCAATCTAACAAAATATATTTATAACAACCTGTATACCGTGTACCTATATCAAACAATCACTGTAAAAAAATCAAATAACTTTTATCTCGCTTTTTGTGGTATTTCTGTTCAAATATTTCGCTTTCCATGCAAAATTTCTATTTTACATTTTGCATTTTCCGTTGTGGAATTCCAACTAGCTGGCACACATGACGGACAACATGTGTCACCAAAGAGAATGTCGCGGCAAACGAGAATTTTCTTTGTATTTTACATGAATAAGCAACTATTTTAACTTTGGCTTTCAAATGTTATTCAAAAATTTTCGACAAAGTTAAAATAGTTGCTTATTCATGTAATTCACAGACTTCCCGGGAGAACCCGGGCAACCGTTGAGAATATTAAAATGCAGTTTTTTTCACGTTATTCTAGCCCACAAGAAAATTCACCTGACGTCTAATTGAAGCTTCTACGTGCCCGGAAAGTGTGTGAAAAATTAAAAAAACTAACAAATTTTTCGTCCATTTTTTGGGCATTTTTACTCGTGAAATCTTTAAGCGCCTATAACTTTTGAACGAATCATCATAGGACATTGATGTTCCCAGATGAAATATTCTAAATCAAAAGATCTTTAACCCAGTATAAGAATTTTTAAGATACCTCTTACCGTTCGCGAGATATACGCAAAAAACGAGTTCAAATTTTTAAGTTTGAAACAGTTAAACGCCTATAGCTCGGAAAATATTCAACATAGCATCATGATGTATATGAATGAAATATGCATATTTAAAATATGTATCTGCTGGTGCAAAAATTTTTACGGTAGTTCTAACCGTTCCCGAGATATTTGCAAAAAACCATTTTTTTTCAATTCCATTGAAATATTAAAAATGCGTTTTTCTCGAAAACTATTTGCAGTGCGGTCGAAATTTTTTAATAGCATTTTCCTGAGGTCCTAAGGTACCTACGTTGTGAAAATCATCAAAATCGGACGCAATTTTTTTTTCCCCACACCGAAAGACAATTCATGACCCTAGCATCATGCTATAATTTCAGTTTTTTTTTATTTATTTGGCAACCGTTGAGAATATTAAAATGCAGTTTTTTTCACGTTTTTCTAGCCCACAAGACAATTCACCTGACGTTTAATTGAAGCTTCTACGTGCCCGGGAAGTGTGTGAAAAATTAAAAAAACTAACAAATTTTTCGTCCATTTTTGAGCGTTTTTTACTCAGGAAATATTTAAGCGCCTATAACTTTTGAACGATTCATCGTAGGATATTGATGTTCCCAGGTGAAATATTCTAAATCAAAAGATCTTTAACCCAGTATAAGAATTTTTAAGATACCTCTTGCCGTTCGCGAGATATACGCAAAAAACGAGTTCAAATTTTTAAGTTTGAAACAGTTAAACGCCTATAGCTCGGAAAATATTCAACATAGCATCATGATGTATATGAATGAAATATGCGTATTTAAAATATGTATCTGCTGGTGCAAAAATTTTTACGGTAGTTCTAACCGTTCCCGAGATATTTGCAAAAAACCATTTTTTTTCAATTCCATTGAAATATTAAAAATGCGTTTTTCTCGAAAACTATTTGCAGTGCGGTCGAAATTTTTTAATAGCATTTTCCTGAGGTCCTAAGGTACCTACGTTGTGAAAATCATCAAAATCGGACGCAATTTTTTTTTCCCCACACCGAAAGACAATTCATGACCCTAGCATCATGCTATAATTTCAGTTTTTTTTTATTTATTTGGCAACCGTTGAGAATATTAAAATGCAGTTTTTTTCACGTTATTCTAGCCCACAAGACAATTCACCTGACGTTTAATTGAAGCTTCTACGTGCCCGGGAAGTGTGTGAAAAATTAAAAAAACTAACAAATTTTTCGTCCATTTTTGAGCGTTTTTTACTCAGGAAATATTTAAGCGCCTATAACTTTTGAACGATTCATCGTAGGATATTGATGTTCCCAGGTGAAATATTCTAAATCAAAAGATCTTTAACCCAGTATAAGAATTTTTAAGATACCTCTTGCCGTTCGCGAGATATACGCAAAAAACGAGTTCAAATTTTTAAGTTTGAAACAGTTAAACGCCTATAGCTCGGAAAATATTCAACATAGCATCATGATGTATATGAATGAAATATGCATATTTAAAATATGTATCTGCTGGTGCAAAAATTTTTACGGTAGTTCTAACCGTTCCCGAGATATTTGCAAAAAACCATTTTTTTTCAATTCCATTGAAATATTAAAAATGCGTTTTTCTCGAAAACTATTTGCAGTGCGGTCGAAATTTTTTAATAGCATTTTCCTGAGGTCCTAAGGTACCTACGTTGTGAAAATCATCAAAATCGGACGCAATTTTTTTTTCCCCACACCGAAAGACAATTCATGACCCTAGCATCATGCTATAATTTCAGTTTTTTTTTATTTATTTGGCAACCGTTGAGAATATTAAAATGCAGTTTTTTTCACGTTTTTCTAGCCCACAAGACAATTCACCTGACGTTTAATTGAAGCTTCTACGTGCCCGGGAAGTGTGTGAAAAATTAAAAAAACTAACAAATTTTTCGTCCATTTTTGAGCGTTTTTTACTCAGGAAATCTTTAAGCGCCTATAACTTTTGAACGATTCATCGTAGGATATTGATGTTCCCAGGTGAAATATTCTAAATCAAAAGATCTTTAACCCAGTATAAGAATTTTTAAGATACCTCTTACCGTTCGCGAGATATACGCAAAAAACGAGTTCAAATTTTTAAGTTTGAAACAGTTAAACGCCTATAGCTCGGAAAATATTCAACATAGCATCATGATGTATATGAATGAAATATGCGTATTTAAAATATGTATCTGCTGGTGCAAAAATTTTTACGATAGTTCTAACCGTTCCCGAGATATTTGCAAAAAACCATTTTTTTTTCAATTCCATTGAAATATTAAAAATGCGTTTTTCTCGAAAACTATTTGCAGTGCGGTCGAAATTTTTTAATAGCATTCTCCTGAGGCCCTAAGGTACCTACGTTGTGAAAATCATCAAAATCGGACGCAATTTTTTTTTCCCCACACCGAAAGACAATTCATGACCCTAGCATCATGCTATAATTTCAGTTTTTTTTATTTATTCGGCAACCGTTGAGAATATTAAAATGCAGTTTTTTTCACGTTATTCTAGCCCACAAGACAATTCACCTGACGTTCAATTGAAGCTTCTACGTGCCCGGTAAGTGTGTGAAAAATTAAAAAAACTAACAAATTTTTCGTCCATTTTTGAGCGTTATTTACTCAGGAAATCTTTAAGCGCCTATAACTTTTGAACGATTCATCGTAGGATATTGATGTTCCCAGGTGAAATATTCTAAATCAAAAGATCTTTAACCCAGTATAAGAATTTTTAAGATACCTCTTACCGTTCGCGAGATATATTCCTTTTCAATAATTAAAAAAACTATATTATAAACACTTTTAAACGTTTCAAAATAATAAATAGAATTGGATATCTTCAATAACTTATACATACATTATTATTATACGCATTTTGGACTTCGATAATTAATTCGATAATTTTTCGATTTTTTCAAGTATCAGGAGCACACGCGCACTCTAAGACCGTTTCTCACATACATGCTCGCTTGCTTGTGTGTTTTTTCCGAGTATCAGGAGCAATGATTGTTTAGCTTATAATAACATGTTCCTCTCTTGTGTTCTTCTCAAAGCTTTGAGTGCAAAGAAATAAAATATGTAGAAGTGAATTAATTTGTAATTTACAAAAATATATATTACTAGCTGACCCGGCAAACGTTGTTCTGCTAAGTAAGTATATTCTAAACAATTTCTAGAGAATCAAAAATATTAATACTTCTAGTGTATAAGGATGTGTTGTTTGAATGCTAACACAATGAAGTATTATAGAAACAATAAAGCCCATTAGTTTATCTATTATTTGTCAATTTTTAAGATACCTCTTACCGTTCGCGAGATATACGCAAAAAACGATTGCAAATTTTTAAGTTTGAAACAGTTAAACGCATATATCTCAAAAAATATTCAACATAGGATCAGGATGTATATGAACGAAATATGCGTATTTAAAAGATATCAGATATAAGATATCTTGTATCAGAATTTTGTGCAAGATGCTGCGAATGTGAAATATTGCCATTTCATAGCTTTCCAGAGTGATATTTAATTTTATATCACCACTTCTGCCTTTTGCAGTAAAAATATGGTTCTGGGTTCTCAGTTAATAAAAATAATCTCGCAAAAGCAACTGCTGCTGCGGCGAAGGCGTTTCATTGAATGATATAAATCATCAAGCTCCAGCCAATAACTATATTTTAAATTGATTTAACTTCTTCAAGTTTTTCATAAAAGTGTTAAGGAAATCTTTTGCTATTTACTTTATCATAATGATCTTGTTAACAGAAGTTGATACAAAAATTAAATTCTCTAAAACTTATAATTGAATTATTGATTAATATTCACATAACTATCACTGCAAATTTAAACTCTTGACAAGTCCTGACTTCATGGCCTGTATAAGATATCACAGAAAAATATGGAATTATTTAAAAAATTAAAAAATTGTAGTATAGTAATTAGTAAATATATATTTGCTATTGAAGACTCGTTCTTGTTATGATTTCTTATTAAATTTCTATAAACATATGGTTTGCAAGTTGTGACTTTTTTATTTGCTATAAAATAGATTTTCAATAATCATTCACATTTTTTACTGTTCAAGTAATTCAGCAGTTCGATTTCTCACCCGCTTTTCAAAGCGACGGCGATGAATGGGCTCTCGTAAAATTCAAAACCAATCTTCTGCGGATTTCGAGCGTAAATTTATTCTACCACTAGATTTTTTTTCAATTTCAAATGAATCAAAGTAATGGAGTCTTTTAAAGCTATAAGATAGGATAAATATTAATAAACAAACATTGATTATTATTAGAAGAAATAGCTCTTGTTTACTACTTCTTTTTAGTTGCTATAAAACACAAAATTCTTTTGATAATTTAATTATTAGATTATTGATATTTTGCAATAATCTTGTTTAATTGTAACTTGTAATAGTTACTTGTATTATAGAAAAATATGCAAAAAACTTGACTTAACAATCAGTAAATTGACAATCGTATATGATAGTTATATTGCAATTATATTCAGATGTATGTGATAATCGTAGCCTTATTCATGGACTATCCATGGATTTTACTAATTGTAAGTTTTAATCGATTTTTTATACATGTATTTTTCTAAGTTTTAATCGATTGTAAGGTCTTTTTCATGGACTTTATTATTATTATGCATGGATAAGTTTTAATAAGTTTTTCTAAGTTTTAATCGATTTTTTATCCATGTATTTTACTAAGTTTCAATCGATTTCCAAGACCTTTTTATAGACTATTATTATTGTCTTTCTTTCTTTTACAGGAACACATAATATATAAAAATATATGTTGATTTGCATGTCATAATTTGATCAGAAGCATACAAGTTATGAAGGTGGACCACGTTAGAAAATGCACATGCATATGTCGGAAAAATATATTTAAAATTCAGGTAAAAATTATGTTTTTATATGGAATCATATTTATTCATTAAATCTACATTAAAAAAGCAAGTTGGTATAATAATATGTCACATCTTACATTATTAATAAATTTAGTTTATATATTTGCTTCTTCAATATAGAACCGAACCGAATATTCCTATGTTTTTTCATAATGTAATTAAATGTAAGACAATAATTTTTAATTAAATTGAATATGATTTTAAAATTCTAAGGATGTGATACCATTAATTGTTATTTTATATAAATATATCATGACGCAGTTTTAAGCGTGAATATTCAATCACTTACGTGTATTATATAATTTTATATGAATTATTTAGGTAATATTTTTTAATTGAAATTACCCAATTATGTATTTCATATTGTTAATTCTACTGGACCAAATATATTTAACATGTTGTTAAATTGACTTTTATTTTCTTGATTTATTATGTATTTTTTAGTTAATGATATGATTGTTAACCTATAGATGTGATAAATTTAATTGTGGACGACATTTCAAAGTAATTCACAACAAAGAGATATATGGTTCGAACATCATTATCAATGAATAGATAAAATTTCTAAATGTCTCCAAATATATATATATATATTTGGAAATTATTTGAAAAACACAAGAAAGCAGTTTGGAAATTGCATCTGAGGCAAATCTAATTGGAAATTAAAACAAAAAAAACACTAAGATCCCCATGGCATAACTAGGTATTTCAGTAACCAGTTCGAATGTTTTTTGTTTGCCCATAAATCAGCAAATTACTCGATTTTTTTTACATACGCATTTTCTTCGTTTATTTCAGTGTTTCTCTTGTCTTTCAGCGATTCCGATAAAGTTACAGATCACCATAATTATAGTAAATGGTGGCCCCTTTTTCACTAGCTTTTTTTCTTCTGACTTCCAACGACTTTTATCGAGTTTCTTGTAGATCACGATCATTACGATAAATGTGTGTGTGTCTTCATTTTTTTTGTCTTACAGCGTCGTGCGGAATAATCTCGTAGATCACCCATTATTTCGGTGGATGTGTCTTTACTTTTCTGTTTACCAGCATTTATTTTTCTGTTTTTCAGCGTCCTACGTAATGGTCTTGTAGATCGCCCATTACTTTGGTGGACCTTACTTTTCTGTTTTCCAGTATCATCTACGGAATGTCTTATAGATCACCATCATCACGGTCAATGTGGGCGTTTTCACCAGCTCTTCTTTTTTGTGTCTTTCAGACATTTCATGGCTCTCAGATCACCAGCATCTCGGTAACCACCGTCTCTTTTTTTCTGTCTTCCAGCTACTTCTTCTGAGTATCTCGTAGATCACCACCACGTCACGGTGAATTCAATCTGTTTTTTTCTGTCTTCCAGCGACTTTTACCGAATGTCTTGTAGATCACCATCAATACTCTGAATACCACTCCTTTTTTCCTGTTTTCCAGCGACATCTACTGAGTGTCTATATATCTGTCGATATTCGAGCATTGCTCGAGCATCGGTAACATCATCTCCTAGTCAAGGATTCGAACGAGCCTTGCTTCTGACTCGAATTCACAGCTCAATCGTTTCTTCAGTCTTACCACTAAGCCATCGTGCTACATAAAAGTTAATGATATTATATATTTATAGTGATATATGAGTCTCATTTATATTATAAGTACTGATATTGATAAAAGTATAATATTGGTTCTTTTGGCAAGTACCAATGTATGAATTTTTAGAGTTAGTGTCAAGCACGTTTCGTGGCCGAGATGGTTAGGTTGTAGTAGCCGTTGTCGAGCGGAGCTACAGTTCGAATCCTCAGTTAAACACAATTTTTTCTAGTGTGTTTAATTTGAAAAAAAAAACAGATAAATTGTTTTTCGAAATTTGATGGTTTTTTAATGCATTTGGCTGTCGCTACTGTACTTTTCTTTGGAAAGAGATTGTGGTGATACTGAAATCTATGTTACCAGTCTATAAATGTTTAGGTTCTGCTCTATGTTCAATGTTTGTTGTGAAAATTATTAAAATAAAATATCAGTATGTGTTGAATCTTAGTTGAACAAGGTTCTTCGTCCTAATTATAAAGTGATGGATCTAAAAATAAAGTGTTTTCTGTGAAAATATAAATAAGATAAGTACCAAATAATGTTTTATACTTTAAATTTTAAGCAAAGTGGTTTATGTTTATGTTTACATAAATATGTTTACAAACAGAGGGGCATATTTCTAAATTTATCTGTTAAATATTTTTTCCACAAATAATTTATTCTTTACTCACATTGCAATATTTATTAAATTAAAAACCATTTTTAAAACATAATTTGTTACTTTAAACATTACAATTGAATTACAGTTTTTAAGGTTAGAAATTTTAAATGTCAAACATGCTTTCAGTTATTCTCAGTCTGTACTAAATAAGTTTATTTTCAAATGTGTTTTAAATTGTCAATTAATTAAAAAAATGTTTAACAATTAATTAAAACAGCTCCGATTTTTTCCTATTTTTTTATTTTTGATTTTTAAAATCAGAAATATATCAGAAGGGGAAATACCTTTTTTAATTGTTTGAACAAAATGTGCGTTATTTATACAAGGAAATTAATTTTTGAGTGGTTTTTTGAAAAAAAAATCAATTTCAGATTCAAAAAGAATTTTCATGTTAAGATGAGTTATAAGAACAGTTGTTATTAATAATTCAATATTTACATCATAAATGAGTCAAAGAATACATATCATTATGGTAAGTGATGATTTTTCCTTTTTAATCATAAGTGCAATTTCCAATTTGAATATAATAAACATCAAGTTCAAGATTCAATATCAAGATTCTGGACACTTTTATATGTTTATTTTAGTATAAACTAAATAGAATTTGCAAGAATTTAGTGTATATTGTTATATTCACTTTTATATTAAAATTTTGAATAATTTGTAGTTGAAGCGCAGATTTGAGTTTGGCTATAGGTGGATTTTGGATGTTTTTTTACATTTTGTGAAATACCTTTAAAACTATGTTCAGAACATGTTTATTTGTTTATACTAGTATAAACTAGATGAAATTTACTAACAAATAGTATAAATTGTTTTAAATACTTGCATATCAAAATTTTGAACAATTTTCAGTTGAAACGCAAATTTAAACGTAATATGTAGATTTGGGACTTTTTTTTACTTTTCTTCAAACAACTTTTAATTTTCTTTTCGGGCACGTAAATTTGTTTACATTAGTAAAAACTATATCAAATTTACTAGAATTTAGTACATATAGTTGGATACTAAAATTTCGTATAATTTTTAACTGGAACGAGAATTTGTGTCTGTGTACATTTTATCAAACAACTTGAAAATTTTGTTCTAGGCATTTTAATTTATTTATATTGGTAAAAAATAGATAAAATTTAGATTTATAAATCATAAACCATATTAAAAGCAAAGACTGCTATTCATGCTTTTGCTAAAACTACAGTGATGATATCAAATTATTGGATTATAATAAATGATTTATTTGAAGGTGAATCCATGAATACTATCCATGGATTGTTTTAAGAGCTTTTTTTAAACTTTGGAAATGATATCAAGTTATTCGATTAACACAAATGATGTACCTACAAATTATTCAAATGTTTTTATTTTTTCACTAAGTTTTTGTGGTTTTATTTTCAAATAAAATATTCAAAGCTTACTTATTGTTACTAGTCTGGTATTAAGTAACAAATAATTTTATTTTATAAATAAATAAATATTTATTCTTATTACAGGTACTTATGCACAGGAACCAAAAAATCTGGGTCTCCCCTATACTAAAAGAAATTTATCATCAAGAACTTATTGGACAAAATTTTTGGATGATTTTTCATTAGGCCAAGGACGAAATTATCCTGTTTGATGAGCTTTCAGGGCGTGTATCACTGAAAAACAACAAAAACTTTGGTTGCAACATCGGAATTTTAGCAAAAAAATAGATTTGTTTTTGCTATCTTGGATTTTTTTTTTGACTGATTCCAAAAGATTTTCGGATGCTGATTTCAAAAATGCTATCTATTTTTGGATAAATCCACATACACCCTGCGAAAAATCGAAATCTTTGGTTGCAAAATCGATTTTTTTTAAAAAAAATCGGCTTTTTTTCGCGATTTTCAAAATGTTTTGATTGGTTTTGATTGATTTTGGGACGCTGATTTCGAAAATATTATCCGTTTTTGAATAAATCCACATACATCCCCCAAAAAATCGAAATCTTTGGTTGCAAAATCAAAATTTTACTAATGAAATTAATTTTTTTTTCGCGATTTTCAAAATGTTTTGACCGATTCTGATAGTTTTCGAGGCGCTGATTCCGAATATGAAATTAGTTTTTGGAAAAAAAAATTCTTCTGCCCTTGGTACCAAATTGAAGTTTGAAAAATTGCCAACTTTGAAGCTGATTTTAACTATGAAGACGATGATAAATTTGTATTTTTTTTGGTTTGGTATAAAGATTATACTTTAGTCTACACAAAGCATTAATTAAAATTATTAATTTCATTCATTAAGTGCCTTAAAATTGCATTTGAAAGTCACGATTTTGGCCAATTTTGGCTGCTCCTGATAGACTGTCTTTTTATCGAAAAAATAATGAGATTTTTAAATTACACCAAAGTAGGTTTGGTGTACTGCTAACCAGGCGTAAATATAAATTTATTAAAAATTATTCTCCTACTTTTTCTTATCTTATATATATATATATATATATATATATATGTATATATATATATATATATATACGCGTATATATATATATTTATTTATATTATATATATATATATATATATATATATATATATATATATATATCTATTATGCCGATTTTTGTAATATATATATACATATATATGCGTATGTATATATATGCGTATATGTATATATGTATATATATATATATATATATATATATATATATTATGTCGATTTTTGTAATACTGACACTCAATAAATTTAATTCTATCTATATGTCTTATTTATTTACACAGTTTGAAAAATTATTGGTTCCAAATATTTTTTTCAGTCAAATGGGGTTTGAACTAGCGAACTTCGAATTGATATTCTGGCCTAAACCGTATCTTTACGACCTCGGCCATTCGCACATTTGGCATACTACATTTTTAGGAAACTTATGTCTTTCAGTTTGAAAATAATACTTTATATTTTTACAAAAGACTACGGTGTCGAGTAACCAATTGGCCGAGATCGTTAAGTGACCACTAAGATTGCTCAGCGTGTCTCGGTTCGATTCCAGAAGAGGCACAAAAAATCAAATGTCTAGTTTTTCATAATTATCAAATATTAGTTCAAAATATTAAATTCAGGTGTCGCATTTCGACCTTGACACTTAGTATATTTCTGAAAAACAAAAAACTCAAGTTTCGCACTTCACTGTAAGAGAGATACATAAAGAGAAAAAAAAAAAAAGGTAGAGGAAGAACTGGGGAAAGAGAGGGGTAGAGGCAGATGATGAATAAGAGAGATGTGTATGATACATATTCTTTATTAAAATTCAATATTAATATAATATAGGAATAAAAATAACTTTTATCATCAATAACTTAAATAGCCGAGCGGTTTAAGTGACCGCATACTCGGTGAAATCGCTCTGGAGGCAGGCACAAGGTGAGACGGATCGAGTCCAGCTGAAGGCGACGACGAGCAACTCGGAAGCAGAAAAAATGGAGCAGTGCTGGTGGCTGGCTGTTGGCGAGCGCAAAGGGTCCTGAAACGAACACACGAAGTGGTGGTCAACCTGAGGTCCATGATGCGAGAGGTTACACGCAGAGAGACACATTGCGGAGGGAGATGCATGCCGGACCCAAAAATCTGCCCAAAAACCACAACATGCGAAAAAACACCAAAAAAGGAAAAAAAAATGTGAAAAAAAGCGGAAAAAAAGGAAAAAAAAAGGGTAAAGAGGAGGAGGAGGAGGAAGGGGAGAGGTGGAGAGCCTAAAAAAAAACCCCTTAAGTCCCAGGTCAATTTTTCTCTTTTCTGTTCAGCGTTGAAACTTTTTTATGTTTTTTAGTGTTCCCTCACACCAATTCCCAAAACCAACACTCTAATGAAATGAAGTCCACATTGAAATTTTCACAATGAGAAAAAATTACTGGGACTTGCCCCAATAAAATTTTCTCGTTGTGAAATATTCAATGTGAGCCTCATTCATTCGAATGTTGGCTTTGGGATAATACAGCATGCATAAATAACTCGTCTGTCTTAATTGAAAAGGTTTCAGAAAATTTGGACTTAGAAAAAAAAAAATTATCAGAAAGGACTTAGAAAAAAAAATTATTCGAAAGAATTATAATCAGAAAATTTGGACTTAAAAAAATATCTGAAAAGACTTAGAGAAAAAAAATTATTCGAAAGAATTATAATCAGAAAATTTGCACTTATAAAAAAAAAAATTATTCGAGAGAATTATTTAATTAATCGATGAAATGAAATGATATTAATCGAATCAAAATTGTTTATATGACTTGATATAACATGTGAAACCTTTACAATTAATCGAGACAAAAACAAATTTAGTTGACTTGAATAATATACAAATTATTAGAAAAAGCCATAAAAGAAATTCAATAAAACTTGTAAAATGAAATAATGAAAAATGTTCGAAAACTTGAACATTAAAAACTTCAAAGCTGTTTAAAGCTGATTTTTATCCTTTAGAAATCGAGTTAAATAATTTTTACAACTTGAATTGAATAATAAACTTGTAAATAAAATTACGTTTTGTCTAATCATTCAAGCCAACTCTTCGAAATTTTGATTGCATGTCTTGATCAAAATTGTTCTTAGTAATAAAAGAATAAAAATCTATCATTCAGCTATGCAGCGATATAATTGAATAAATTTAAAATAAAACTACAGTAAAAGACTTTTAAAGCTGCATCTAATTAACAATTTGGTAAGTCATATTGAGTATTTGAAATAATTTGATCAAAACCAACAATCGTGTTATCAATAATAAGAATGTACATGCAGTCAATATCGCTACAGGGAAAACACATGATTCTTGATACTGAAAATATCAAATACAAATACAAATATTTTTTCTGTATAATAATGAACAAGAGGTGTAATAAAAATGAGATATTTGTAATAAAGTAAATTTGTAATTTGTAACAAAATACCATCAATTTAGGAGTTACCTAAGGAATAAAGCTAGGACCCCCCCTTCAACAAATAAGTAATCAATGCACACAAAATGTAATATACATATAAGAATTCTAAATTCTACACAAAATCAGCTCATAGTGTTATTTATAGAACAAAAGAAATTCTGGTGGAGTATTTTTATGGAATTGTAATAATATAAATTACTTTTAATGTCTTTCAAACTCTAATGATTTAGAACATGTATAAAAGGCACTTGTATAAATAAATGAAAAAACTGAATCAGCATGTTTTCCCCATAACAAATTAAATAAGAACCTAGTCTTTTACACATATGTCTGCCTAATTAATTCTTAAAATCATTTATTCGCATTATAGCTGTAGTTGAATAAACAAAAGGTAAATTGTATTTTATGAATAATATTATAATATGAATATATTTATTAAAAAAATTATATTGACTTGAATATGATCATTATTTTCAGCAGATATATGTATGCAAAATAATAATAAAGCACGAGCCAGAAAATATTTTACTAAAATATATACAGGCTTTATAAATGATATCAGATAGCAAAAAGGCAAGTTCTCAAAGCACCTTCCAATTAATTTTTCCATCCGGTTTCAATATATAATTTGATATCACCGGCATTATGAACAATGTGAAAAACAAACATAAAATATGTTAATAATAAGAAATATTATTATTACACGCATAAAAAGTAGCTTGTAATACAAACTAGGTCAGTAATTGTAAACCCCTTACAGAGAATAAATTTTAAGTAATATCTTTTTATTTAATTCTATTCAAATTATAGTTTCACACCCATATATATATATATATATATATATATATATATATATATATATATATCCGAAGATCCGAAAACTAAAATTCACACTAGAAATCTTTTTCATAAAAAATTCATCTCACATATTAATTCCTTTAATACCAAAAATACAACTTACGATAATATTCTTAGAGACCTTAAAGCTTGCAAAATATTTCTCAAAAATCATCCGGATATAGTGGTGGATAAAGGCAACATCACCGTTATCATAGACAAGCAAGACTATATAAATAAAATATCTGAATTATTACTTGACACTAATACTTACAAAATTACCAATAGCGATCCAACTGACTACATAAACGGTACGTGCCATAAATATTTTGACAAACTTACAGCAAACAAACAACTAACCAAAGAGATAACTTCTGACCTGAAAAATTTACACCCATATTTCCCCAGACTATATATATATATATATATATATATATATATTTATATATATATATATATATATATAAAATAAATATTGAATATTTAGACATTATTGGTCCGATGTAGTACGATAAATGCCTGTATATAATTCTAGAAATATATTCATCAACTCGCTTGGTACAAAACATGCTTTTCACTTACATTGTTAGAAATCCCCTGCAGCAACTCCCAGAACACAAATCCAAGACTTCGACCACCTCTGGAGCATCTGCCAGAAATCTCAAGTACTCGACACAAAATCACTACTTTAGAACCACTACATAGCATTGTCTTTTACATGTATATTCGACATGTTGCAATTGTCCGAGTAAAGTCTTTACAGAATACACGACACACGACATATATCAGAGACTTTTGTGAATTAAAAGAATTTTGTGAATTCAGGTATGATACAGAAGCACTTAAGTATAACCCACAAAAGCACATATATAAATTATATTATTGATAATTGCATATATATATAAATAAAGGATACATTGGCGCTGTAAATAAAATGTTTTTATAAAATTGATTCAAAATGGAGGCCCTGAAAGAGATAATTATGACTATTCAAGGAACACCTAAGTGCTTCAACACATCCCAATTTTTGGCTTTTAATTAACGTTCCACGATATATTAATTATATCAGATTGATTTACAGAATTAATTAAATGATTTGATGCATAAATTAATTAAAACTAATCAAGGATTTAATTAAAAACTCTTAATTAACGCGAGCTCATTTTAATTCACGGAAATCTTTTTGACAAGTGAACAGATTGAAGTTAGCAAAATGACCGTTGCCGCTACTTGTACAATTTAAAGCGCGAAATTCAAACAGAAAATTTAATCTTTTAGATTTGCTTGAAAATATGAAAATATTCAGGTAGAATTAATTATATAATTATTTTAGCTTATTAATAAATTTGATTTAGATTTTATACTTAAAACAAACTGAAAATAATATTATAAATTATATACCATAAAATTTGGAAATAACTATCAAAATAATAATATACACAAGCTATATGAACATAAATTTATTTCATTAAAAAACACAATTGAAATAAAAATAATTACTAATTAAATAAAATATACAAAATATTACTAATAAGAGGCGCTTTGTGTTATTGTTTTTGATTGCGCTTCTAGAAATGTTATTCAGGGTTTTTGGTCCCAAAGTTTAAATCAACAAAATTAGTGAAAATTTACTAAAATAATCACAAAATTGTGATAATTATTATACCAATTTTTATCCTATTTTTTTTAGGACAGTTCAGATCAATACTGTTACCCCTGGGACTAGAACTAGATACCTTCCATCAATAATTATATTTTTAATAAGCTATATTATAACAGCTTACATTGAGTTAATAATTAAAATATATATATATATATATATATAAACAGTTTTTTTGTTAAGCAGAAATCTGTTATTTTTGTTCAAACGTCAAAATTAATGCTAAAATTCATAAATCCATTGTAATCTGCAAATAATTGATATCAAATTAAGGTGCGCTTCCAGTTTCCAGTGTATGTTACAGTATCATTAATAATACGAATTTCAATTAGTGAAGTACGACATAATACCGCGCGAAAGCTGAGAAGCGAGGTTTATCGCAAACGAATAATTTAAATTTAATCATTAATATGTATGTAGGTATCTAGGTATGTATTTTTTATTTGTATTTGAAAAATTCATTCCATAAATAAAAAGTTATATTCAAATATAATTCAATCAATTGCAAAATCACCAATTTGTATAATGTTGACATAAGTTGTATCTAGTATAAGAATGATAAAAATACCTTTAGATTGCTTCTTAAAACTTGCATCTTCATCCAGTGCTAACAAATATCCTATTATTCATAATTTAAGCATAATATAAGATGTGGAAGATCTATGAAAATGCTTTGTTGATGATTTGTAGAGATTCTTTCAAATCCATATGTGAATTATATTAATTATTATGCTGCCAAATCTTTCACATCAGCTTCGTTTAGTTTTTTTCTATTTAATTGGTTCAACTTATTATAATTCTTGCAGTTGATGCTATCATTTAATAATAAACAAAAGGTTACATGCTTAACACAATTGTGTCAATACAATATTTTGTTAATTTCGCAAATTTGCATTATATATCTTCATAATATATATTTGTGCTTGCAATCAATATTGAGTGAAACGTATATTTAAATTTTATGCTATAAAGGTCCAAAATTGAAACTACTAAGAAGCGTTCATTAAATTCTTCCATTCTTGACATTTATGTTTCCATGAATATATTCTATGAATTTTAAATGTATGTTGATTTTGCCTTGCCCTATTAGATTCATTAGCTTTGTAAGTGCCAAAATCTATATAATCTATAAAATAATATTAGACATCTGTCTGTTTTTTGTACATAGACTTCCCTATGTATAATATCAAGAAGCTTCAATTTAATTTGTGTTTATTTCTCAAGTGTAATTCCCTGTAATATTATTTAATTAACTAACAATCAAGTATATTTACCTCTATGATATTTCTCCTGATTTATCATCAAATTCATAATAAACTTGAGTAAATTATCTTGAAGTATTAGAATATAATTTAGAGTATCTAAACAATCATCTGTAAGTGAACTTAGTAACCTCTTTTATTTTGCGTTTGCATTGTGTATTCTTGGTCATCTTTATAACATGTAAATAGAGTAACCCAAATAGGAATATAGTAATCTTCAGAATTCCTCCATTAAAAACTAAACTATCATAATTTAATTATACATTTTGTGTAGTTATTGCTAATATTAATAAATATTCAAGTATAGGGAAACCTATATTTGTATTGCATTTAAGAGTCTAATAAGCTTCGAATCATAATTTGATTATACATTCTTTGTAGTTATTCTTATTATTGAGAATTAGGCAAAGGTAGAGAATCCTACAGTTGCATTACAGATAAAAGTCAACTTGATTTGTAATTATATTTTTCCACTACAATTCTGTGCAACAATATTCAATTAGGTTAACAGTCGAGAACATTTACCTCTTATGATATTTCTCCTAATTGATTGATAAAATCATAATAAATTTGTGGAAAGTATTTTTAAGTATTAGAATATTATCTAGTATATAAAGGCAGTCATCTTTGAGTAAACTTAGTATCCATTTTATTTGCATTTAAAAGTGTGCCCTTCGTCATCTCCACAAAAAGATTATATTGTCCTGAATGAGTAGAGTAATCCAAATATCTCCAAAAATCCTTCATTAAAACCTAAACAATCACAAATTGATTATACATTCTGTGAAGTATTAAAAATTAAGTTTTTAAATAAAGTAAGTTATTGTTAACATAGTCACAGTATTAATGTAACAGATTTTTGTACTATAAATAATCATTAAACAAAATCAAAAATAAATACAGCATTTTTAATAGAAATGGTAGTTGAACTGACATGACATTTGACTGATAATACTTGTGAGTTTACACAAAGTTTATATAAATATTACAATAATGTTTTAACAGTTTATACTTACATTTTAATCGGTATTTATCATATCTTGATGTATTTATTGAAATATTTGCAGTTTTGATACGAATACGAACACAATAAAGAATAAGATGTTTTGCATAGTTTCAATTATGTGGCACACTTCACTGCTATCAGTTTACATGAATTTAATTTTGACGTTTAAAACTAAAAGAATAACAAAAATTTTGTGGTTATATATTTATACAAATTCAAATTTGTAAAAAAATGTGTGGAAATCGGTTGCCAAAATTGTATTGCAAAGTTATTGTGCCAAGCATATTGTTTTTAATCATTTTTACATAGTGTCATTGTGTGGTTTTAACGAATTTATTTTAAATTGCTTGTTTCTGTTTACTTTGAATCCATACAATTGATTGTTGTGCAGTGATTAATTACTAACGAATAGTGCTTAATTAGTGAGTTAATTACTAACGAATAGAGCTTAATTATTGATTGTAATTAAGTTTTTTATAGTTTTCAACATATATATGAGGTTTTACTCATGAAGTTTGATTTAAATCCCAATAATTAACAAGTTTGAGACAGGGGTTATGTTTTCTTCCGGAGGCTCTTTCACCCACGGGAGCGCCTCCGCGAGTAGCCTCCAACCAGCATATATAAGGCGGTGCTAATTAGCACGCAGCTCAATAGTGCGTCAGCTCCCGAACAGTGAACATCTCGTAGTGCAAGTACAATAAGTGATCAAAATGAACAATAATTATTTTACAACCAAGTAGTGTTTATAAAGTGTTATAATGTGTTCCGGTATGCAGTTTACACATATAAAGGTAAGAACTTTTATTCTTTATAATTTTGCTTAATTATTAAGTTTTATTCGCACAACAAGTGACACCGTCTGGTACTGATTTGTGAACAATGTTTACATCTGTAAAAATATCGTAGGCGTGCTTTGTTGTTGATTTGCAATAAATTTATCACATATTATTTATTATTATTGCACTTTTACATAATATTTATTGAGATTTTTGCGTTTTTTCGCTATTCAAATTTTGTGACATTTGCAAAATCCAAGATGGCGGCCATAATCACCAACGGTGGTTTTGTCCTGTTTTAAATAATATAACCGTTTTCACGGCGTATTATTGATGAAAATTCAATAAACTTTGACCTAATGTATCCATTTACATTAAAAAACTGCACCTGTACAGTTATTTTTTTGCAAAAAAGCAACGAAAAATTCTTCGGTATTGAACCAAAACAAAACGGCGTCAACTGTCAATTGACCAAAGTTTGAAACGCCTTTTTAACATTACAATCATATTTGCAACGCTAAAACCCAATATAAATCATTTGTATTTCACAAATTTGATTCAGTTTCGTATAAAATTTCATATTGTTATTAATATTTATTATTTGCAAATTTTCTGCAAACTATTAACAAGCCATCTAGCGGCGCATTTGCAAAACAAGATGGCGTCCGTTGCTAACTTTAGTTCATCTGCAAACCAATGATAATTGATTTAAATACTTAAATTATTATTTATTCAATAATTATAAATACCTATTTATTCAATAATTATACTTATATTTTTTCACATATTATTTTCAAGTTACATAAAACAATAAATATAAAATGGAATTATTTCATATCATCTAGATGAATATTTTTTTAAAATAAAGATATAATGACATAATTCCATCATCTATTTATTATTTTATATGACTTAATTAATATAAAATTATAATAAATACATAAATAGTTATTATTTTCCATCAAATCTAATGTTATATTTTTCATTATTTTCAGATTTTGATATGATCTTATCACTTCGAGCCCACATCACTTCTAGTTTTCAGAGAGATGCAGATTTTGCAGATATTTATAATATTGAAGAGAATGGGCGAAGATGCTGCAAAGGTAGGATTTTTTTTATTTTCAACTTATGGAAGTTATATTATTTATTTTTTCACTGAAATAAATAAATAATTTTCATAGCCTATGACGATGATTTTTATGTAGGGCTGATGTGCAATTATTTTCTTGTTTTTTTCTGGTTTTTGTCATTTTTTGGTTAGTTTCTTTTTGGCGTTTTTGGTTTTTATTTATTTCGATGTTGCAGAGAGTTCTTCATTCGATCGTGTGGCATTTGTTACTTGTTGAATTTGTTTTATTTACATTGAAATAGCTAGGATATTTTTATTTAGTTTTTATCATTTTTATGTATATGCTTATGTATTTATTTATGTTTATATGTGTATATATATGTATATGTATATATACACACATGTGTTTTCAGGTATTTAAAGATATACGATGAAAGGTTTTTGGGCATTTTTTGCAACAATTTAGAGAATTCAATAATGAAAAATGTAAATCTTTATTATAATAGAATAGGTTTCGAGTTTCGATTTGACACATCTTCAATGCATACAAATAATCAAATCAAAACAAAGGGATGATGAGAACACTAATTAATATAATACATAGTTATATATATATATATATATATATATTTATATATATATATATATATATATATATATATATATAAATCAGTTACCAAATAAATTAAATAAAATTTATGAAAGTACTTGTGACTAAATCATGGCAAACATTTGAATCAAACTTTTGAAAACATTTGAAAATTTGATTCAAACATTTTATATTAATTAGTGTTCTTGTTTTTGAGTTTTGAATTGATTATTTGTATGCAGTAAAGATTAGTCAAATTGATATTCGAAACTTATGCTATTATAATGAAAATTTACATTTCTCTTATTTAATTCTTTCAATTATTGGATGGATATCCGAAAACATTTTATTCGTTATATAATATATATTCTCACTCTATTTTTTTTTAACTCTAACTACAATCTCTATTACACTATTTGTCTCTGTATTCGAGTTTCTTTATATGTATGGTCTCTTGTTGTTTCTACAACTTCTACTGGAATCTATTATATATTCGTTAATCTTTTGTCATCATTTATATATCAGCGCCATCTAGTAGCCGCCTACCCCTTCTCGGCTATACCTGAACTTCTCCTAAATAGTCAACTAATTTGTCATTGTCATTGCCTAAAGTTCCTATCATTGCAATTTCTTTCATCACTTTGTCCCTCATGAATTATTTAATCCCCCTCGATGGGTTGTCACCTTAACGTGGTGGGGGGGTCTAACTAACCAAAAGTTACCAAGAACAACCCACATAATTTGAGCCAATTTTTATATTTGAATTTCGTTTATTTTTCAACTTACTCAATATCAAATATTTCTAACTTTTATTCATTGCTATTGCATTGTTTTAATCAGTAAATTGTACTAAATTTCCACATCTATTATTAACGGTTTCAACACCCAACTTTTCTATGTATTTCATTTCTGCCGCCTATTTCAGGTCCTGAATTGTTTTTCTCTTCTGCCCGACATTCACTTCACTTGGCTTTACTTTACCGGGCAAGTGTTTGCCTTAATGGGCTCTGCTCTAATCGGCTTGCCGGCGTCTGGTGGAGTTTTGCATTTGTGTTTGTGATTTTTTCCCTTCTGCTGCCTGAATAATCGTTTTACTTTACCGGACAGGTGCTTGCCTGTAATGCGTCGCTTCTGTCGCGGCTCGCCAACGTCTGGTGGGGTTTTGCGTTATTTCAGGTCTCAACGAATGCCCTGAACGATGGATCACTTGACATGATGTGGGTCGATGAAAAAATCGACATATCGAACGCAAATTGAGGTCAGAGGATAATGTTCCCGGACCGACTGCTGCCTGAGTGTCGTTTCACTTACCAGACTGCTGCATCCCTTAAATGGTTTGTCAGCGAATGATGGAGTTTCGTGCATTTTAAATGCGCGTGCTCTTAAATAATTTATTGAACGTGTGAACCAGTCCAGCAATGGGCGATTCGAAGGTTCCTCGTCGATACAATTCAAGTGCGTTCCACAAAGAACGTATGACGACCTCAAGGCAGTTGTCTTTAGACAAGAAACTAAAAAGGATTCCCTCAGTAGCGGCGAGCGAACAGGGAACAGCCCGGCACTGAATCCCCCAGGGGAAATGTAGTGTTCGAGAGGAACCGATCTCTAAGGTCAAGTCTCTCTAATGAGTCGAGTTTGCATGAAAATGCAGCTCTAATGGTGGTAAATTCCATCTAAGGCTAAATGTCACCACATCATATAGTGAACAAGTACCGTGAGGGAAAGGCGATATCGTTCAGGGAAACAATTGAGAAAACCCAAACACCTCTTTAAGCTCTTTTCTTTCTTCGGTTTGAACACCGGAGTTTTCTACATTCAATCTATTGCGAATTTAAATTTTTACGCATTTTACTTATTTTAATTAACGGTTTGACACCGACCTTCCTATACATTTTTCTTTATTTATACCGGTTTGAACACCGACATCTCTTTATTTTTTAAACCGGTTTGAACACCGACTTTGATGTATTTTTTATTTTTTATTTTACCGGTTTAAACACCGATGTTTATTTCTTTTTTTCTTTTTTTCTCTTTTCAAATACCGGTTTAAATACCGAAATTTTCACTTTTTATCCTCACCAATTTTAATACGAAGTTTACCATATGTCTTCCAATTTTATTTCAGGCTTTTATTTATGTCCTATACGTTCACCGTTATTTCCGAATCTTTTTTATACCGGTTTGAAAACCGACATTTCTATATTTTTTCATTTTTTTATACCGGTTTCAACATCAACATTTTTATCTTTCTCTTTTAGTTATAGGTTTCAATACCGAAATCTCTATTTTATTTCAGCTACCTTCATCCTGCCTTCTGTTTCAGCTTTCATAATTTTTCATTTTGTTCCTGAGGTGCGTTTAGCATTGACTGTCTGCTGCAGGCCTTAATTGGCTTGTCAGCGAATGTGGAATTTCGCATATGCGTATTCCAGTTTGGTTCGTGCGACGCACTCTCAACTTAATTTTTTGCTTCCTCCTCCACTTAACGGTTTCAATACCGAAATCTCTATTTTCCATATGCCTATTTCAGGTTGTGTTTTATTCTACGTTCTGTTTATTTTTTTTCAGCTCTGAGGCTATGACCTCTCAAATTAATTTTTTGCTTTCTCCTCCACTTAACGGTTTCAATACCGAAATCTCTATTTATTTTTTTTCAGCTACCTTCATCCTGCCTTCTGTTTCAGCTTTCATAATTTTTCATTTTGTTCCTGAGGTGCGTTTAGCATTGACTGTCTGCTGCAGGCCTTAATTGGCTTGTCAGCGAATGTGGAATTTCGCATATGCGTATTCCAGTTTGGTTCGTGCGACGCACTCTCAACTTAATTTTTTGCTTCCTCCTCCACTTAAGGGTTTCAATACCGTATTTCAGGTTGTGAAATTCCATTTTCTGGAAACTCTATTTTCCATACGCCTATTTCAGGTTGTGTTTTATTCTATGTTCTATTTATTTTGATGTAAAACTTCTTCAGGCGCGACGTGGGCGTAAATCCGTACAAATGCAACGGAAATTGTTACGCCGATGTGAAGTGAGAGTCATTCGCTCTCGATGATATGATTTCTATACGGGTCGATTCTGATCGGAAGAATATTTTATCCCGTCCCACATAAATAATTGCAGTGCAAATAATGAAAAACCGGTTTTTTATCAAGTTTTTCATCAGTCTTTACTACAAAAATTATATATTGGCCACAAGCAAAAATACAGCTATGTAAGACCCTCCAGAGTGTACAGTAGGGATTTCTCTTTCAGACCTTTAAGAACTCCTAACAAATTTTCTATATTTATTGTGTTCCTATCAATTTTATAATTCTTGGTGTATATTTGGCCCTTAAGTGTGTATATAATAAGTGTGTCGGCGGATTAGTGATATTGGTGGTCGGCGGGCGCCTTAGCTGTCCACCACGTATCACTTTTCTGTTTGAGCGTACGTGTGGCAATATTTGTGATGTTTATATTTTCCTTTTCCTATCCAATCCCTCCCCCCACTCGACTGGTTGCCACCTTATCGTGGTGAGTGGGTCTAACTAATAAAAAGTTACCAAGAGCAACCATCCAAAATAAAACCCATATCCTTAAAATAGATGCCACTTGTCTTCATTTAGAGTGGATTGATATATATATATATATATATATATATATATATATATATATATATATATATATATATATATGTACATATATGCTGTTTTAGGAATAATATTTAACACTTTATGGTATACTTATGTAAGGCCAAACAATTAATATCGTTCGAAGGGTTTTAGATTTTCAGGATTAACGTGGACGAAAATTTTGAAACCTTAAACAGCTTATGTAGAATTTATAAAACTAAGATAGCACTTACTAAAAATATAGATTTGAAATCCATCTTCGTTTCCTGAACAATATCATAACGTTTATCTCGAAACCTTAGTCAAATCTGTAACAACCCTTTACTCTTCCTGTAAATATTATAAAATCAAATATATTACAAATCAAACACAACAAAAGTGAAATTGTTTGCACAAATCAACGCAATTCGATTTATTTTCATAATATTATTAATTGTATATATTTATGCATATTTATAATTTTATAGGGTACCACACAACCAACTCTTAATATATTCAGAACAATATATATTTTTTATAAATACATAATACGACAATGAAGGTTCTGTTGCTTCGGAATTATAATTATCCTTATTTTTTTCAAAATTTCAAAAACACAAATATTTACATTTTGAGAAAATGGAAGAAACAGTTGAAGGGATAGATAAATGACATAGAAATTATTTTATGTTTAATTGAAACATATTAACATGTTTTAGGATATAAAAATTTTTATATCCTAATCAAGATCATGATTTTGGTAAATATCCTGAAGATGGAACGTACAAAGGTCTGAAACATCGGCAATGAATAATATTTAATATATATATATATATATATATATATATTATCAGGTTTACAACTTGCTCCAAAATATTTTCAAAATCTTTCTATACGAGTAAATATTTACCTCGGTTACAACCAATCACATCGCACAAACCATTTGACAGAGACAGCGCTCTACAAACTCTATTCCTGTCCCTGTCGCACGTTGCTCTGGTTGGCCAGTATATTGGTTCTTAATAAAACAACAATCGATTCTGGAAACAAATAAATTTCGAATAGTTTTTATTGCTGTCTCATTCGGGATACATCGTATTTGGTTTCACATTTCATTCGTCCAAAAATTATAATAATTTATTAAAAGTATTTTGGATTTACGCACATAGAGATTCTTAAAATATAATTATTTTTATTGGTTTTTATCAACAAGTACTAATTATTAACCCGTACCCCGCTTTGAGTCGTTTCGTTTTGCGTTAACTGCGATTGACAAGTATACTCGTCATGGAGCAGAATTTTGTGTATCGACGAATATATTTGTCGTGCGTGTAAATTAGATACTTTTGCGTTTCGCGTTTCTTTTCTTAAGGTAGGTAACTGCGATTGACGTGTATACACGTCAAGGAGAAGTGGCAGAATTCTGTGCAGCGAATATATTTGTCGTGTGTTAAATTAGATACGTTTATGTTTCGTGTGTCTTTTGTGTTAGTCAACTGCGACTGGCGTGTAAACTCGTCATGAAAAAGTGCCCGAATTTTGGGTATTGACGAGTATATTTGTTGTGCGTGTAAATTAAATACATTTGCGTTTCGCGTTTCTTTTCTAAGTTAGTTAACTGCGTTTGACGTTCATACTCGTCACGGACAAGTGACATAATTTTGTGCATTGGCGAATATATTCGTCGTGCGTGTAAATTAGATACATTTGCGTTTCGAGTTTCTTTTCTTATGTTAGTTAACTGCGATTGACGATTATATTCGTCATGAAGAATTGGCAGAATTTTTTGTATCGACGAGTATATCATACATAGAAAACCGTTTTTTTTTTTTTGTAAAATTGATAGTTTGAGAGTACGGCCGCCTCAAAGTCTTTGCTGCTCTTCGCCGTAGTATCAAATCTCTCCATATATGACAGCACTTCGAACTTGACCACATTCTATCTAATAATTAATATTTTCATTGTTAAATCAAGCAAATAAGATCTAGAAATAAAATAATTCAAATATTTTTCGTTTTTTTTTTTGCTGTTTTTTTTAACACTTCAATGGCAAAGTAGCTATAAGTAAGTAGCTTGAAGTGTTAAAAAATCAGAAAAAAAAACAGAAAAATATTTGAATTATTTTGTTTCTAGATCTTATTCGCTTAATTTAACATTGAAAATATTTATTTATTAAAATGTATGTGATCAAGTTCAAAGTGCTGTCATATATGGAGAGATTTGATACTACGGCGAGAGCAGCAAAGACTTTGAGGCGGCCGTACTCTCAAACTATCAATTTTACAAAAAAACGGTTTTCTAAGGAATTGTAGGAAATTTTCTCTAGTTTAATTCATACACAGATACTTTTATTGTAGAATGAGCCAGAAAGGAGATATTTTAAAAAAGCTATTTTTTGACGCAATTGTTTCAATATAGCGGCAACTTGCCGTTCAAATTTGAGGTGGCAAAGTAAAGAGCACCTCGAAATCTATGAGATTATCAATTTTCAGAATTCCCGGAGTACTGTACCGGCAAAACGACCAAATGACTGGACTATTGTGATTCGCAAGCAATGATACTATGATATATTTATAATATGTCAAAATTAAACGCAATAATTTATTCAGATGCTTTACGTGTCAAAAATGTAGTATAAGATGCAAGCCTATGTGCATACATATATTTTTATCATTATCTTAATTGATTTACCGAGCAGAATTTCATTCATGATCCATTGCGTAAACATGCTGAGAGTATGCGCAGGTACATATGCTAATACTGCGTGCTAGATGCGTCGTTAGAGAGTAATCTGATGGCTTTATTTCTTTATTATTCAAGATTATTGATTGAATTAATTTTATAGTATCAATATGTATTCATATATAAGGATCCTGTGTGCTTTGAGACCATCTTTGCCTCGACTTGGTACTGCCATGGTAGCGACATAAGGTATTTGACCTTTCTTTCATTATGAAAAACTTCTGTTATCTTTGTAATTAAAATCAAATCTTGTAAACCACCATCGATTTTTGATCAATTTTATAGATGTTATTTTTTATTTGAAATAATAAAATTTTATTGAATAACAATTATCTTCTAAAAGTTTTCCATGGCGTTGCATGTTAACACTAGGGTTTGTCGGTTTTCAAAAATCGGTTTTAAAAACCGTTTTTTTGGCGAAAATTATGAAATTCAAAAACCGTTTTTTTAGTGAAAAAAGTCGGTTTTCACTGTATAAATGGAAAATGACAAATATAGCCAAATATAAAAGATGAAAGCGTTTTGATTCTTGAAATCATATCGGTTCAATAGCATTTGATATCTTATCAGTCTGCAATGTTTCCCTGAAACGTTTTGTATATATTAATGTAGATTTTTATACCACTGTATATAGTAATTTAAACCAGTGTGACTTCTTGAAGAAGTAGCTTCCTCTACTCAAAATAAAAAAAAAGTCACAAATTAACGAACAAAAAACTTAGAATTATTATATCAGGCTTTAAAAACAATTAAGCATAATTTAGTTGCAAGTATGAGAGGTTTATAGAGTATTATATATTATGAGAGTATATTTTTAAAATCATATTTTATTAAACAAAAAAACAATTAGAATGTTTAAAGTTAATTAATTAAAATTGTTCGGAAGACAATACCCGAGTTTTGCTTAATTATTTTTAAAACTAAAATTGATATTAACAAGTATTACCTTAATATACATTATTTTTTTTAATCTAATGCATTTTTTTTATTTAAAAATATATTATTTTTATTTATTTGAAAACTTTCCTTTCACTATCATAAAAATATTTTCATTCTTATATGTAAAAATGATGCATGAGTAACGATTAATTATTTTCAAAGTTATTTAATTAAAATAAACTATTATTTTTTAGTTATACTAATTAAAATTAAAATAATTTTGTTTACTATCTATAAAATTGAACAATAAATAAATTCAGTCAAATTACACTAAATGTGCGGATAAATTACAGAATATTTGAGCAAAAATTTATTTTCTATATAAAATTTGAAAACCGGTTAAAACGAAACGAATATTATTATTATCATTAAAAATTTAGTAGTGATTTAAATTCTATATTATGGTATTTTCATATTTTTAGTTTCCTTTTACAGAGACATTGTGCACATATACATTATTTTTAAAATCATCAAAACTACTTATTGTTATTCCAAATAAATAATTATTGAGAATTATTATTCCCAATCAAATTTATCCCTTATTGAGAACATTCGGCAGCAGCTCTTAATCTGCGCGTTTTGTATCGGTCATATTTAATAATAAATGATAATCGTTCGTCCGCATTCTTTAGCGTAATAATAAAGTGTTAAAGAGAAGAGATCCGTTATGGCTGCCGAGTCGAAAAGAGAAAGGCCCCAAGAAAACAACCTGCGGTTCTGCGGTTGATGCGAAGTAGAAGTATCGACTGCCACTCCGCGCAAGGCCGACTACCAGAACAGGTTGACGACTGTTTATTTCAGTGCACTTTTTGCATTCGATGCTGGGGAATGATAATTTAGTGAAACCAATTTGTTTTGCTCCGAAAAATTACTCTTATTTATATCTGTTCAACAATAGTGTTCAAATTTTCATTCAGCGATTTTTTGCGATTTTTGTGCTTGTGAAAAGTTTGGTGCATGAAACTAATATGCAATAATCTAACAAAAGTATTTGGAATAACAATTAGTGAGTTGTGCTTTTAAAATAAACCTAACTGAAGAATATTATAATATGTTTGTGTTAGTTTATTATGCAAATTTATGAAGATGTAATATTAACATTCGATAAAATTGCATTATTTCCACTGAAAAATAGTTTCTATAAAATTGATTCGTTCTAGTTATAAGAATAACATAAGTTTTTCACAATGGAAGAAGAGTCAACCCCAATATGTCGCTGCCGCGTTTTATACTTAGGTAGCGCAGTACCAAGTCAAAGCAAAGACGGCCTTCAAGGCATACAGGATCCGTTAAATAACATTTATCCTTCAGAAAGCCCTGCAGGAATCGACTCTTGGCTTAGCGTCTGGTCAAATGGAATCCTAATCGAAAACATCGACGAAAATCGAAGGCACATAACTCGATTTTTCCCCATAGACACCCTCCATTATTGCGCAGCAGTACGGTTTGTCAAAAAACAGCGCCAAAACCAACCAAATTTTCTACCACTAGATTCACCTCTAGCAAGGACACCCAGTAAGGTAAAGCATCCACCTTTGTTCGCAGCGATTTTAAGGAGAACTTCGGGAATTAGAGTTTTGGAATGCCATGCATTTATTTGCAAAAAGGAGATTGCAGCCAATGCTCTGGTCAGGAGTTGTTTTCACGCCTATGCAGATAGTACATATGCCAAAGAACAGGCTGAGGCAGAGAAAAATAAACTGGATGCGTATGCCGGTAGTTCGTGCGGAACTGTGGCCAGTTCTGTAGGACGAAATTCAAGATCAGGAAGCTCGGATCCCAAGCATGAAGAAAATGACGAAGTTGAGATTACTGGATTATAGATAATAATCTTGGCGTAACAAATTGCGCAAACGCCCATTAAAAATTGTACAATTCTTTGTAAATATGCTTTGTTTCAGTTACCTAATTATTTAAGAAACTTATCTAATTTTATACGAATAACAACATCAAATGAGCAATTATTTTTTGATGTCGCAACAATAAGCTATTACAATGTTATATAGTTATAAGCATAGATTAGGTCAAAACCCGTGTTTTAATTTCATGATTTCATCTGATTATTCGCTCATTTTGCTATTTTTTATATCCGAAAATGTTTGATTTTGTTCCTACTATTATTAGTATATATATTATAGAATTATTCGTAAATAATCGATTACTAATTCTATACTAATAAACCGATTACTAATGCTATAAAGACTTTTTACAGATCCTTAATAATTTGTTACATTAATATTGTTATTACAAAGCATTAACAGAAGTTACCTAATGTTACCATTATTTATATATTTTTTGTGAGTTTATAATGTATCATTATATGAAACTATTAAAACCATGTAAAATTATTTTTAGTTAATTCTATCAGGCTACAATAAGTAAGACTATCTGTACATATATTACTGGCAAAAATATACTGTTCTTAATAGTAAATCACGATTTTTAATTCAATTTATCTGCATATATTGAGAAATGTTTTATTAAAGTCATTCACCTTCGGGAAATAAAAGTAATAATAAGCAGCATGTATAAAATAGCTCTGAGAGAAACTATTACCGATGAACATAAGAACTCTTACGTGCTTGTAACAGCGCGACGCACATATTTTTTATTATTAATAAATATGATATCAAATCTATAACTTTCAATGGCCTCGTCATATCATAATTATTAGTTCTATTAATGTAGTCTAACCGTGACAATATAAAATAAGCAATTCTACTTTGCTTTCCTTTATAATTTCGGCATAATAATAGATATCAGACCTTGCGATTTCTGTTATAGAAGGGCAAATATTTTTAATTTCAAAGTCTGATATGTAAATAGTTTATGCAGAGTTATTGTGTACAAATGCGCAAATTTTTATATACTGTCTTCCTTACTTATATTAGTAGATTGCAGTAATTATAATACTCTTATAGAACATAGTAATGAGTAATAATAATATGAATTAATAAGCATGAACAAACATTAATAACGGTCCCGGTGCTTCATGCCTATTATTGGCAATATCTAATGAATTGAAAGAAAATTAATCGATTTTAACCTCCGTTAATTAAGCAAATGATTAGAAATGAAATCTCGGCCATATAATGAGGAAGAAAGTTGAAAATTAGCGTATCGGTTTTTTCGTACAGGCCTTTAAATTGGTATATAAATTGAGCCTTTTGCATACATTTCATAATTTTAAAATTACAATCTACAAACCGATGTTTTAAGAAAATTATTACTTCTACGGACGAAAGAAAGTATCAGCTATTTCTTTTCCTTGCACAACAGCTAATGCAAGAAAATTCTTCAAACATGATTATTTGCACAAATAACGTAATAATCATCGCATTCGCGTATAACGTTATAAATTATTTATAGATGAGTTTCACTAGGAGAAATCACTTTTATTATTAATTATCCGTTAAGAAATTTTATAGTAAGTGCCTATCTATAAAATAACAGTAAATTTGCAAAAGGCAAACTATTATTTTTATTTTACGACCGGTAAATACAAAACACGGCGAAGTACAAATAAAATTTGAACGAATTTACGATGACACATTTTAGGCACCATGAAGCATAAATTTGGGAATGCCGATTTTAAGGCGTAATCAGTCCGTGACAAATAAATGAAATAGAAATATATTTATAAAAATATTTTCGATAACAATATGTTAAACTAATTAGTTGCGCCTTCGAAATTGTGTATTAACAAATTTTATGATTTGGCAAGGCAAATTAACCTTCCTATTTTATCTTTTAGCAATAATTATAATAAATAATAATTTAAGTAAGTGCAATGCAGATGTGCTTTTAAACCACGTTAATTTCAAGTAAAAAAATATTACAAGTGTTCTTTTTTTCAGACAAAATTACAGGATTTACTGCGGTATGAAATATATTGATTCATAACTTACATATTTTGTAAAATATACATAATATTCAGTTTAAAAAAATCAGAATATTAAAATACATAAATTGACTAATTTATTTCTTTGTAGAAGAATAAATCAATTTTTTTACTAATATTTTAATGTATATATTAGACCAAATTAAATCTCGAATTTTGGCCGCACTTTAGAATTTTAAATATCACATAGTATTAAAGTTTATTAATTAGTCATTTTAGAAATATTTAATATTTTATTTATTTGTTTTTTTTTCAATATTACATATAAAGATATTAACTAATTAAGTTCAACATCTGAATCTGAACTAGTTTCCAAATCATCATCCTCAGACATACTCTCACACTCATCATTGCTCGATTCTGAATCAGACCCAAACCATTCAGATTTTGAAATATCACAAGGAATTAAAACTTTCCATTTGTCCATTTTACGAATATCTAAAGAATATAAATCAGATAAAGTTATTTGTTTGGAACCTATCTCAAATAGTCCTCCATAAAGATATAATTGTCCTCTGCATATCACTAAACCAGCATTCATTCTTGCTCTAGGCCAATTTTCATCTCGTACTTCCACAGTGCTTTTAGTAACAGAACTACTTGTGCTTGACACACTTCCTCCAATAACCATTTTGAATACGCCATCGGTGGAAACTACAAATATGAAATAAACAATGTCGATATTAGTATTTATAATATTTTTGGTTAAATGTAACTATTTTTTATTAACCAGTTGTTTGTTGTACTGCAGTCTCAATGTTGTCCAAATTTGTGTCTTGTTGCGGAGCCTGAGTATTTTCCAAACTTTCAGATTTTTTAATCTCTTTGTTACCTGGAAACAATATTACATATAATCAAAAATAAAAAGACATATTTACATTTATTAAGACATTACTTACCACTTAGTTGCACTTTATTCCAAAAAATATTCTCAAGATCCAGATGAAGTAAATCATCATTAAATGAGCCTTGCAATTCATCTTCTGTTTCCTCAACATCAGTAACACCACCAAATATGTAGGCTCGCAAGTTACCAGTAGCACTAGTACAAGCGGACATACCACTTCTAGGACCGGGACGTATGCCTCCAGGTTTAATTGATACCCATTTGTAAGCATTTGCATTAGTACTATGTTCTTTAAATCAAAACAAAAAGTAAGTATTATGATTAAATCATGTGGTATTTCATTATAAAAGTATTCTTACTATCAGCACATAATGCAAACATGTCAGTATGGGTGGTTCCTTTATCCACTCCCTTTTTTATTACAGTTTTACTGTAACCACCCCAAACAATAAGACGATCTTGGCTACCAACAACAAAACAAGAACCAGATCTAGGTGAGGGACCTATACCACCTGGCTCAACTTTCGTCCATACATAATCTTCTAATGAAAATATATGTAAATCATTAAAATATTTGTAATCTCTAAGATTATCATGAAATCCTCCAAATATAAATAGTTTCTTCTTATGAGCAAGCTTTAAAAAAAAAACATACAAATCAACAAAAATAAATTAAATTATATCAGATGATATATTATATTTTATTAGATGTTTCTTTTACCATTCTATGTCCACTTCTAGCAGATGGTGCACCACTACGATTAATTTTTTCCCAGCGTTTAGTGCTGATACGATAAACCCATAAATCTCTATAGTGATAGAATTGACTTTGCGTAGGACTAGCATATTCTCCTCCAAATAACCATAACTGTCCTCCATCACTTGCAATAGAAACCATTTGATGACCACAACGTGGTGGAGGACCACCTGGTACTTTGACTAATTTCCATTCACTGCTGTTTACATTGTAAACATACATGTCGTTATAAACCATGGTCTACAAGAAAGAACTGGTATTATATGTGTGGTTCAAGAAGAAAAATATAATTTGTATGGAAAAATCAAATATTAAGTAGAGAGATAAATTATATATTTACCTTTTGGCCATTGAAATATTCACCACCAAAAATTAATATTTCATCTTTATCAGGTAAAGCTACAATACTAAAATTAACTCTTGGCGATGGTGGAGGTACTATTGTTTCTGTTACTTCCAATCGTTTTGCTTCTTCTTTTTCAATTTGGGCAATAATAGTTTCAATATCATCCTTTAAAACAAATCATTTTTGAAATTATTTAAGATTAAATTAATTTTATTAAAATAAAGTTGTGGGCATAACCTAACCTCTCCTAAGGCTGCTAATTGTTTTTTCTGTTTATTGATGATTTTTTTCTCTGTTTTCATAGCCGTTTTCTCGGCTCCTTTTATCTTTTTTTTATCCTTGCCTTTTTTACCCATTTTTTATAATTAATTAATAAATAACATTAACTATTAAACAATTTCAATGCGTTTCAAAAATAAAACACAGAATTAAACACCATGTGCTTGCCCAACTGTCAAGTGTCAAGTGAGATACTGTTTTACCTGTCAAACTTCAAGTTTCAATTTAACCCAGTTTTTTAAATAATTTGGGACTATTTAAATTTTAAATAATCTAAATCAATAAATCAGATACTCTTATTTATTTTTTTAAGTATATATATTGTGATCATGAATATTATTTAAGTTAATAATATAATAAAAATAAATTATGTAAGAAAATTAACAGTACCAAGTCAAATTTGATCCTTACATTGGCAAACTAATTTCTAAATTATTTATTTAAAACAAAAGTATAGTTTTTATTATTTTCGGTAAATTAAAATGGCAGTATCACATATTCAAAATTTACTCAAATGTGGATTTATTAAAAAATCTTTCAACTTGTTCCAATCTGTACCAAGAAGACCTTTAAACGCAATCATACAACAGCAAACTAAATTTAAATTCAATGATGGCAACTGTAAACTTAAAACCAGTCATGTTTCTGAATATACAAATTCAAACAACAGCAGGAATTACTTAATTATGCTCGGTACTAGTATTTTCACATGGCTTGGATTTTCAACAGAAGTTGAGGAAGAAGATGAAATGATCATGGTCATTAAAAGATCAATTTTATGTATACAGAGAGATGAGCTTGCAAAGGCTGAACAAATGTTGCATGTAGCATTACGTATGGCACAACAAAAACAAAATACATTAGGAGTTACTTATATACATGATATAATGGCTAATTTAGCACTAGATCAGGGCCAATTAGATAAAGCGGAAAAGTTGTTTGTTAGTGTTATGCAACAATTGTTGCAGCAAGGTACTTCACAAGATGATTTGAAGGTATTTTTGTGTTATATAAAATTTTTACTGCAAAGCATCAAATATCATAACTGTAACACTTATAATAAAGATGCTGCACATAAGTTTAAAACTGGCTCGCATTTATTACTTACGAAAAGAATTAGATAAAGCAGAATTAGGTTTTGAATGGGCTTTGAAGGGTTTGAGTAAACATGTAGCAGGACTAAAAGAAGCAAACAATGATGTTTTAGGTTTATGGGGAATGGCACGATACTGGTATGCTCAAAAAAGTGAAATTTCATTATGTATTATATAGAATAATATTTTATATAGGTTTGCTCATTTTCAAATTGAGAAAGGAAATTATCAAGAAGCAAATGAACATCTTCTAGCAGCTTACAATACGTATGTTACAATACATGGGACTGATACAGAACAAGCTGCTGTACTTCTTAATGATCTAGGAGCTGTTAATTCTCATGTGAGTTGTTATTAGCTTTAAAAAATAATAAATATGTAATATAAATTATATTTTTATTAAAATTGCAACCCAATAATGCAGACAGGGAACTTAAAAGATGCTGAGCATTATTTGAAAAGTGCCGCTAAACTCAGCATGAAATTACCTGAGATGGAAGAAATTGGTTCAATATATGCAAATCTAGGAATAGTTTTCATGAAGCAAGGATTATTAGAAGAAGCGAAATCTGCATGTGGAAAAGCTTGGAAACTTGGAAATGGAAATAAGAATCATGAAATTGAAAGTCAAGCAACATATTGTTTAAATGAATTAAAAAAAGTATTAAAGTGAAAAATGCCTAATATCATGTAGTCTATTTATTGAACAAATATATTTGATACTTTTAAATAAATGTTTTTCAATATTCATTAAATGATAAATGGGTTCATATTGGTTTACATAGAAGAGCACTAAAAATATGTGATTAGTTTTGAACAAAATAAAGAGATTATGCTAATTTCAGTCTTATGGATCATACACTCAAATGCATAATCAATATTTAATTGCTACCATACCATGTTCCTAAAATAAAGATTTATTTCCTTGCTCATTCAAATCGAGCAATTAAAACCATCATGTACACACCACATAATAAACCAAAAATTTCTTTAAGTGATTGTTTCAATTTTGTAGATCCTTCTAATAATTCAGGTATCACAGAAACTGTAGCAATATATATAAATCCTCCTGCAGTAAATGGTAACACCCATGTAGCAGCACCTGCTGTTCCACCGCAGATTAAAGCTATTGAAGTCCCCGCCAAGGCACCTAATGCTGTTATTAATTGCAAACACATAGCCTTTTTCCTTGAGCAACCTGATTGAATCAAAATAGCAAAGTCGCCTATTTCATGAGGTACTTCATGAAGTAAAATTGTTATAGTTGTTAACATGCCAAAACTATTTCCAGCTAGATAGGAAGCTCCTATTGCTAATCCATCTGTAAAATTATGTGTAAAATCAGCAGCAAGATTTAGATATCCTGCAACTTTGATCTCAGGTTCTTTAGGTGGCGATTTTTGTTTTTTATCTTTAGTTTTTTCTACACAGGCATTGTGAGAGTGTCCATGGCCTCCTTTCAGAATTCGTACTAATTTTTCAACAGAAAGAAATGTAATAATACCTGCAAGTACCCACATACCAACACTCATATCGTGTTTATGACTTCCATCACCATGAGTGTGTGCATGTGAATGTGAGTGACTGTGATCAGAATGATCATGAGGCATCAGAGCATGTGGTATCAAATGCAGAAAAGCATCTCCTAGTAAACCTCCAGATCCAAATGCAAGAAGAACTTTTAATAGAGGTTTTTTCTCTGCTGTACTATCGAGAGGTACCAGAAAAAGTATTAAGAATGGTGCAGCGCTTATCAATAAAGTTGCTCCTAGAGCACTTATCCATACTTCAGAACTGGTTCTTAAATTACTGGGCTGGTTGCTAACTTTTGGTTTTTCTTGTGTGTGATGATGATGATCGTGTGAATGATGGTGTTCATGTGTATGTCTTTCATTTGCTTCGCGGGAATACTTGAAAGAAGGATTTTCATCGTGAGAGTGACCATGACCTTGGCATATGGCTGGTAAACTCAAGAATATGATAATACATATTAAACCAATAATTATATTTTTGTACGAACGCTTTGTCAAAATATTTGTTTTGGGCTTAGACATTATAACTTCTAATTATTTTACATTAATTTTGTACTATTCATTTAAACATATAAGACTAATAATTTAAATATTTGCCATTTATGATGACGTTACACTGGTTACACGTACATATTTGTCATTTTTATTCTGCTCTGCTTCAATTACAACTGTCATCGATAATCAATGCATCTGTACCAACCAGGCAGAAGAAATCCGTTAAATCCATACTGACATGTTGACAACTTCATAATAACTGAAGCCAAGATATATATTCTACTATGGCAATACTTTTCTCGCATGAAAAGCGACAGATAACTATTCTGATAGCTACTGTCAACGTGTTTTAACGGATTTTTTTATATTTATTAATTTTTATTCCTAGTTAAATTAGTGCTGCTCTAATTTTTATAAAAAAGTTTAAAAATGACAACAATTTACTGAATTTGAATTGACATATCAAAAACATAGTAGCAATGGCCAGCCGAAAATTAATCTATTCTCCTTGTTCAAAGGAGAACTTTGATATTAGTTGCAAAGATTCTATAAATAGGGCTGATGGTATCAATAAACAAAATAATATAGTTATTAGAACATCACTGGAAACTCAAAAAACACCAAAGACACTGAAAACACAAAATATTAGTGATTCTGCAGTTAGTAATTACAAATACAGGTACTTATTTACTTTAAATACATTAATCTCATTTCCAAACATAATATAATTGATTTGTTTTTTAGTAATCGTACACCGCAACGTTTAAAGACACCTAGATCAATGAGTGCAATTCCTTCTGCCATTACTCCACTAAATAATCATTATTCAAGTAATTCAACACCTTCAAGTACTCCCTCAAGATTGCGCTGCAAAAATGTGAATTCTTTAATGCAAACGCCAGAATGCTTTAATCAAGTTGTGATGGAAACCCCAAATAGCATGAAAAGTTCTCAAAAAAGTAGCAACACCGTAGATGAAATAAGTAATCTTACAGTGGCAGTAAGAGTCCGCCCTATGAATACAAAAGAATTAAACACTGTTTCCATTACTAATATAGTAATGGTAGATGAAGATGAAGTAACAGTATTGGGCGGAAACACAGCTGATTCTTTAGGAGGAGTTAGTCACAGTTTTCAGTATGATCAAGCGTATTGGTCTTGCGATCCAGAGCACCCGTTTTATGCAGATCAGCATACTATTTTTAATGGTTAGCTATGCCTTTGATTGACAAAATCTTTGAAGGTTACAATGCTTGTCTTTTTGCATACGGTCAGACAGGATCAGGTAAAACTTACAGCATGATGGGTATTGATACAGGCGCTGAAGATTATGATGTAAATAGTAGTGCAAGTGAAGCAGGCATCATACCACGTTTTTGCCATGAGCTATTTTCTAGAATAGAAAGATTAGATAAAAATGTTAATGCAACTGTAGAAGTCAGTTATTTTGAAATATACAATGAAAAAATACATGATCTTTTATCACTGAATATGGCTAGCAATGGTCATAGAGCACCTCTTAAAGTAAGAGAACATCCAGAACTCGGCCCATATGTGGTAGATCTAAGTATGCAAGCTGTGAATAGTCATATTGACCTTCGAAAGTGGTTAGCTGTTGGTAACAGTCGCAGAGCTACTGCAGCCACTGGAATGAATGATAAATCTTCAAGAAGTCACAGTATTTTTAGTGTTGTGTTAAATATATCAGGGCCTGAAGAAAATCAAGGAATCCGTAGTAAAATCAGTCTTGTAGATTTAGCAGGAAGTGAGAGACTAAGTCATACATGTGCAAGCGGTGAAAGACTCAAAGAAGGAGTTAGTATCAATAAGTCTTTATTAACACTGGGGAAGGTTATAGCGGCACTAGCTGATTGTCGCAAAAGTGGAGTATTTGTGCCGTATAGAGAATCTGTTCTTACTTGGCTGTTAAGGGTGAGTGATTTATATATATCTTATATATATAAATATATATAAAATAGTATATATATATATATATATATATATATTTATTATTATATTTATTTTTATATTTTATTCAACATTTAACTGCAGAATATGATTGTTAGTTCAATTTTTTTTAAATCTTTGTGGAATATTTTAAATACATCATTACTCATTTTATTTAAAATTTAAACTATAAATAATTTTACGAACAGTGTCTTCTTTCAGTTCCTTCTGAATGAAATAAAATGCATTTTCATTCTTCTTATGTATTTTTTTAATTTCTTTATGCAATTATAATTTGTATAAACTATGATATAAAATTTGTAGATATGTTAAGTCATGATCATATTCGATTTTCATACTCCCTATATATTATTTTCATATATAGTTTTCAAATTATATTTCGGTCTGAGACATTTAAGTATTTTTGGATATTCAATTCCTTCTAAGTGTTTAAGTATTTTTGTTCATTTTAATTAATCTAAACATATTATCGAATTTCTTATACATTTACTAATATAAATATAATTTATAAGTAACTAATATATAAGTTTTGTACTTTTACTTCAAAAGTACCTTATCGTAGTTTTCAGATCATATATATTTGAGATTTAATGAGTTCCCAATAATACCAAAATATGGTCTATTCTTTGAACTTGATTTTTCATGAGAGCAGGAAATCAGATCCAATTTTCACATGGACTTTTGTCACAGTATAACGATGTTTGCAGCAACATGTTCCTCCTGTTGAACATTTGCAATTTTCTCCTCTGCATGTGCCCCTTGTGCATTTGCATTTAGGTTCTATAAATTAAAAAAATAAATTAAATCATAATTTAGATTTTATAATTTCACAATTAGCCTTTGAAATACATAAAATTTATTACAAATTACAAATTTATTCAGTATGCAAAAGTTGTACTAAATAAATTTTATTTTCTATGATTTTAGAAAATCATTTTAGAAGGGTCTGACAAATTGCGGACGATCGTATTAAACATTACATAAACATGCGAATTTTGCCTAATCGTTTTAATCCGGATTACAAGAATGTTTAAGCTTTTTCGTAATACCGACTTAATGAAAAAACACCTGCGTAGGTAAAATATTGACCACTTTCACAACTTTTTATGCATTGAGGAAAATAAATATTTTGTTTTATATATATATATATATATATATATATATATATATATATATATTTGTTATCATATGCACTTATTGTAAATTTTTTCCATATACTATTATCACAATTTCCTGCAACTTCTTGGAAAAAGTGTGTCAAGAATTCATTGCGTAAATATTAACCAGATTCCGATGTTCGATATTTCGCTAGATAGCGGCAACATTTCATTTTCTTATTGCTAATGGAAATTATTTAATGTTAACCATATAAAACGAACTAGTTTGTTGTGCAACTAATAAATGATATATAAAATATCGTAAAATATCAATATACACACTAGTCAAAAGAATGCATAAGAAGATAAAATTGTATAAATGTTTAGAGATAGAATAGATTTTCATAATTTTGCTCTTACATTGTTTAATATGAAGATATATTGCCGAATATTGAGCGACTCTATTTATTTATTGGAACTTCTGAGGATTCTATTGCAAAATAACTTTGTATATTCTACATGGAATTAAAATATAAGATTACCGCCAAATTCATTGAGTAACTTTATAATTACATCTATTGGAACTTCTGAGGATTTCATCGCAAAACATTTTTAAAAACCAAAAATAAATATATTTTGTATGTCTTACACGGCATTTAAATATTATAAGACTGAAATAAAAAACTATTTAATTGAAATCGTGACTCTATATTTTTATACACTGATACTGCTGACCATGCTATTGCAAAATAGTTTTACAAACAAAAAATGGTTAAATTTTGTATATCATAATGGTCATTCAAATATAAAACCAAATACAATAACTTTTTAATTAAAATCAATCCTAGTCTTACCGCCAAATTCATTGAGCGACTCTATATTTTTATCTGTACTTCTGATGATTTTATCGCATTTATATTTTAACAACCAAACATGAATATATTTTGTATATTTTATGAGGGCATTGAAATACTGCCAGACAAAAAATAACCATTTATTTAAAATCAATCCTAGTCATACCGCCAAATTCATTAAGTGACTCTATAATGTTATTGAATGGAATTTCTGATGATTTTATCGCATATATATTTTATAAACCAAAAATCATAAATTTTGTATATTCTATATGGCCATTAAAATATCGTAAGACCAAAAAAATAACTAATTAATTGAAATCTATCGTCTTTATCATACCGCCGAATTCATTAAGCGACTTTATACTTTTATTCAGTAAACCTGCTGAGCATGCTATTGCAAAATAACTTTATAAACAAAAAATGGTTTAATTTTGTATATTCTACAAAGCATTCAAATATAATAAAAACCAAAAAAATACTATTTAATTAAAATCGATCGTCCTTCTCATCAGTACAGAATCTTCAGGTCACATGCATATGTGACCTATTACTTATAAACTATAATAATTAACGCCAAAGCACGACGAAATGCAGTAAGATTGAATTCTATCACAACTTTCAAATAACTGTATGATAGTAGTAATTTAACTCTAGAACATACCTTCTCTATTTTTATGTCCATTTTTGCGCCAGGCGGGTAATTTCAATTTATTCCACATGATGTTCGCAGTTTTCTCGGCAGTGGCGATAACAAAACTCGCGCAAGCGCTTTTCTTGCTACAATCGCGGGCAAACGACTGAGGCGAAGGATAAATTATAAAGGTGAATAAAATTTAACTTCAGTCTTGATTCCAAGTGTATTTCCAAGCTTCTTCAAATCCGACTCCGAAATCAGCAATTTGAAAGATTCTTGAATATTAATTTTAATGACTATGTAAGCGTCGTAGTATTATTGCGTCACGGTCGTATGATGCAGTGATGGTAGGGATGCGACTTTTACTAATTCTATTTGTTTCGAAAACTTGTTTATCACTGATATAACTGTTTGAATCGTTCTACGTCCAGTCAGTGGCAAACGATCTGCGCGCTTTGGTTTTGTTTAGCCACCGATTGGTTTTGCGCACGACACCATTTGTTCCGGAACATTCGCCGAGCCGGGTGCAAATTTACCCGAGCTTTGCTGATGCGCAGATTTTTTTATAAGTTTTATTTTGATGATGGTATGATATTTGTATAACAAATAACATGTTTTATATGTAAATGTAAACAGATGGTTATTTTTCTGTTTAATTATATGAATTCATATAATGTCTATTTTTTCAAAAAAGCAGTGTACAACGATACACTTGCACGAAAAGATAAATCATAAAATTATTAATTGTATTAATTGGTACAACAATTAAGAAGGCATTCAGGAGTGTAGAGACATCAATTTTAGGTCATTTTTAAATCATCCTAAAAAAAGGAAAAACATTTTTTTAAACACTATTATTTTTTTCATAATTCATTTATCAACGTAACAAAGAGTATTGAAAAAAAGTAAAACAAAATTATAAAAAAATAGTAGTTGTTGAAGTGGGGTCTCAAAAAATTGGCACGGGACCGTAGCCACGATTGCAACCCTTCTAGTAGTCCGAAATGAAAAAGACTAGACTAGAAAGAGTAGACCGAAAAGAAAGAAAAATTATGTTCCAATGGCATATACTAGAATTACGATAAAATAATACGACCAAATGACGACTGTTGCAAAAAAGATAATTTTTTACCACCTTTTTAATTTTTAGTCCAGTCATTTAAGCTTAAATTAGGTAAGAATCTCGGAATTCGAGATACCCAGCTGTAAGTCTGTATATACTTGTATTTTGCACCCTAAAAGTTGTTTTAAAACCTATATATGGTAGTGTGTATGTAACATTTGTAGGTTTTGAGACAACTTTTAGGGTGCAAAATACAAGTATATACAGACTTACAGCTGGGTATCTCGAATTCCGAGGTGAACTTACTATAATAACTGGACTATTTCTCAATTTAAAAATAGCTTTAAAAATAGCAAGAATTGAAATTTGGGGATGAGGCTAGTATATACTAGAGAGAAGTCTATAAATAAGATTCACTGAAAATTTCAAGTGAATCGGCTCAAGAAATGGTGGAAATCGCATTGAAACAGACAGTTTTGAGAAAATCGCTTTTTAAGTTTTGCAAAATGAAGGAAACAGAAGAGGATTATTATGGTCAAACAGCTGTAACTTTTACTACTTATTTTACACAGTAGCCTCAAAATATTATGAATATTTTTTTCAATAATTGACACAAAATTTAAGGTTAAAAGGGTAGTTATTTTTTAAAAAAATCTATTGAATTTCCGTAATATTGATAACATTTATTCAACCAAAAACACTTATAATTAATTTTTTTTGAGAATGTCTTAATTAAGGAAGGAAGGGAAGGAAAATCATTGATTTGTGGTGCTCTCACACAATGAACCTGTCTCCGGGAATACAATCATTTATTATTATGTCTTAATAGTCGATTTTTTTTATTTTGTCAGCATATTATAAAAATTACTACGTTTTACATTACGACCATGAAGGCCAGAAACTCGTTTAATAAATTGCACTGCTTTTGTAGGTTTTCTATATGCTACAGGCTGATCATATTTGCATTACAGTGCGTTTAAAAGCCGACGTAAACAAAATAATTATATTGATCCAAATAATTGAAAAAACAAGTTTCTTAATGCATTTTTGTAAATATTGTCACATCATTCAACTATACTCTTGACTTAGTCAGGCTCTATCTTATTTATTGATGTTAGTGTACCGCAGATTATTGAACTTTTCTAAATAATATTTGCATTTTTCTATACAAATGTGAAAATAATACAATTTGCACAAGTAAATTCAATTTTTGCAACACTGGAAATAACAATGCTTTTATATTTTCCACTTTGTGAGCAAAGAATGTTTCACACCTATTGTGCATTGTTAAAATAAATTGTTTATGAATATAGAAACTTAGTCACATGAGACAAAAAGTATAACAGAATCTCAACAGGATAGCCTGGATTTTTTTTAATATTGAATATTAATTAATATTTAATAAATGCATATAAAGTGTATTTAGGATGCTGTGAGATCTTAAAATGTTTCTTACAATTATTTACATATAAATTTATTAAACTTGAGAGATTTAGATACATAGACACAACTGTAGTTGCAGAGGCATCAGGCCATTTATGATGGATATTTGTTTCAATAAGTAATTTGGCTTAGTTTTTTCTTGTAATTATAAATTAATAATATGTTTAGTGGTAAATGAATTTATTGTATTTTTAACAATTTAATATTACATTTTTAGTCAACACAAGCAATAGAGTATATGTAATTTTTACTTAACATACGTAAAATTGCTTTAAAATTTTAATTAGTATCTTATTGAAATTTAACAATATAATTATATTAATCATTAATTTATAAATTATTTAGAACAGTCTAATAGATAAATATTAATAATTTTATAAACTTATGAATTTTAATTTAATTATATACAAAATGAATTATATATATATCAATAATTATAAAAAATACAAAAAAGTGATGTCACTTAATTTTTATCGCTATGAAATTTGAAAATGCGATTACATGTCGAATTATTATATTTTATAAATAAGTTAGATTTATTTATAAATAGTTACACATTCTACTTTTATATACAAACTAAAAGTAACTTGACTTATTTGGTAAACCATAATAGTTTAAAAACCATAAAGACAGTTTATCTGTTTACATTCATTAAAAACCATGAAGTCTGGTTTATCTTTTCTATACGTACCCAGACTACATTGCCGATAGAAATCTCAAGATAAAGTTGAAATTTTTAATACAAATCAAATAATATTTTGATAATTGATATAAATTTTTAGATACAATTATCTTTAAAGCTAAATTAGTAATAAATTGCAGCTGAATTGCATACACATTATGCAAGTCTGCAGTTCTTAATATAGTATGCAGGGTAGCATTCGAGAATTCTATGAATCTTTTTAAAATTTGCTTATTCTAATAAGTACATTGTATGGTTTGTTAATTATGTTTAAATCTTAATGGTAGCGTTGCGACCATTTCCTCATATTTTTTTTAAGAACGAAAAAGCAAAGATATAGTGAATTCTTTTCTGATATTACAAATTGCATTGACGAATTTCGAGAACATAGGACAAAAATTGATAGCTTCAATATAGTATAAATTAAATTGCGGTTAAACTAGGTTTGAATTTAAGTTTCAAATACGCAAGGAAATGGGTTGCAGGAATAATCAGATTAATAGAGGTCAATTATCAAAATAAATTTAATGATCGCAACGCCTCTGTACAAAGATGCATCGTCGTATTATATAATAGCCTTGACATCGTCTCCGACCAGGCGCTTTCCATTAACTCCATCAAATTCCTCTTTTCTTTCGCGACGTCAAGCTTTTCTCTCGATTATTCGTCTCGTTTTGTTTGTTGGGTTTCTTCACCATGTTTTTGTTCTTCCTCTTCTTCTGTTATGCTGTCTTTGTGGTCGGAAGTACCCTTTGACCTCAAGTAAGCACCCAAGGGCCGCCTTTTGTCTTCTTTGCAGAAGGGACAGCTTTCGCGCCTTTGTTGCTGCTTGTTGGTACCCTGATTGCCGTGGTTGTGTTGGGCATGGGCAGAGGATTGTTGATTGGGTTGTTGTTTTTCTGTAATAGAGGGAAGATGGAATTAGAAATTGGATGTAGTTATATTCATTAATTATAGGTTAAGGTCAAAATGATATGGTGCTGTTTTTTAATGATATTTGTTTGTTAGAGATTCGGGGCAAAAAGTGCAAAGGAGGCGTCTATTGATCACGTGATCGATTTTTTAAGGATTTTTGGACCCCCCTCCCCCTTGGTGATACGTGATGATATTCAAAATTACCCCACTCTTCACCAAATTTAACGTGTATTTTTAGTGACAAGAAAAAAATGTATTTTACAATTTTTTTTGAATCTGTTTGGATTAATTTAAAACAATTCAAGTAAAAAATAAATACACGTGATATCTTACTATACCCCTTCCTCATCCACGTGATATTTTGTGATTTTTTTGTCAAACCCCTCTTTCCCCTAAAAATCTCACGTTATGCACGGCATGTTATTATTTCTCTAATATTGTTATTTTGTTATATTTATTATTATCTGTCACTTATTGCTTCTATTCTACTTTATTGTTTTTCTAGTATTATTTTTATTATTCAGAAATTTTATTCATTTTATTTATTAATTTTATTATTATTATTTGCTTTTATTTTATATTAAATCAGCATACTACGGATATCATTTTAATGGAAATTGTACCTTTATTTTGTGCTCTTTTTGTTTATATTTATATTATTGTTCATTAATGTTACTAAATGTTATATTATGCAGCAGTTGTAATAAATATAGCAATTAAACAAAAATTAATGGACGGCCCCAAAGAACAGCAGCTGAGAAATGACTATGTGTTCGTTCTTGCAGATAAACATAGATAAAAGTCGTCGCCCTAACACTTATGTTGTATTAGATTTTGTAACAAAGAAAAAATTACAATATTTTTAATAATTATTTTAAAGTGTTTAGAACAATTGTTAAGGTTTTAGCCAGTAATCTTGAATAGAAATAGCACCTACTATATAATTTGTATAAGGGGTCCATTAACCACGTGATCGATTTTTTAGGGATTTTTGAACCCAACTTGGTGATACGTCGTGATATTTAGAATTACCCCCCTCCCCCACCAAACATCACGTGTATTTTTAGTTACATAAAATTTTCCGAACGAATTTTTAAAAACGATTTTTTTTTTGAAATCTTTGGTAAAAAATAAATACACGTGATATCTTACTAGACCACTCCCTCGTCTACGTGATTTTTCGTGATTTTTTTTCAGACCCCCCTCCCAAGAAAAGCCTCACGTGATCATTGGACGCCTACTCAGTATATTAATTTTCATTCTTATACATTTTCCTTTCTAAACTTCTGCTTCCATGCTTCCTGGTCTTGTGCTCCGGCTTCAGTTCCCTGTATTTTCTCTTCTTGAGTAAGCCATCAACCATCTGCATTCTTTTTCTTTCTAATTCTTTCAGACTTTCTATTTTACCTTCGACGACGTCTTGTAGAAGGCACTTTTTTTGCAGACTGGACCGATCCAGTGTCCTTTCCTGTTCAGGATCGTGCTCAGTAGAGTACTTTCTTTGACCACTCTTCTCAGGACTTTTTCATTTATTACGCTGTCTGTCCATTTTATCTTCTCTATTCGTCAAATAAAACATCTGTATCAATTTGTCTATACATGTGATGATGTCTGTATTTACCATAAATGTAAATGGTTTTCTATAAGAAGTTTGCAATATTGGATATTTGCGTCTGCTTTAGGTATACACTTATTATTGTCTACAAAATTGCGATACCTTTAGGATAGTTTTACATAGTTATTTAAACTGCAAACAAGGTGTTATATATTTTTTCTTCCAATTGTTCTGATAAGGGCATGGGCATATGCATATAGTTTACGCTCTTTTCATATACGGTAACCTGTACATCGGGCAGGTGAATGAACTGCCGTCGAAAAGGTTCACAGAGCATAATAATAAAATGCGCGAACACATTCTGAAGAGTGGGAATTTATATTACTTTCCGCCAAGTCAGCCGTTCGACCATGGATCTTTAGTCTGCAGAACATTTTTTTTTTAGATCAATGATTTCTGTCGATTACTACATATATACTTTCGTTGCATTGAACTTTGATATTATAAATAATAGATACTATCGAAAATTTCATATAAATATCAAATAGACTGTCAACAGATTAGAAAATTTTGTAAGTGATAAGAATTAATCATTTTTGTCAACATAACAATGTTAGTCACATTTAAGCATACATGTACATTATGTAATACAAATATTTTAATACTAATTATAATAATTAAATGGTAATTTGCATCGTGTATTAAAAAACTGCATGCAATGCTTGTATGACATGCAATATTAATATTTCAAATAATCTTAAGAATTAATTTATATCATGTAGAAAAGTAAAAACTGCATAGTATCTGAAATAACGCTTTCAGCTACATTGAGTTGTAGTCAGTAGGTAAATTATTCAATATTTTTGACGCAAAATAATAAAAATGCTAATTTCAAATCATTTGCACCAACAAGTTTTGCGTCATTGCCTGAAACCGTAAAAATATTTAGTACGAACTATATACAGGTAATTTTAATATGAACGTCCACGATAATGGGAACCTGCTCTTATCAAAAAAAAGTTTTTCGTGGTAATTTTCTTTGTAATTATTGTGTTATTGTGATCTAAGATACCATTATCGCTTTATGCATATATCGTTCATTAGTATTATTTGAAGGTTCTTTATTTTTAAAGAAATGATCAAATACCCTTGAGACAAAGGAGGTCAGAAATAGGTTGTAGTTGATTTAACAACTATATATATATATATATATATATATATATATATATATATATAGATGTATTGCCCTGAAAACTGAATATCATATATATATATATATATATATATATATTTACATACAACTATATATTTTATCTTACGATGTGTTAATTCAGAGAGAAAATAAACATACTTTATTCTCGAATTTTGCATATGCAAATTATCCAAAGTGTTCTGGAATATTTCTCATATCTAACTTTTGGGATTGAAACTGTATCAACACACAATGTCACACCAAAGTTATCTTGAAATAATAGCTTTATTAAGATATTTTGGTCGTCTTGATTAAATAAAGTTAATTATATAGCGATGAATACTTGAATGAAACTTTCACATGTATTTGCGATAGAAAAGTTTCCAGTATTTTATGAACAAAATTATGATATTTTTAAACATTTATCCATCGTAAATATTCCATTCAGTATTTAGTTATTACATAAATTACACTGTACTCTACAATGTATATCAATGTCAACAAATATATTTGTCTGCTATCTTTATGATATCGGTATTTGTTAATATGTACCATCAGCATTATAAAATGTGTTTAAGTATTTTCTTAAGCAAAACAAATTTATTCTTATCGAAAACATATTAAATTACATGCCATACCACTTTGCACTTGATTAAATATAATTCATAAATTAATCACCGAACTGATAAATAATTAATTGATCAGCTTGAAATTGTTATTTAATTATTATCTTTTTACGCTAAATGTTGATCTAATATTTAAACAATTGATAAAATTTTAAGTGTTTTGAAGACTCTATTTAATTGTTTTATTATTAATTATTAAAGCTTTAATGAAATAAAAATACACCAAACTTGCAAACATCAGCACTAAATTTTATGAGGTAGACGTAATATGTTGTTTATCACATTAAATTATCATCAATTTGTTAGTAATTCGACAGATAGTTAACTTGGAATAACATTATGCAAATGGATTTATTTATAAAAAATGACTTTAGTTGTCGTATTGGGTTGGATAGATATAATTTTTTAAATAATCAAAAAATCCATATTGATTCAACTGTTGACATAGTTGAATTTAAAATTAATGGCAGATACTAATTCAGACTCGAGACAAATATTTGAACAAATATTTTAAAATACGAAATTTTTAGCTCCTAACTTATGGACGGAAAATACCATGGCAGTATTTTTTTTGGGTAAAATTGCAATGGAATTTTCTCTTTCATTCTAGTTAAAAACTTTTGTTTTGACTGACTGTTTTTTTTCGTAACTTCGAAGTTGTTTTCTGGCCAGGAAATTAAAAAGTGACTCGGAAAGTCCCAAAAGCTTAATATCTTTATATTTATCATTTATCTCTTGATGCATCCAAGATAAAATCCGTACATATGCACCAAAAAGTAGCATATTTTTGAAGGCATAATATTTCTCTATTTAATCTAATTTTATTTATCATTTTTGTTGTGCATAATAAGTATTTACGTAATAACTTAATAAGAAACAGCATTTATTTAAATGTAAGTACTCAGAATATCGATAATTTTAATTTGTTACCCAACGTCATCAAAATATATTAGTAAAATTTTCTGTAATGTCAGATATACAGGACGTTATAATTTATTTTATAATAAAAAACAGCATTTATTTAAATGTAAGTACTCAGAATATCGATAATTTTAATTTGTTACCCAACGTCATCAAAATATATTAGTAAAATTTTATGTAACGTCAGATATACAGGACTTTATAATTTATTTTATATAGTCGAATTATTATTACAATATGATTATTCTGAAAGTAATTTGATAACAAATTTTGATTTCTGTATAATTTATATGACGTGTATTGTATATTATTCAGCACATGCATATGGTTATTGCGTGCCTTGTAAGACCTGCAACTGGATTACTGAGAAAAATAACATTCTTCAGTGATTCATTTGCATATATGAAGCAATAATGACTAATTAATTGATAATAATTATTATGAATTTCTTTTCAAAGGAAAAGATTACAGGGAATATTTATTTTTGTATACGTTTCAACAAAGGTATGGAATAGTACAAACTAAATATAGAGACAAAATATAAATAAATAAATATTATTGTACAATGAAATGACTTCGTGTATTATTTTTATACACATTTGGTATTATGTGTACACCTAACGATCATCACGTATTTTTTGTCCCAATTCGATATTATGAAATACCTATGAGAAAGTTGTTCGTTTTCTATATCAAAATACTAGAGTAAACACGTGGACAGTATTTTTTCTTGATTCATGAGAGTCTACTACGTCTCTATTACTTGATTTGAGTTTGAGCTAAGTAGAAAATGTTTTAATAGAGCAAAAAAATCATTATTTTGTTTTAAGATGTTGGGGTCAATTTTTCGGTAAAATAGACGATAACATACCGTTGTTATGGCAACAGCGAAAAAGTATCTTTTTTACGTTCAATTTTTATCAATTCATTTCCATTTTAATTGCCCTTGCAATATCAAATAAGATAATATCAAATTTGCAATAAAAAATATTTACTCTACAAAGATATCTTTCAACTTTCAAATCTTATTTGTCCTTGATTGACTAATTGTTTATTAGCCGGATGCAAATACTGCGCAATGCGAATTAATGCGTTCCAGCTCTGCGTACTTGGCTCTAGTATTTTTAAAATATTTTTTTGTTACATATTATAAATAGAAATGTTGATAGTAATTATTTAAATTAAGTACTTTGTGATAAGACTTGTGCGTTTTTTAAAAAAACTTATTACAATCGTACTTAAAAATTTTCCATTTTACTCGGTTACCAAATATGATAAAACTCACTGAGGTCTTAGTGAGTCTCAGCAATACTGAGAATTAGGTATAAATTCAAATCGATTTAAGTAATATGATAATTTAACTTCAAAATGTAAACAAATTAAAATTAGATTTTTGACCTTCGCGCGTTATTGTGGCCGCATATCCTGTAAATAAATGCGTGTTGACACTGCGTATGGAATAATAAAATCGCTGATATTTATTTTAAAATCAAAATATTTAACAAACATAGAATTATTGCGTAGATTGTTATTATTACACATAATATTTTAATTCTCTTTATATATAACAACTGTACATTTCTCTCCCTCTCGATTCGTTCCCATATTTTCCATCAGCATTTGTAGAGATAACAAAATTGTACCAGATTAAATTTTATGTGCTAATGGACTTTTCTATGTGTAACATTAGATTATGGTTATAAATATGATCACGAGTACATATATAATAATGCGACTTAAATTTAATTATATCACATATATATTGATAATGCTGAGCATTTAATATACGCATACTGCAGGGTTATGATTATAAGTCAGAGTCAAGTCTTTGTCATTGAACATACTGCTTTTCATAAATAATTATATACGTATTAAGTCCTTCGCAGTTTGTAATTATTTTTATAATTAAATATATTTTAAACACTGTTTTTAAAAATACTTGATTCTACGAAATGGCAATGAGAAAACCGCAGTAATTTTAATAAACATTGAGATATTTATTGTTATAATAAAATTTCACAAAAGATCAGAAGATAGAAGGCGAATATAGTAAAGCAATTGCTATTCCCACTTTTAAACCAACACTTTTCTAAATGACTCCAACAATTTTTATATTCTATTACAATATGGATCGGTGGCTCTACATTTTCTATAATTTATTAGAACAATTTGTAAATCATAATTCTCATTATTAAATGTGTATGACTCAATTGTCATTGAATTTAATATTAATGGACCATTAAACTACGATAAATAGGCAATTTTTATATTCTCTAACAATATCGATTGGTGACTCTACATTTCGACCAATTTGTTCAAACAATTTGTAAATAATAATTCTTATTATTAAATTTATATGACTCAATTGACATTGAATTTAATAATAATGAATTACTAATCTACGATAAATATGCATTTTTTATGTTCTACAATAATATCGATCGATGACTCTACATTACCTCTAATTTGTTTAAACAATTTGCAAATAATAATTCTCAATATTAAATGTATATGACTCAATTGACTTTGAATTTAATAATAATGGACCATTAAACTACGATAAGTAGGCAATTTTTATGTTCTATATAATTATCGATCGATGACTCTACATTTAGCCCAATTTGTTGAAACAATTTGTAAATCATAATTAAATGTATATTACTCAATTGACATTGAATTTAATAATAATGGACCACTAAACTACGATAAATAGGCAATTTTTATATTCTATAACAATATCGATTGATGACTCTACATTACGCCCAATTTTTTTAAACAATTTGCAAATAATAATTCTCATTATTAAATTTTATGACTCAATTGCTATTGAATTTAATAATAATGGACTACTAAACTACGATAAATAGGCAATTTTTATGTTCTACAACAATATCGATCGATGACTCTACATTACATATAATTTGTTTAAACAATTTTTAAATAATAATTCTCATTATTAAGACTCAATTGACATTGAATTTGATGATAATGGACCATTAAACTACGATAAATAGGCAATTATTACAAATATGTTTTGACAATGAAAAATAAAAAAATGGTAATGAGATAACCATTGGTATGCAAACTATTCTCATACGATTGTAGTATGTATCTTGTCAAGTGTTGACATATCAATGAGAATTATGCACATTCGGAACTATTATTCGTTATTTACATTCGATTGTTAATGAATCTATTAATATTCTATCAGAAACAGCAAAATTGTCTGAGGTCTGATATATGTGGTGTTCGAAGATAGGAAAAATATGAAAAACAGGCTTTTTTCAACATATGTTTGAATTTAGAATTTGGTTTAATTATAATGCATTGATATATCTATATATTTGTACTATAATACAGCAATTCTAACATATGAAAATCTTAATTATTCTTAATTTTATCTTCAGTTTTTACTGTCTCTTATGCTAATTAATATTTATCAATAATAAAAGTGTATTTTGTTCCAATTACTTTCCATTCATCATTGTAATGCCTCAAAATCTTTCACACACCCTATAGGGGCGTATATCCTGTTATTCCAACACGTGTCTCATAATTTATTAAGAAATTCTTTATTACACCTTCTCGTCCTCGACTGTAGTATATTTTTCCAAACACGTCAGAAAATGGGAAAATAACATCAAAATATATTACACGCGATCAGGATCACAAAGGTCAGGGAACAATACAAACAAATAAGCCTCAATTGATACAAATACATGTTGACAAAAAAGCACCCGATAATCAGGCCAAGGTTTGTAGAATTCGACCACACGAATAATTGGGGATCTAGAGGTGTAATAATTGGTGTGGAATGATTGCCTTCGTGCGTGTCAGTAGTAGCTAGTTGGATTAATATTGTTTATATTTTTTTGTCGTAATTTAAAGGTGACATCAATTATTTAGTTATTGACAATTAGTCATTTGATAATTATATCAAACACAATTAGGTACATCTTACCCTCAAGTTCAAAAGTGAAAACAATTCGGGTTGCGCCATCATCTTCCGGGGGGATGAAACCCCTTCTCAATTGTGTAATTACATTTTTTCAAATTAACGTCGGAAATAGATAGAAGAACTAATCATAAGAACAAAATGTCTTCTATAGTTTTTCAAAAAAAACTAATACTTTTCCAGTTACTGACCACTAAAGATGCATATATTTTTGGCGTTTTTCTTCGTTTTTTGCAAATATCTCCTAAAATATACATTTTAACGAAAATCATGTAATGAACAAAATAATGTCAATAAAAATCTTAATAAATCAGTATTACATAAAGTGTTCTAGGAAAAATATTAAGCAAAATTTGATTTAATTGTTGTATTTAAAGCCATCTAGTGTAGAGGTTTTACATTTTATGCATTTCGGTGAAATTGGGTTTTATAGCGCTCAACATAAGCTTTAAAATGAGTGCTGTTACAAGTTTTTTGCGTGTAAAATGAGTGAGCTATCATGCAAAAAAGAAGCATATACAAAGTTTTTTCTTTTAAATCATATGGTTTAATGAGCGCCATTTCCACCAGAATTAAAGTAATTCACATTCCATCTAGAATTCACTTCATTATAGACATGTTGAAGGATTCTAGCAGATTTCCTACTTTAGTACAAACTATTTTCAGAAAACTCACGGTTTTATAAATTTTTTTTCCAATTCCAATTTGCACAGCCGCGCAGTCTTTAAACGTTCATAACTCTGTCAATTTTTGTGTGAAAGAAAAATAATAAAAAACAATAATAAATCAGAAAGTACCCTTTGATTTTTATCTATATGCTTTTATACGTAACTTTTATTCTTTTTGAGATAATGAAAATAATTTCGATTTTTTAAAAAATTGGAAAAAAAGTTTTTATACAGGTTATACCATTTTTTCCTCTCCGTTTACTGCACTAATAGCATTTGTTTGCAGTTGTTTCTGTGTTCTCAAAAAAAAAATTAAATTAACTCCGCTGCCACCAAAAATCACGTGTATTTTACTACCTCAAAAATCGTAAAATTTTGGATTTTTTTTTTAATTTTGGATTTTTTTTAAATTGAGGTAAAAATAAATACACGTAATATCTTACTAGATCACCCTCCCAGACTTAATATTTTGTGTTTTTTGTCAAACTCTTAAGCTTCATGTGATTAAAGGACGCTTCCTTGACTTATTACGTACATTTTATATTTTTGTATAAAGCATGAGCTATTTTTAAAAATTATTATTTCTATAGAGATATGAAAACACTTGATATGACATTGTGATCGAAATTCGAACGTGCGTATCGCACGCAATATATTTCTCAGTGGCCACGTTGTCTGTTCTAAAAATACTCGAACTCGTTTCGGATTCAATGCGATTCTCGTGGGCAAAAAAAACGAAACTTTAGAACTATGTTCCAAAATATGCACTATAAAATGTCTTGTGTCTCGAATAGAATGTGAGAGAAATATTTGGTGAATTCGGAGGAGGATCGAGTCACATGCAACCGTTTATAGAGCAACCTTTGATCAATTGCAACGTCATAATAATCTTACTGAATTCAAGTTTTTGATTGAAATATGATATATTTATTAATACTTATTATTTACAAGCTAATCTGAGAAATCAACACATTTTGGTAACAATTTTTTTCATATCTTCATCAATATCAACTCTATAAACAATTATACGAAGACGAATAGTTTGATAGTCTGATAGTTAAAATTCCTACTCTTATTTATCAGTACCTTTCTACGATTAATTTAATTCAATTTACGATTAAGATTGCAAATTATTGACATTAATATTTATTGGATTAATATTTCCGCTAGCTACGTTGTGGAAAGTATAATTTGTACTTTGGGTGTGCCAATGTATCGCATTTCGCGTGCATTTGCAAAAATTAACATACCAGTGTATGCCAGTTATTTTATAGCAACATATGAATATAAATATGTAAATTTTTATTATTTTCTATATGTACATTGTATTTATAATAATACAGCATTTGAAAGTGAATGGGTTTTGAACATATTTAAAATTTCTGAAACCTTTCATAATGAAATTGATTAAAAATATTCTCATATTATAATGAGACAGTAATATGCTTTTATTTATTGTCATTATCATTACCGCCCTCATGATTGATAATTGGATTAATTTATTACACCTTTTTATTTTTAAATGTAAATTTTTATTATTATTTCATATATATGATTTATGTTGAACATTTTGATGCATTAAACGTTTGATACTTTATTATGTTTTCACTCTATTGTATTTTTTATGACCGCGGTTATTTTCCAGATAGTACACCCAAAAAATATTGGATGTAATTAATACAAATGTATATTATTTAATGTAAATAATTATTCCTCAATCGGAATCAAATTATGCATGTTAATTGATTTACCAATTGGTTAAATAATTAAAAATCAGCTAATTCTTTTTGCATAAAGTGAATTTGTTCACTCTATGCAATATGGTAATGCATGTCTATTTTTTCCAATGTGGCTGGATTTGCACAAAATCTTATGTCTATTAGAATGACTCGATCTTACCAGTTTGTGTTTTCTTATATAATTTTTTATGTTTACATACATTATCAGTTTCATTGATTGTTTTAGTAACTATAGACGTTCCACTTTTCAATACAAGTTTTGTGCAAAAATAGAACCGGCGTAGGCAGTTTTAACATGATTGATGTAATGTTTTCCTAAATAATTTGGAATTTGATACTTAGCGGTGAAATTTACATATGTTACTTTATGTTTGAATTACATGCTTTGGCAAAAATTGCGGAAAAGACTATTATATAGAGTTGAAATCCATAATTATAATTGATACTAATAACTGCCATAAATTGATTTGTACATAAAACATGTGAGCAATGTTCATCAATATTAATTTCTCAAACGTTTTGTTTAATTTGAGCTAATAACAATTTCAAAAATATTTTCAAAGCGATAATTTTTATATGCCTTTCTTATACTAATTTTAATGGTTGTGAAATTATTCTCTTTATTTGTTGAATTTATTTTAGATATATTACGAAACGCGAATGTTTACATTCTGAACTCCTCCCAGAAAAATTGATAATGTAATATTTATTTTAGCTATTATCAATTATAGCGTATTTTCACAAGAAACAAATATAATTTTCTGCTTTGTATATGCTGTTAATATAGTAAATTTTCCAGAAGTAAAATTCGTTTTAAATCTAATTATTTCCCAAAATAATTTCTTATGGTAATATTCATATTTTTTTAATAAAAGATTTATAATGAAACTTAACTTTTCATTTAACAATTTTGTTCATCATCAGCGACAATTCATAATAATTCCTATACATCATATATTTGTGTGTGTCATGAAGGTTCAATGAAACATTCAAGATTTATAATGAATAATTTGATATGAACTTACTGAAGATAATATAATACTGAAGACAAGACTCTCTCTATAAATTATATATATATATATATATATATATATATATATTTATATATACATATATAAAGTGAAAACAGCTGTATTAAATATTTAATTATATAAGAAATATAATTAATGTGCAATAAACGATGTATCTCATATCAAAAATAGAATTATCAATAATTGCACATGGAGTTGTATCATTTCTATAAACAAAATTATTTCAGTTATATTGAAGTAATTTATGATAATTAATAAAAAATAGATTAAAGAAAATAAAAGAATAAAAAATAGAGAAAATTATTAAGAGCGCATATGTATGTGGAAAGTAGAGAAATGAAATTTTTGATTTGTATATAAAAATTTGGAAAAATCTTATAATAATAATAATGTTAATAATAATAATAATAATAATAATAATAATAAAGATTTATTCATGAAGTATAGGTTCTTTCAAAATTTGTATATACAAATCAAAAATTTTATTTTTTTTATCAATTTATAGAGATCTATCGATAGATCCCTATATTTTTATTAAATTACTGCATATATTTATATTATTCTGATTGACTACCCATATATATGTGCACCGAAAAAAAATAAAGCAATAATTTCTTATAAGATTCTCATAAGAGAAAAGAAATTGAAATGCATCTTTAGGGCTCTTGGATTTTATTACTTCAATATTATATTATTTATGTTATATTTTTAATAAAACCTTATATAACTACAAACATATGGATATATTTTAATTTTCAACAAAGTCAATGCATGCAATAATAAGTTACTGACGCACCTTGCGATGCTACTTTCGCTTTTGTTAACGCATAAAATATTACACACTTCACCAAATTATTCACCTTTATCAAATTATTTACCTTTGTAATGACAATTTCTTTTCTTGTCGTCAAAAGGTTGGGTCTCGTAGTCCCTGTAGTAAGCAGGACTCCTAAACGAGGTGTATGAAAGTGCATCAGGTAGATACATGCTGTATAAATCCATTGTGATATAATTTAATAACACTTTATGATTATTCAATAAACATTATTCGAAGTGAAAGCTTTAGCTAGAGCTTTCGTCGCCATTCGCAAAAAGGACAATCGCACGTAACTTTAAGGATCTAAACATAACCTACAAATGCGTCGTTAACATGATATATCTTTTAATGTGATAAGATGGCACTAAAAACAAGTTTAGCACATGGTTATAACACACTTAATGTTGCAGTTTTTGTTTTGTTTATTAAACAACTTTGATTTTTTCGAGTTTTTGGAGTTTGTTGTGTTTACTATGTATACAAATGCGCACGCCCACGTTTTCTATACTCGCTCTTGGGAAGCGAAATCGTTTAAATGGAACGTAGTGCTTCTTGTCGGGAGTATTTCATTCTCTCTTTCTCGGACGATTTCGTAGCTTGTCGTACATAGTCGGAAAATGCTGATTGCAATCATATTTATATACAAATTTGCTGCTCCTGCATGCTCTGCATTCATTTTTTTTACTTATAAAGTTTACTATATTTTAATATAATATTTTATTAATATGGATCTCATGAAATATTTATTATTTGCAGGAAAATCTCGGTGGAAATTCTCGAACTTGCATGCTGGCTACTATCTCACCAGCCAGCCGGCATCTGGACGAAACTCTATCCACCCTGAGATACGCGTGCCAGGCCCGAACCATTGTCAATAGGGTGAGGGTCAATGAAGACCCACATGATAGGCTTATACGAGAATTGAGATGCGAGGTAATAAAAATATTTATAAGCTAAACTAGTTGGTATTGGTATTTAGCCTTGAGGCAAGTTACATGAACTACCCGATATGTGTAAATAATCGACTTAATAAACAATAAACAAATTAATTTATGAGTGATTTGAAGTATTCCGAGAGGATTTATTACACATAATTGAAAACAAACGAACACGTTAACTTCGGAGTATTTTCTAAAAGCAAATTTTCACAAATCAATAATTTTTATAATTGAACCAGTTTTTGTAGGACGTTAATGGTTTAGTATTTTCATTAAAACCAAGTACTCTATCGTTGTACCACGTAAATCATCTAATTTTAATTTTAACAAAACGTCAAAAAAAACTACTCAACTTTGATGAATTTTTAAAATTAAACTACTTGTCGTAAGGCCGTAATATTTCAGTAAGATCTATAAGACCTTGATATATATCGCCAAAAAAAGTTCCATGAAAATCAGCTTAATTTTTTTTTTCAACAGTTAATTACAAGAAAACAGCTCGGTAGATTTTCACCTAAAACTAATCAGTATTATTCCCAACTAATATCTTTCGAACAGTTTTTGATTATTTAAAATCGTTTCGGTAGAATGAGCTTAAATGTGGATGAAAAGTTTAACACTTTTTTTTCAAATTACAAAGAAACAGTTTGGCAAATCGTCTCACATAACTGACAAACGATAGTCCTCATTGAGATACATCAAATGGCTTTTAAATTTCTGAAATCGGTTCAGGCGTTTTTGATCAAACGTCGATTTACGGCAAAAAATCTGTTTACACACACACACACACATACTTTTTCCAAATTTGGTCTCAATCGATTCAGAATGGCTTGAAACGTCGAGAAAACATAAAATTAGCGAATCGGATTTTTTGATGAAAACATAAACTTGTCCTTCGGGAAGTTAATAAAATAATTTTATATAATTATAGAGATAGATCTAATGGGTAAAGCTGCAGATTGTAGTCAATTTCATTTATTATACAGTTACTTACAACTTATTTTTTATTCAAAAGGTGGAAAGATTGCGCGCTCTTCGCCAGGACTACGAGCGACGGGAGCGCCGATCTGATGCTATAGCATCAGCTCCTACAAAAATTGTGATAGAGACCGGTAGCGGCGTTTCTCCGTCGGAAGTGCAGTCCTTAAGGCGAAAATTGGCTTTATCCGAACAGCAGCTTAGAGATGCCCAAAAAACGTGGAATGAAAGACTCCAGGAGGCAGCGGCATGCCAGGTAAAACCATTGAAATTTTTGAATGAAGATACTTGCCTTCAAAAAATTTATAATCTTTTTTACCCAGGAGAGTGAAATGCGCCTGTTGCGCCGACATGGATTGGCGTTGGTGTTATCGGAAGATCAGCAACAGCCTTGTTTAGTCAATTTATCGGCAGACCCTATGTTATCAGGAACCTTATTGTATCTTTTGCCACCAGGAACTCTACGTATAGGAAGGGCTCTGAATATTACAGATGAATTAGGAGCGTTTCGAAAACCGCCTGATATTGCACTAGATAGCCCTTTAGTAGCATATGAACATTGGTAAGCAAAATATTTAGGAATATAATTAATATAATATTCAAGTTACAAATAATTTGGGATGTATGATTAAGGAGGATTAAGTTTAATAATTGATTATGTTCATTGCAGTTTAATAGAGAATGTCGGTAACCAGTTAACTTTGCACGTAACTGATCCAAATGCAGAAACGTTTGTCAACGGCCAAGTTGTCTTTGGAAGTATTCCTTTGAAACATTGTGATCGACTCGTTATTGGCGGCAGCCAATATTTTAGAATCAGCAACCCATATGATCCCACATTCATTGACATCAAACCTAAACCAAATGAAGTGATAGGTTTTGAGGAAGCACATCAAGAAGTTATGAAGGCACAAGAAATGTGTCTTAGAAACGAATTGCAAAAAGAAAAAGAAAAAGCAATCGCTGAGCTAGAAGCTCAGAATTTATTAGCTGAACGTCGTCATCAAGTAGAACTACAGCAATTAGGAAGTTGTTTAAAATTAGCAGAACAGAGACGTGATGAATTGGAGTCACAAACGCAAACACAATCGAATAAAGCTGTTGATGATAGTTTTGGAAAAATTTTACCTTACAAATCAACATTTTTGGATGATTTAGCAAAAATTTTAGGAGAAGAAACGCCCACAAAGCATAGTTTACATGAAATGCATTTACTTGTAAGTATAAATATATATTTATATATAAAGTTTGTTTTCAGATTATTTTTTTTTATTATTGTACTTTTTCATTTTTAGACGCGAGAAGCCACGCAAAGATGTCGCGATAGCGGCCTTAATATTGAATTTAAACAAACCCAAGTAATAGGTCCAAATGGATCATTGCCAATGGTAACTCTTCAAGATAAAGATCGCCATTTAATCATGGATTGGGCACCTGCTAGATTAAAATGTTGGTTGCAAAGACTAAGAGATCATGAAACTGATCCTCATGAACTTTTAGATTCGGATATATCCTGGAGAGAAAATGACAATGACATAAGCACAGATGCATTAAATTCTAGTCGTATATCATTAAATATTAGTTTATTAAAGAATAATTTTATTTCGAGCACACCAGATAAACTCAAATTTGAGAAAAGTGCTTCTGAATATTTAAATATTATTGAGACAAATGCAAATTTATTGCAGTCATTAGCACATGAGCAGGCCAGTCGAAGAGTTAGTGGAACTGTAACACAAAGTGTTGAACAAATAATAATGCTTATAGAAAATTTGAAGGCTGAAATATGCCCAAAACCGACCAATAGGACTGCCAAAACAGTTCGTTTTTTGTTAGATTGAATGAAGTAGTGTAGTGTAAATAATGATATAGTGAATCATGAAGACAATGTAAAAATCAAGAACTATAAAAAAATACTTCAAGTATGTAAGTGAGTAATATATGTACAATGTAAAAATGTATAGCAATTAATTTTGTAATAGATGTATTTATCTTTTAGTCAATTAACATTTTATTTAAAACTAATCAAAATAATCTTCTATATCAATATCGGGGTTTAGTATATCTTCTCCGTACATGCTGATATCCAGTTGATTTAAAATAAGATTTTCAAAAGTTTCTTCTAATCCAACTTCTCCAATCATAACAGCGCCTTGCAATTTACCATTTGACAAAACTAATTTAATATATTCAACATCTTTTGTAACTCTTACAATCGCTTCATATTTATTTCCTAAGCCTTGCCCATTGTACTTTCCTAAAAGAACTACTTTATATCCAAATAGCTTTGTCACGTGAGAGAACATTTCAAAGCAGAAATCTGGTAAAATGCTTTCATGGTTTATTTTAGCTACCATCGATTTAGCAGCCTGGGCACCCATTTGTCTAGCCTGAGACCACAATCTCATTTGGAACCAATGATCTGAAGAATTCCAGTTGGCAGAACAGACATCTCCAGCTGCATATACATTCATCAAACTGGTTTCCATCAATTCATTTACTGAAATTCCACCATCAATACCTAATTCAGGTATCACATCCCAGTCAAAAGACATCTCGGGTATAACACCAGTAGCAGATACTATGATATCACATCCAATTTTCTTATTGTTATTTAATATTACATAACATGGCCATTCATCCTTAGAATTTTCAATCTGAGAAATTTCTGTTTCAAAATGTACAGTGACTGTACCAGGCAGCGGATTTGATGGTGTTAAATTTAATAAATTGTGCCAATCAGGCCCTAATGCAGCTCCACTACTACTACTTTCACCATCCTCATAATATCTCATTCGTTTTATAACTGCATTGTTTTCACTTTCATTAAAAGATTTATCATTCAATTTTGATTGAAAAAATTGTGCAGCACCAGGATCTACAAATGTTGCAGTAATATGTTTATCTTTTATAACCCAATCAATTTCGATGCCTTTTAATTCATAAGCCAGTTCTGTAGCTATTCCTCCATTACCAGCAATAACAATTTTTCGAGCATTATTGAGAAGCTTTTGAAAATCTTTAACAGATTCTGTATCTCTAATTGTTAGTACACGTTCATGGCCAACAGCTTGGGGTATGATTTTTGGCCTTGCTCCAGTGCATATGCATATATATTCAAAATTAATTTTCAGGCCACTTGCACATAGGACATACCTTGATTGTGTACAGACATAATGAAGCTTATCATTAACAATATTTACTAAACTTTTGGATGAAAATACATCTTTAGCATGTTTTTCCTCTACATCAAAAGTCGTTATGCATTTTCCTAAACAAACTAAATTGGTAACTGCTTTAATAAGAGGTGATTGTGTTAATAAGATGATAGACTTATTTGGACATAAATAAGCTAGAGTTTCAGCACATGACACACCAGCTATACCTCCCCCGATTATGAGAAACGTAGCACTACTCATTGATGAAATTTAAACTTGGTTGCCTCAAGTGCAGTTAAATCGAAATCCTTATAATATTCTGAATAATCGTATTCCTTAGTTGGTAAATCATATATTATAAGACCACAGTCTTTTGCTCGTTCTGTTGCAACAAGCAATTCTAAGTGACGTTTCTGGCAAAGACCTGTCTTACTGTAACTTAGTACCTGAAAATAAAAAAAATGTTAGGATTCTTCAAGAGGAGATATTTATTTAGATAATTTTATTACTTCTCCAGTGTGTGGTGAAATGAATTGTTTCAAGAGATCAGTATTATTTTCATTCAGAACCAAGTATTCATCTCTACAAATTGGGCAAGGGTTTCCTGTTGATATCACACCACCTCGGATACAAGTTTTCCTTGTTTTTCTAGGTGGGAACATGCCTTTATGATTACGTCTATATTGCACCCACACTGCTTCTGAAATTTCCAAATAAGCAATTAATAATAATTTTAATGCTTATAAAAGCATGTAAACCTACGATCTCCATAAACTTTTTTGTAGGCTTCGCTTTTCATATATTTTATGCTGGTTTCTACAGGTATTGCTGTCCTTCTGTCACAGCCTTCTTTTATAGGTTTGCTATTTTCTTCTTGATCAACACCTTCTGAATTTTCGCAGAAGTTTGTGGCACTAATTTGAAACCCCCTCCTGGTTACATTGTAGTTAATTACACTTTGCACTTGACTACATGAGGAAATTATACTTCTGACATATCTAAACATTTTACACCAACTAGAACCAATTAATGATTAATTTTTTATATTCATAAATTTATAATTTGTAGATAATCGACGGTAGACAGCAATAATTTAAGGTTAGTTCTGACACACTACATAGCCATAGTGAGACGAAAACCAATTTTTTGGACAGGACGGTTCAATGAAAGTTGCATCTTGCACAACTTTTGGTGTTGCCACACCAAAGTTCAGCTTTATTTTCGTGTTCCAAGTTTATTTTGACAAGATAGAAACAATTTAACACTAATATATTGTTAAATTATGGTCAATTTTGGTGTTCATTTGTATGCAATAAAGGATTAATAATGGCAGCCCAAGATCCTAACGAAAGTTTCGAGCAGGTGAATATATTGAAAAATATTACAATAAGTACAAGTCTTAACCTATATTATTGTAAATATCTTTAGTTTGAGGATGAAGACCTAGGTGAAAGTACTTATAATTTTGAATCTACTAGTGCTGGTAGAAAACGATTGTTTAGCAAGGAATTGCGCTGTATGATGTATGGTTTCGGTGATGACCAAAATCCCTACACCGAAAGTGTTGATTTGTTGGAGGACTTAGTAATAGAATTCATAATCGAAACTACACATAGGTGAGAAATAGCTTTAGAAATTTATTGTTTTATACCTTATCATCTTACAAAATAATCTTAGGGCAATGGAGATTGGCAGAACGGGTAGAGTTCAGGTTGAAGATATAATATTTCTAGTTAGAAAAGATCCTAGAAAATATGCTCGTGTTAAGGACTTATTGACTATGAATGAGGAACTTAAGAGGGCACGTAAAGCCTTTGATGAAGTTAAATATGCCGGTAACTTATAAGGGAAGGATGTTGAGGATTTATTAAAAATACGCAACTATTTGTATAGAGAACTTGTATCATTGTTTTAGATAATGAAGCCAAATCTAAGTGAATACCAGGACCTTGGATAGAAGATATGTGACTAGTTCATAATATACTTAAAAACTGATTGTATTATATGAAACAAATTGATTTGTAAATATTGGAATTGAATAATGTAATTTTATTAATACTCTTTGTTTTATTTCTGTGCATTACAATGTTTGTTTCTTTTTACTTATTAATAGAAGTTTAAATCTTAGAAATAATGTATAAATATTCAATAAATAAAACTCAAATAAGTAGATACTAAATTAAGATTATAAATTGTTGGAATATGGAATATTGTCTTTCATTAATCTCTATTAGTGAAAAATTAATATGTGACATTTGTTATTGTTTTTTGATGGAGTGAAGTAGTTAATAAAGTAGTTTCTATATGCAATGTTGCCATATGTTGCACAATTATTAAGAATGGGTTTTTGGGACCTATGCTGTCAATATCGCTTAAGGCAACACTAATTTCTCCCATAGTTATTACTCGACACTTTTCATTGTGACTATTTGGAATTATTCTTGTTGTCATTTGTGTAGTGCAATTTATGTTACATTCAGTAAATTAAAAATAAATAATATGGGTGTACCAAGCAGCGAATGCAGTACAGACGTTGAAATGAAAAACCTTGATAGCCCTGCTACAAGTCCAGTAGATCCGGCAGATCTCAAGAAAGATGCCGATTTGTTGAGTATACAAGATATAAGGGAGCATGCAAGGCAAATAGACAAAGCAGTAGTTAGTAAAGAACCCAGATATTTATTGAGAGTCCTCAGATCTCTGCCAAATACCAGGAAAAAATTGAATCCACTCGTTTTGAGAACTCTTGCAACGCAGTTGTATCCCCCTGGTTCAGAAAGAGATTCTATATTAAATTATGTAGATGAAGTTCCTGCAGTGCCTGGGGAGCCAGAAATACCTAAAACAAGATCAGCTGTCAAGTCTCCAGTTCCAGAGATTGATGTATACCTCCATCTGCTAGTCCTTGTCAAATTGATTGATAGCAATAAACTAAATGAGGCTACAGCTTGCACAAATCAATTAATGTCCAAAATCACTGCTCTAAACAGACGTACAATTGATTTAATTGCTGCAAAATGTTACTATTACCATTCTCGTGTTGCAGAATTAACAAATAAACTTGATAGTATCAGAGGCTTCTTACATGCCCGCTTGAGGACTGCTACATTGAGAAATGATTTTGAAGGGCAAGCCGTTATTATTAATTGCTTATTGAGAAATTATTTACATTACTCTTTATATGACCAGGCTGATAAACTAGTAAGTAAATCAGTTTTTCCTGAAACTGCTAGCAATAATGAATGGGCTAGATTTTTATATTATTTAGGCCGCATCAAGGCTGCTAGATTAGAGTATAGTGCTGCACATAAGCATCTTGTTCAAGGAATGAGAAAAGCACCTCAAACTGCGGCAGTGGGTTTCAGACAGACTGCCCAAAAACTTGCTATTGTCGTTGAATTACTATTAGGTGATATCCCTGAGCGACAAATTTTTAGACAATCTGCATTACGTAGATCACTTGCCCCATATTTTCAATTGACACAAGCGGTAAGAATGGGAAATTTGCAAAGATTTGGTGAGGTGTTAGAGAATTTTGGACCACAATTTCGACAAGATCATACTTTTACACTAATTTTACGTTTGCGTCACAATGTCATTAAAACAGCAATAAGATCCATAGGTCTTTCATATTCTAGAATTTCTCCTCAAGATATTGCTAAGAAGTTGGGTTTGGATTCAGCTGAAGATGCAGAATTTATTGTTGCCAAAGCTATTCGTGATGGAGTTATTGAAGCAACTTTAGATCCTGAGCAAGGGTTCATGAGGAGCAAAGAAAGCAGTGATATTTACTGCACCAGAGAACCACAGTTGGCTTTCCATCAGCGAATATCATTCTGTTTAGATTTGCATAATCAAAGTGTGAAAGCAATGAGATATCCTCCGAAAGCATATGGAAAAGAATTGGAGAGCGCTGAAGAACGTAGGGAGAGAGAACAGCAGGATCTTGAATTAGCAAAAGAGATGGCTGAGGAAGATGATGATGCTTTCTAAATATAGTGTGTAAAAAATAAAGAGCGTTTAGCAAATAGAAAACTTCAATTTTTTATGAACAATGCATTATTTCAGTTAAAGTTGTTGGTATGATTTGATATTTAAGGCAATATAAAATAGTTTAACTCATATAATTTCTTTTGCTATCAAAGTTGTAATGTACAATAATTTGATACATAAATTTACTATAAATCCAGAGATGTTTGATTTTCTGCAGTATAAAGAATTATAAGTGTTTATTTTGAAATCAAGTAAAATATGAAATGAGTTGATTTTGAAAATAAACTAATGAGTTATTAGTATTATATCATTAAGGGGGTATGCTTGTGTATAGAAGCATGAATTTCAGATCATTTTTACGATTGTTTACGATTGCAACCCTCCTAGTGATCTGAAATGGAAAAAAAATATTATTAGCATAGAATGATGTTGCTATGGTAATAATATGGTATATAAGTTAAGAAGTAAATTTTTGATATAATTGTGAATGAAAAAATGACCATTTTTATACCACATTGAAAGAAGTCTATAAAGAAAATTCTCCAAATATTTCAAGTAAATTGGTCTAGTAGAACTCAAGAAATCGTGGGCATCATATTGGGAATAATGCGTTTACACATAGCGTTTAAAGCTATTATTATAATGTCTAGGGTTTAAAGTTTTACAAAAGAAAGGAAATGGAAGAGGATTATCATGGTCAGACAGCTGTATCTTCAAAAATAATTGGAATTTTTAAAAATCTTGAAAAATTAAAAATATGTAAAAAGGGAAAAATCTATTTTGAGCATTTCTACATTAGAATGCCCCCTTAAGATGAATCTGCATAATTTCAACAGATTTCATAATTGATAAAAATAATATAAAATTTGTTTCTGATTTTAAATTATAGGACTACCATATAGCTAAATCATAAAACAAAAGATGGTTTTGCTTTATTCAATAGTAAATTGTTTTTAAATAAAATCTGATGTCTATAAGTTTGATCTATTATGTTTTATTAAAATTTTCAATAGAGTGTCTACCATTGTTCGCTTCAGAGCAGCAATTCAGCTCAAAAATTATAGTGAATTATAAAAAAGTCATGAAAATTTTTCGTCATATTTAAATAAACATTCGAATTCGATATAACGGCGGAGAGATAAGGTGGTATTGCCCGAACGGCAAAGAAACGGCTCATAGACTGATGAACGGCGAGAGGTTGAGAGCATATCCCTCGATCTCTCTATCGGCGATACGGAGGCCCACCACACGTCATAGTCCCAAAAGCAGTTTCTAGTAGCGAGTGTTTAACCAAAAATCTACATGCTACAGTAGTCTCTGACGGAAATTGATGTTACTCGTATCGTTGTAGGTCTATTATTGTCGTAGTGTGCCACAAAATATTAACAAAACCTCGATTATTAACACAGGAGCGTCGTGTCAAATACATTCGCCTAGAGACATCAATGTGTACTGGAAATGGTGTGTAAAGAGGACGTGGTATCGTGGTTTAATGAGTTAGAAAGCTACAAAAGAATCGAAACAATGTGTACCCTACTAAATATGTGCCTTCCGTTTGAACTACGATTTTTAGGCACATGCATAGAGGGGCTCGGCCGTCGAGATTTTCAGTTGCTCAGAGGTGTTTCCCACAGTGTAAACACGGCCAAGGAATTGACCGCCATATATGATTCTTGTCTGACAGGAGGCCCGTCGGACCAGAGGATACGTAGAAAATTAGCGTTATACGTCGCCCTTTTACGTTTTGGCAAGATAGATTGCGTAAATGACCTGTTCAGGGTCCTTGCTGGATGGGATTTTAATGATCTCTTGAATGTCCCTTCAGGAGTTGCTCTGGAAGAAATCTTACTTTTGTACACATTAGCTCATTGGCATCCTGTTTTTAATTTTGAACAACGACAGCATTGTGGAAATATAGTCAAAAGGCTCACAGAGGAACGCCTGTCACACAATTCTATGGGTCAACATGCACAAGGGGGATTAAAGAATCTTTCGAGACCTTTCACACAAGTATGAAATAGTTATATAATTACTACCTACCTACCTACATACTTTTATCTTGAATCATTGATATCTTTTAGCAATATCTATGAAAAGCACTATTCACAACAGAAATTTTGAATTGTTTATTTCTCAATAGTTTCTTTTACCTACTGCATTACGTTATTGAACTTTTTACAAGTTCTTTATATAACAAATGCTATATCAATCACAAATTCTTATTCCTCATAAAGAGTACTGTTTACTTCAAAAACTTTGAATTGTTACTTTCTCAGTAGTTTCCTACCTACTACATTACATTATTGAAATTTCAACAAGTTCTTTGTATATCAAATGCTATATCAATCTCAAATTCTTATTTTCCATAAGAAGTACTATTCACTTCAAAAACTTCGAATTGTTTGTTTCTCAGTAGTACCTACTACATTTTGTTATTGAACTTTTTATAGGTTCTTTGTATAACAAATGCTATATCAATCTCAAATGCTTGTTCCTTATAAAATGTACTATTCGCTTCAAAAACATTGAGTTTGTTTATCAATAGTTCCTTTTACTTTTACTATTGAACTTTTTACATGTTCTTTGTATAACAAATGCTATATCAATCTCAAATTCTTATTCCTCATAAAAAGTACTATTCACTTCAAAAACTTTGAATTGTTTATTTCTCATTAGTTTATTTCACTCACTACATTACACTATTGAGTTTTCAACAGGTTCTTTGTATAACAAATGCTATATAAATCTCAAATTCTTATTTCTCATAAAAAGTACTATTCACTTCAAAAACTTTGTATCGTTTATTTCTCATTAGTTTCTTTTACCTACTACATTACGATATTTAACTTTCTTTGTATAACAAATGCTATATCAATCTCAAATGCTTGTTCCTTATAAAATGTACTATTCGCTTCAAAAACATTGAATTTGTTTATCAATAGTTCCTTTTACTTTTACTATTGAATTTTTTACATATTCTTTGTATAACAAATGCTATATCAATCTCAAATTCTTGTTTCTTATAAAAAATACTCTTCACTTCAAAAACATTGGATTTATTGTTTATCAATAGTTCATTTTACTTTTACTATTGAATTTTTACAAGTTCTTTATATAACAAATGCTATATCAATCTCAAATTTCTGAAAGTACTATTTACTTCAGAAATATTGAATTATTTATCAATAGCTCTTTTTACTTGTTACAAAACATTCTTGAACTTTATACAAGTTCTTTGTATAAAAAATACTATATGAATCTCATTCTTATTTTTTTTTAAACAATAAAATAATCCATGTATTGTGCAATGTAAAAAATGAATGTGTTGAGTATTTTCAAATTTCAAGCACTCAACCTTATTTAACAGTTGTGCAATACTGCTTCATATAACAAAAAAATAGAATTGGGTATAAAATTTACATGGAAAGTTGTTTATATCATATAACATGGTTTATTATATCATATTTGCAGTTGATTGACATTTGATTCGATTGACCCTACCTTATCTCCAGTTCTTACCATAGCATTATATGTAATAATCAGTTATAGATGCATCAATTTCAGTTATACAAATTTTTTCTAGATGCCTGTTAATACTGCAGAACACATACCATTGGTTGTACCGGCAGTACCAATATCAAATACAAACACATCACTATTAAATACTGTACCGCATCATACTCAATCAGTATCTAATGTGCAAGTTGGTCCTGAAGTGTCTCCGATTACAAATATATCACCAGTTTCTAATAGTTCCACAATATCTGCTATATCTTCTGTGCCAGTAATACAATCTACTCATCTAACTAATGAAGCATTATTACCTGGCGGGCATTTATTACAACCTGTTATGACTCCACGAGCCGAATTTACTATTCCACATGGTCCTTGGTCAAGGACTACTCCTCCAACTGTTTCTGCATTAGGCCCACAATCTCATGCAGAGGTAATAAGAATTAATATATTTAGTGCAAATTATTTTAGCAAACGGTTTTGGTGTTGTTTTATATTATAAATCTTTATTTATTGTTTTATTTAATTAATAATGGTGTTCTCATTTGGAATTTTTTTTTAAATGCTTATTACTGAAATTCATAACTATTTCTAAAGTATCTTTAATTTTATAGGAATATTTATAGTTGAACACTTATTGGTTTAAGGAGTAATAATGCTTAAATAACAATTTTTTATCATTTTTACTTTCCTTATATTTTTATTATGCATGATTGATTTATTTCAAATATTTGTTAGCTGAACTAAAAGTTTCAATAATGATTGCACATTTCAGCCAGTACTTCATAATACACAAACAGCATCGTCTCCTATGTTAAATCAGTCTGATTCTCCAGTGCACAGTAGAGCAAGCAGTCCTAATAATAATCCATCAAGAACGAATAATCCCCGGCCACAAGCAATTCACATTAATAGAATGCAAAGGCGGCCATCTAATGACCCCACACCGCCACCTTCTGTTCTTATACCATCGCAAGCTCCTCTTTCTGCTTCTATCTCTGCTCCTACGATAAATCCTTTGCCAATTCCTCATGTTACTGCTTCAGCTATTGTCACAACACCAGATACTCAAACACTGATAACGCAAACAAAAGATTTTATAAGACTAACTAAAGGAGATTTGACAAAAGCTGGCTTGAAACATTTAAGAAATTTTACATTGCATGAGGTGGGTTTTAGTGATATTCTTATTACAGCTTGTATAATAAATTTTGATATTAACCCAGTAATAATTTGATAATGTGTATAATTTGCACTAAATAGGAATTTTGCTTTTAAATATTGTAAGGTTTTAATGGTATTGCTGGTTAAAATATTTCTTCCGATATTAAGGGGCACAACTAGTGTGAAATTTCGAAAAAATCGATTTTTGTTTTTTTTTTCACCATATTAAAATTTGAAATTGATATCTCAAATAGTTTTTGAGTTACATCCATTTAAAAAGTATATATATAGTATATAGTACAACGATAATTTTATCTTTAAACGCGTTTTTCTCGAAACAGCATTTACCGAATTTGCTGCAATGATTACTCAGAAACGAATGATCCGATCACTATCAAATTTTTTTTACATGTTCTTCATAGAGTTCTCCGATAAATGAACTATCGATTTTTTGATCGGATCAAAAATCGAATTTTGGCAATCCAAAAACGACCAAAATTTTGGGTAAAATTCGACTTTTTTTTTAAAAACGCCGGCATTTTTTCAATTTTTGATTTATTTTTTTCATTAAACTTCATTTTACAGACAATATTATCTAGTTTAACGAGAATTTTTCTTTTATTTCATCCACGTAGAAGGCCGGAATCACTGCAGCAGTAAAGGGCCTTTTTTTGTCGCGCCCTTGGAGATCGTCGATAACTTAAAAAATATTTAATTTTTTCCTTCAAAAATTTACTATGTATTCTTAAAACATGTATAAATGTATTCCTAAAATTTTGAAATGATTGATAAAGTAGTTTTTTTAATATAAATTCACAAAAGACACCTTTTTTTTAGGCGATCACACTAGTTGTGTCCCTTAAAATAATTATAAATTCAGATAAATATTACTACACATTTCAGACATTAATGATCTGTTCAAATTTTTCAGGTCTACATATTTCCATTATATGATTTTATAATTATAAATGATTTAAATGATTTTAGGTTTCCCATATGGATGAAGATAAAATAGGAATTCCAACTGGCACTATGAATGAATTACGAACTATTGTAAATTGTAATGGTTACTGTATATCAAATTGCACAAATCCTGTTCAAAATCATGGTCCGATCAGTGTGAATCGAGCCAAACTTAGTCAACCACCGCCAGTGACGTACTGTGCATCACAGCTACAAGCGCTTAGGTTAGACGCTGATAGCTCTTTACATCAATCTAGTGCTAGTGAATCGGGTAGTTCAGGAAGTGCAGGTCACTCTCCCCCTGATACGCCAGCCTTAGGTGGGGTCAGCAGTAGCAACAGCAATCGAACAAAGGAGAGATGCCGATTGAATGGTAGGCCTGAAAAATCTTTTACAAGACCTACTTTGAATGACACAACTAGTAGTGGCCCTACAACAGTGGGTATGACAGTAACTACACCATATTATATTCCACATCATTTTACCACTACTACGAGGTCAATGTTCGGTTTTACTCATTCATATCGACCTCCTCCCATTCCTTTCCAACCGTCGCCGAACGGCGATATTGTTTACCCCTTTCCTCCGCATCCTTATTTGCAACCTGTACCTGTTTACCCTCCTGCAGGAGCGTTGCCTAGATCATGTTATAACTGCGGTGGAAGTGGTCACTCCGGTGTAGATTGTAAAGAGCTCACGATGGAGGAGATTGCCCGGCCCGGGTTGTATCAACTAGATTACACAACTGCGACCGGAGCCACGCCCACGCAGGATCTGGCGACGGACAAGTGAGCGCTATTGCAATTGTACGCCAGAGGCCTAATTCCCAGTGTGTGATTCTACCAAATTTGTTTTTAGGGCCATAAACTGTTTGGAACAGTTTAAAAAAAAAATAGTTAATTTAATTTTATGGTCTTTGTTTGTCATGCTATATTAGCTAGCCAGTGATATACTTTTTATGCTCGGAATTCAAATAGGTTTGGAAATCCAAATTTATTTAATTCTCTAGGTATAGTTTTAGATCGTAATAGTGTAACCTAATTACTGTATGTTTTAATGGCCGACAAACTGAATGATTGCGATTATTTTATTGTTGTTTGTTGAAATATTTATTGATAATTTTTTGAGAGAATTAAATGTAAACTAAGGATTATGAGAGTTCGAATGTTAGTGTAAATAGCCATACTTTTTAAAGTTTGTGATGTCATGTGTATATATTTATATATAATGAAGTTATATACTTTAGTTGACTTTTAAATGCAGATTGAATATATTTATAAAAAAATGTAAAATTGTGTGAATTTTTTTATATGATTTTAAAATATGTAATTGAAGCAACAAAAATAAAAATAACTAGTGTAATTGTATTATATAAGCAAAAAATAAATTATCTTTAATCATGTAATATCTACTGCAAATCAGTAATATTTGCCATAATATTTAAAGTCTAAAATATGAATGTTTTTTATATATTTTATTAATATTCAATGACATTAATTTAAATGAATTATATATTTCAAAAAGGAAAAAATATAATAAAAATTCCATTTGATTCATAGTTTCATTTATTACTTTTTCAGGTAAGGGCAAACTGTAGGCAAAAACAATTTCATGACTTCATATCTCTTGCAATATTACAATAACCCTCATGTTCAATCAATTTAACTGTACAATTAGCTTATTAACATTTTTTTATTTGTACATATTTCAGATTCATGGAGTTTGCTAAAAGTGAGAGTAAGTTATGGCTTTGATCGGTTTAATCAGTCTTCTGGAGATGGGTGGCCATAATATATTAACGGTTAAAAGGATGGTTAACAAAACACAGCAGACTTGAGCTGCTGTTCCTCCAGTTTTTTCAAACCAGCCACTAAAAATTCCCAGAAGAAAATCAGCAAATCCTTGTGCGTACGCAACTATTCCGAGGGTCACGTGTGCGAGCATTATATAATTCTTCGGTAAGGATTTGAATAGAAACTTTACTTTTAACGTGAAATAGCTGAGTAGGAAGGTTAAAACTAATAATATGTATGTTATTAATCCAAAAATACCTGAAAATAATTTAAATGTGTTAGTATTTGTATAATCATTGCTGAATTTATTGGCATAGTGTATTAAAATATTATTGTTATTCATTATTCATTATATTATTTGAATTGATAAGAAAGTGTTTTATTTAAAGTGATATAAATAAACTAGTGGAGCGCATGGCATCGTGCCTTAAGGCAAATTGCTGGAACTTCCCGTACCAAAAATTTACACAATGGGTGTAAAATTACTACAATGGGTGTAAAAATACTACAATGGGTGTAAAAATACTACAATGGGTGTAAAATTACTACAATGGGTGTAAAAATACTAGAATGGGTGAAAAAATACTACAATGTTTGTAAACAATACTACAATGGGTGTAAAATTACTACAATGGGTGTAAAAATACTACAATGGGTGTAAAAATACTACAATGGGTGAAAAAATACTACAATGGGTGAAAAAATACTACAATGGGTGTAAAATTACTACAATGGGTGTAAAAATACTACAATGGGTGTAAAATTACTACAATGGGTGTAAAAATACTACAATGCTTGTAAACAATACTACAATGGGTGTAAAATTACTACAATGGGAGTAAAAATACTACAATGGGAGTAAAAATACTACAATGTTTGTAAACAATACTACAATGGGTGTAAAAATACTACAATGGGTGTAAAATTACCACAATGGGTGTAAAATTACTACAATGGGTGTAAAATTACTACAATGGGTGTAAAAATACTACAATGTTTGTAAACAATACTACAATGGGTGTAAAAATACTACAATGGGTGTAAAATTACTACAATGGGTGTAAAAATACTACAATGGGTGTAAAATTACTACAATGGGTGTAAAAATACTACAATGGGTGAAAAATACTACAATGGGTGAAAAATACTACAATGGGTGTAGTAGTATTTTTACACCCATTGTAGTATTTTTACACCCATTGTAGTATTGTTTACAAACATTGTAGTATTTTTACACCCATTGTAGTATTGTTTACAAACATTGTAGTATTTTTACACCCATTGTAGTAATTTTACACCCATTGTAGTATTGTTTACAAACATTGTAGTATTTTTACACCCATTGTAGTAATTTTACATCCATTGTAGTAATTTTACACCCATTGTAGTATTGTATACTTACAAATATTGTGCAATTGTAATCTAGTTTGGGTTATGTATATCGTATTAATTAACAAAGTATATGTATAATTATATAATAATTCACAAAAAAAAACGAACGTTACATATAAAGTAGTTCAAACCTACCGTGATATGATGTGAAATGAGGTTTTCCATAAAGATTTTTATTAACAAGAATTATTGTAAATCCTATTGTGAGAAAAATTATCGCTCCAAGTTGCATTTTCCAATGAAATTCATATCGAGATTTGTATGGTTTATTTCGAGTCAGTATGTTATTTTTATTATGTGCTAATATTCCCAGTGATACGAATAATAGGAACTGAAATATAATAAAATATTAATTAAAATAATAAATTTATGTATATACATTTTTTTGATTAGCTTATTAAATTCAGGAAAAAACAAGGGTAGCCAAAAGCCAAAATTTTGGCAAGCTGAAGGCAAATTTCAACTAAGATAAAAAAGACTTCCATCGGCTGCGCCCAAGATTGCGCATACATAATTTTATTGTTTCTTGTGTTTTTTATATTTTTTTAATTCTAAACAGAATATTGTGATATTCTATATATTATGATAAATATATTGTGATAAATATCTTACAAACTACGTTATAATATTGATCAATTTACTATAATACTTACACCCGTCGTCATGCAGAATGGATGGAATGAAAATAGCATGATTTCATTACTAAAACAAAGTACTGTAACAAACAGCCAAATGCAAAAAATGATGACATAATTTAGTAAATTTAGCAGCAGCATTGTCCACTTTATTATTTTATCATCATGCTCTAAATCTACGGTTGCCTGGGGTCCCTGATGTAAAAAAAATTATATAAAAATCAGCCCGAGTGGAGAAGACATCTCATAAAAAATAAGTAATAAAATAAAAATAATAATAAAGTCAATATTTTTAATTAGATTTAATAAAATATTTAGTTACCCCTTCTTGGATGGAACAGATTTCAGCTTCTTGTTCTCCAGAATCATAGGTCGACATATTGGTCTGAAAAAATGTATTGGTTTATAAAAATAAAATTGTATATATCTATATGTTTAAAAAATTTAATAAAAAAACATGTCACATATATATATATATATATATATATATATATATATATATAATGAAAAATAATAATGGCATATGTATGATGTGTACATGTGACAAATTATCAAACAAGCACAATATCGATACCATGTTAATTTACGCCCCTTTCTTTACAAAATTTTATGAAGTGTCTACTCTAAATTTATCAACTGACAAATATAAAATTAAAACATTTATTTCAATGTATATTTTTACCATTCGAAGTTAAATTATGCAATAATTCAATAGAAATTAAACTATCGCATGTAGTTGTGGTTTTGTTAAAAACATGCAGTGACTTCAGAAAGATAATGCAAGTTGAGTAATCATATGCATTCTTTTGCTTTTAGTGTGACTAAATATTTTACAAAAATATTATCGATGTGGAATCTAAAAATACTTTGCCGGAAAAATTGTAAGTACTATATATTTTTTTTATTCCTAATACATGTGGTAATAAAACTGTACTTTTAATTTGTAATGTAAAGATACCTATATAAATAAATTAATTTGTTTCCAAAATATTTTTAATATATTAATTATTATTTAATATATTAAATCTATAGATTATCATACATTAAAATCCAATCGGACCGAATAAATCATTCACAATTTAATTTTATTCATTAACTTTTGATCAGGATGGACATCATTTAAGTATATATTAATGTTAATTCATTTATATATTAATTATTTAATTATTTTTCAAATTGAATATTTTTCACTCTTACTAACATACAACTCTTTTAAAGTATATATATATATATACTAGTTGACCCGGCAACCTTATTTCGCCATAAAAAATATTTCTAGTAAAAAATGTTTAGCATAAAAATAACTAACTAAAAATAAATGTGGTATGAAAGTGAAAAACTATAAGTGGTATATATAAAAAATATAGAAAATTAAAATAAAGAAAATTGGTCTAAAAATTAAAAAAAAATGTATGGATGGACTTGATAAAAATAAACATTTTTTTAAGTAAAGGATTGTATGTATTTTGCAAATTCAGCTTGAAAAAAAAGACCCTAAAATTGGAAAAAAGTATCAGGGTTGTACAGCCGTTCATAAAAATAAATTGTTTTTTAAAAGATTTCACCTTTTTCTTTAAGCTCAAAAATCTGAACTAAAATTATATTAAAAATATTCAATGGGTTTAAAAAATGATTCAATTACTAAAACGGCTATAAAAAATTGGGTGATAACAAAGCAAAATTTTCGAGATTGTATGTATTTTTTAATGCCACAATATAAAAAAATAAAAACAAAAAAATTGTCCAAAAATTAAAAGAGAAAAATTAAGGATGAAAAACCTTTATCTTTTATGGGTATGAAAAATAGATAGTAGCCGATTTTCACACTTACTGAATTCGAATATAAATTTTTGTAAATTTTATGTCTAAGATAATATATATATATATATATATA
>NW_020537758.1:16127949-16360449 GCF_003426905.1 Ctenocephalides felis | reverse complement strand
ATATATATATAATTTATCAAATAAACCAAAAAAGTTCTTATGATCCTCGATATACTATTTTTCATCGAACTTGATATATTTTTGAAGTAAGTTTTTCAATTGTTTATTCGATTCGAAAATGTTTGACGAATGTTTTTACTTATGGATTTTCAATTCAATATCATTTATATATAATATTTATCTACTATTTCTTGTATTTGTGTTCTTCGATGCAATAAGCAAATTAAGTGAGTAAATACCATAAATACAAATACAATTCATTGATATCACTAGTGGATGTTTCTATAGCAACACAAACTTCCAAAGTTATTAGGTGAATTTTAGGAAATTAGAACTGAAATTATTGAAAAAAATTGAAATAATTATTCAACATGGGGTCAAATCCATCTGATATACTGCTTTTGGCACAAATGCTAAAACCTGAGGATGAAAATTCTACGGATAGCGAAGACGATTTACCAGCACCGGGGAAACAAAAACTTGGTATAATAATTGACATATATTAAAATAATATTTACATAATATTCATTTTTTAATCTAAATATTTAATTCCTGATTATGCCTTATAGTACATTTTAATCACCAGAAATTCCACAAATATAAATAAAAGTTCGGAAATTCTTATCACAATTTTTGTTTCAAGAGCTTCTTATCGATTCAAGGGCAAAATTATGCATTTGGGATATTTTGGAATAAAAATACCATTTTTTATGAGATTGAATATAATTTAATTAATTTAATCATTATGTTATTTACATAAGGTCCTGGTAATATATGTCCAAAAAAGCCTAAACCAATTATAAGACCTACTGACAAGAATGCTGTGAAGGGTGAAGGTAAATCTTGTGAAGAAATTAGGGAATATGAAGACCAATTATTGACTGTTGAAGACGAAAGTTCTTTTGGAGACAAAGCAACACCTGAATATAATATTGTGTATAAACAGGCAGTGACTAGCGAGGATGTATTTTTACAGGTAATATAACTATAGTTATTCCAAAGTTTTTTAAAAAAAATATTGCAAGAAAATTTGCAGCAAGAAATAATATAATTAAAAAAGCAACAAAATTCAAATTTTCCATTATAATTCATTAATTGTAATTTTGTTATTTCATCTGTATATGATTTTTTTTTTTCTTTTCTAGATGACTTGTAAGACTCCAGCAACTTCAAGCTGCGAAGACATGATTCTGACCATCAATTTACCAGGAGAGACTTCAGACAGTGTCGATTTAACTTTAACAAAAACTCATTGTATAGTCGATGCTAGAAAATTTCGACTTAATATGCCTCTACCTCATGAATGTGATCCTGATTTGTGTAAAGCTCAATTTGTTTCGGATCTCGAACAACTCAAATTAACAATACGTATGATTAGGGAATTTGACTTTGTTAATTTTTAAACTATGAATTAATTGAAGTAATACAATTGATAAAATAAAATTAAAATCATTTTTAATTATTGGTTTTAGTTTTTATACATAATGTATAATTATAAATTTGTTAGTTCTGAAGCAGTCATGCCCAAGTTGTAATATTTCTGAGAATCGAATTAGATATGTAAAAATTAAGTATCAATCAGAATTGCACTATTTTAAATCATAATTAAAACCTTTGGTATATTTTTTGAAGTACGAACTTTTTTTAATACGTGTTAAAATTGTAAAATTTATAACTTAATCAATTTATGAATTGAATAAATTCTGCGCAGAAATTCTCCAAAATGTGGGTGAAATCATGGAAGATGAAATATTGAAATTGGCAAAAGCATATTGCTCTGATACCGGTTTATATGAGAAAAACGTGGAAAAGCGGCAAACCTTTCTAATAAATAATAGGCAAAACAAATTAACTAAGTAAGATAAGAACAGAAATAATAATAGTGATGATCAAAAGATCATTCAATTGTATTAGGTTTAGCCAGCCTAATTAGCCCAGAAAATAAGGCCCACTATGATTAAAATTGTAAATGGACCCTTTTGATAAAAGTGATTGAAATTTTGACAAAAGCAAGACAAAGTTATAAAAGCTTTATCCACTTATCAATGAGCGCTAAAATGCTTAAAAATCAAAAACTAAGGCCTATATGAAACAATGCGTTATGAATGGGAAAATTTCCGAATGAAGTTTCTAGAGTTAAAATTGCATCTCAAATTAATAATTTTGAACTTTCATTTTCAACTTTAAGAAAATTAGCAAAAAATACTATAAAGAACTGTTTGATCGCCTGGCACAAGTGCTAATATCGTACTAAAAATAAGTTAAATATGAGGAAAATGGGGGTTGCAAAATCTTATTAATAAAAACAAACCAAAAGTTTGGAAATGATATAAGAAATGAAGAAATAAATAAATATTTTTTATGTATATTTTTACATAATATTGCTTATTAAATTACAGTCTGATAATTGAGTACTTGTGGAATTAAATTGGTAAAATAATTAAAGGGGCGCAACAAAAACAATCTATTTAGGAGGAGTCCATTAATCATGTGAGGATTTTAGGGGGGAGAGTTTGACAAAAAATCACATAATATTACGTGAGGGCGGGAGGTGTATAGTAAGATATCACGTATATTTAATTTTTATTTGATTTTTTTTTTTAAATTCAAACATTTTTAAAAAAATCCTAAATTTTACATTTTTTTCTTATAACTAAAAATACACGAGAGAGGAGGGGGAATTTTAAGTATTACTAAGTGGGAGGGAGTCAAAAAATACCTAAAACTTGATCACGTGATTATTGGACGCCCTCTTATAAAAACTGAAGGGGGGAGAGATGACGTGCTAGAATGTTGGGAACCACTGGGTTAGTGCATTTATAAAAATAACATGTTTTATAACTGCTATATCTATAATTGTAAAATACAAAATTGTGGGTAAAGTATTATACAATTATGAATTGCCGTATTGTGGCGAGCATAGCACATTTAGTAGCGTGTTCGGGATCTTTGGACCGAATCCTGTCACTGAATTTGAAATTAAATAAAATTGTATTTGTTAAGTAGAAATTAAATAAAACTAAAGAAAAATAGGAATTACAGAATTCGAATAGCTGGATTGTATTAGGAGTAAGAAGGAAAACATTAAAATTTGCTGAAAGAAGAATGAAGATGCTGAAAGTAAGAATGAATTTGCTAAAAGAAGAATGAAGTAAAAAATGGAATGAAGATAGAAGTTGAATAGAATTAGAAATTTGAAAAAAGCAAAAATTGAAAAAAATAAAAAGGAAAATTAGGAAGAATATTATAAGATTGAAAAATTAGAATTTAAATAAAAAAAATGTTGTAAGTGGCTAAATGCTCAGAGTAAACGCGGCCGAATACAATTAAAATAAAAAAAAAAATTGTACAGGTGACATGTCTACAATTGTAAAATGCAAAATTAAGTGTAAAGTTATTACACAATAATGAATTATCATTTACAAGTTAGTTTTTTTGTGTGCGTAACCTTCAGTAAACGAGTTTAGCTCGCATTTGGTTCGATTCTCCTTTTCCGATTTTCCGGAATTCTTCGCCAATCGAATCGATCTATACTACTACTACTCTTAAGAAGTAACTTACCGGCCGCGTGGTGTGGCGGTGCGGTGTAGGCGATGCGTTTGTTCTCATTGTTATCTCGGCCGGTTACTCGATCATTATCACAGTCTGAGTCTCAGGCCCAGTCGGCCCTCATCCGTGGCCAGTGCAACACCTTAAAAAAATATTAAAAAAATCTTTGTTATCATCCTATTATTTATTCCACGGTCCGGTAACAGTTGATAGTTTAGATAGATATTTATTAGAACGGTTTGAAATTTTATTCGTTTGTGACAAAATTGTTATCTATTGACGAGTGTACGGTTTTGCTAAAATTTTCTGTGATTCAAAAACACTTAAGACAAGTGATGACTGTGTATTGATAAGGATTTTGAAATCAAAATAACTACACGTGCATTAAGAGGTAGGATATCTTATTTGTCAACATGTTTTTATTACATATCATAATAGAATAATAATAAATAAAAATAAAAACAAAATATTCAGAATGTTAAAAAAATTTAAAGTTTCAGAAAATTTTAAAAAAAGGTTACTGAAAAAAAATTATATTATATATGTACAATTTTCGTCAATTATTTTTAATATATCATCAGATGGTTTTAGAAAGTTTTAAGAAAAGGTTACTGAACAAAAAATATATTATATATGTACAGTTTTCGTTAATTATTTTTAATATATCATTTGCAATAATAAAAATAAACACAGAACTTTATTGCACACTTATCTTATTAAAAATAGCACTATTATTGAATTATATAATAAACTAAAATGCATTGAAATTTATTTATTATTTCAATATATGGTACTGAAAATAATTTACGATACATTAAATAGTCTATATAATAAAATAATCTATATAATACACAATTTTTCATATCAGATTTTCACATTTCGATCGTTTATTGTTAATAATTTCTACATGCATTTGATAATTCTATAAAAATCTATCAAACTAAACTAAAATTATGTGAAAACATGCACTTAAATTTATAGTATATTAACAAGATATTTATTTGAAAGTATTAAATTTGAATTCAATTATTTAAGTATTTTATTTGATATGAGTATCATGATGATTATCATAATTTTAAGTTTTTAATGGTAAATTTAGATTTTTAATTTTTAATACTTATGATCCTTTTTATTTTTATTTATGTTAAATACATTACACTTATGTTATATACATTTATACCTTTTTTCATCTAGGTTATAAATTATTTTTTTTTTCTATATAATGATTTGGTTAATTTATTATTGATTTGTTGCCTAACAAAGTTAAGCGATTGTTAAATTTTGGGCTGCTTAACTAATTTTAGTTTATTTATTTGTTTCACTAGAAAAATAGTAATAATAAAATGAATAACATAAAGGTTTTGGATAATAAAATAATTAATAGAGCCGACCATTGGGTTATCATCTAAAAAGCTACGTAGTTTAGAAAAATCTTCATAGAATCTTATAGGACTTCATAGAATCTTATAGGAATTGCTGTCCAAAAATAATTTATCACAAAATATTTTTTCATATATTATTATTTTCATATCTTGTTGTTTATTTATAATATTATTTTAAAATACTATTTTGTTGATTTTCTCCTATAATTCTGATAAGTTTAGTTTAGTAAAAGATATGTAATTTTATATTTTCTACATGAGTGATATAAATCATGCAATTCTTATTTAGTTCTGTCCAGAATACTTTTTCAAGGCTTGTATTAATATCATTTGAGATTTTGATTTAAAGTTTATCTTCTAATTTATGTAATTTTGAGCTACTTTCTAATTTAATACTCAGTATTAGCGTTGCATAATATTTACTTCAGATCTAATATTAGTATTGCAAATAAAACACTGCACTCGCTAATTAAATTTATGAATTTTGCAGACACAATTTTTGAACCGTTTATTTGAACTATCAGCTCATAGTATCTTCCAAGTTTGCAAAAAAATATAAAAAATAAACGTAAATAAATTTTTGAGTAAAAATTTTGTTGGAGAAGTTTCAAAAAAACAAAAATTATATTTTTATAAAATTAATATAAGTAAAATTAATATATATTAGTAAAAGATATTTTATTTTTAATTTTCTTCATTTTTATAATATCAGTTTGCTAATTTAATTAAATGGAGAGGAAGATCAACAACCAAGTCAATAAATCAATCAGCATCGAGATATTGCACTTTTGATAAGAAAATACTTGGAACTAAAGATTTTGTTGCAGGATATGAAAATATGTATATTATAGTGTTTGATTTTTTATATTAATACATCATAAAAAATTGCAATAAATTTTGTTATAACATCAAATCAAATATGGATTGTACTAAATAATTTTATTCTATCATATTTCTATATACATACATATATATTGAATGAATTATATATTTCTATAATATTATTAAAGAGAGACAATATATTTCATACACCATTTAAAAATATTAAATAGAAATTAATTAAATTATTTCCTAGAATACATTACTGTTTAATGTTACCAAAAGTTTAGATCTATTTGATCTGTTATATTGATAAATGATTTTTTAATTGACTCACAAATTTGCTACTTGCTTTAATCAATAAACTTGACATATTTTCAATAGGTTCTTCTTAGCCCATTGACACATTTAACTGTTTGAACAATTGAAGAGTTGTTGTACTTTGCACTTCTGTAAACTAAAATTTTGAAGTAGATCTACAAAGTAGGGATATATAATGTAGTAGGCAAAGGAAAATGATATGTAATAATTACTATACACTTTTGGAAACAAAATAAACAATCAAATAATTTTTAAATGAAAATTGCTTTGTCAGTATCAAGTTTCAATTACCATTCTACGCTCGAGCAATTTTCAACCCATCTTTTCCGCGCCTAATTGAATTCGACAATAGGATGCACTCTGCTAAATCTTCGTATTTCAATCAAATCAATTCCAAATAAATCTCTTCAATAAATTCTCATTGTCATTGTCTTTTTTTCTACATAAATCTGTCAAATGACTCACAACAACGGGAAGAATACAGGCATTATACGAGGATTCCTCAAGCATAAAAATAATTTAAAAATCTTCTCTTGTCTCGACTGATCGATCGAAGAAATCGCCCGGCAGCAAATAATAATAATACAGTGTAATGAAGGTCACAGTTGAATGTTCTTTAAATTCGGTCCATTGGTTACAAATCAGTCAAATCGACCGATCATGTTGGCATTGCTCCAGGGTTCGATATTGATATTAGAAAATATTTTATTTGTTTCGAATTTATAAGTGCACCGGTGCCGAAATATAAATTACCTGGGTAAATTGAAGATTTATTGAAATGCTATAAATTATTCTTAGAATAGTGCTGTTTTTGATAATAAATTCAGCGATTTGTAATTGGCACTGGAAATTATGGTAGTTCGTATTCTGTATCCAAGGGGTACTAATAGAAATGTCTCGTTTTGTCTGTGTTCTGAAGAAATTTTTCTACATTGGGTTAGTAGTCAAAAAATGCGTTTAAAAACATTTGTGATAATTATCTGATAGTTCTTCAAATAAAATTATGCGAAATTTGAAACAATAGTGGTTTACTATAAAGTTACTTGAATGCCTCTCACCTCTTGAATTACATTGCTTCAATATTCTTATAATATGATTTAAATTACTATAAAATTATAATAATTATATATGAAAATTTTTTGCAGTGAAATTTATTCAAAAATGACATAATTTCACACAAGCAAAGTAACAAACCATAATATTTAATTGATTTTGAGATAATATAATTTTAATTTGTTTGATGAAGGTATAAACATTTTTGGTTTGTTTGTTTGTTTGAAAAGATTCATTTATTCAATAATATATTACATAAAAAATGTGAGTAATTAGGATTTTGTATATCTATCTTATGATAATAATGCAATTCATTAATAAATAATCATTTGAAACAATATTGATAATACATATTAAATAAATTAAATAAATAATGAAAAAAAACAAAGACCATATTACAATGCTAAGTATTTTTGGTAATTGTGCTTGATATCGATTTTAGTGTGTCGTTTGCAAAATTACATAATTTTTACGTTTTAATTTTTTATTCATTTTTTTATCATGAAACTATACATTTTTTATTTCTAATTATTTTACTATCCTGATTGAATGCCCCAAAGTTTGATGGAATTTGCCAACACACTTTAGTACATTAAAAAAAAAACAGGGCCTCTCAAAATATACTAATTCAAAAATTTTAGTTCAACGTTTAACAAGAAGTCCAAATTCTTAAAATTTTGGAATAATTGTGCCATTATTTTTCACTGTGGTCTTAGAAATGTTATTTACAGCTATTTATACAAAGTTAAATTAAATAAATTTAATAAAAATTAACCACAATAACCAAAAAATTGTCACAGTTTTACTAAAGCTCTAGTATGCACCTGAAAGCTCAAAACTTTCAAACTACATGGAATAAACTTTATTTCTACCTTTTTCAACTTTTAACTTTAAAACTTGGGGTATTTGTACCATTATTTTTACTGTGGTCCTAGAAATGTTATTTACGGTTGCGGATTCAGAGTTTAATTGAATATAATGAATAAAAATTAACCACAATTATAGAAAAAAATTCAATTTTGGTAAAGCTCTAGATTGCACTTAAAAGCTCATCATATTCCGAACTATATGGAATAATTTTATTTCTAACTTTGTTTATAATAGTTACAAAAATCACCCCATTTTGGCCTGACGTTGAGTTCTGAGATACATCTACCATATATGTATACTAGTTGACCCGACAAACGATGTCCTGTGCCCACGTCTACAATTCATGTTCCAGATTTTTAAATATCCTATCCAATACTTTTTGAAATTCTATTTAATATTTTGCTTTTGATTATGTGATGTATTTTTGATTATAGCATAACGTACGTATAGTATTGGAAAATGCAGGTTTTTAAACAGTATAAGAAATTTAGAAAGAATTATTATAGTATCACGTTGGATTTTTTCCACTCAAAATAATTGTTTCCGTAATAATTAGAAAAGTTCTATTAAAAATATGATAAATCACATAGAGATATGCCAACCATTGGGTTGCCAGCTAAAACGATACGTAGTTTAGGAAAATCTTCACAGGATCTTATAGGACTCTAATATTCTAATTGCTGTCTAAAAATAAATAATCAGATATAAGAATATCAAAAAATATTCTTTTCTCATATATTTATTTTCATATCCTGGTAATTATTTAAAATTAATTTTTTGTATACCTACCATAATATAGAATATCACTTTAAAATATTGTTTGATTGATTTTCTCTTATATTTTTCATATTTTTAATTGAAAAAAGGAGCATTCAGTTAGATATTATTATTTTTTTAACAATTTACATTATAATTTTTATAATCTCACTCAACATTTAAGTTCAAATTTTAAGTGAGTTGACATTTTGACAATGAATTTTTTTCTAATTTTTCTACATTTTTTCCGTGATTTCTGTATTTATTCAGTTGAAAACCACTATTATATATGCATTCACATACTCTAAAATGATTTATCAAAATTCGAATAGTCGTTTAGAAACAGTTTAGTGACAACACACATATAGTGAATTTACATATACTATATATATATATATATATATATATATATATAAATCATAACCATTATGATAGATATGAATTAGTCCGGAACAACTATAACTATACTAGAGTGACGTCAATCTGGATCTTACATCTTACATCTGACTTAAGTAGTTCGGCGCAAATAATTTTCAACATTTTCATTTAATCGCCATCAATTCTGCACTGAGAAAATTCTATTTTCAGATTTCAAAACATGCAGTGTACTAGTTAAGAGTCATTATTGTGGAGTTTTCATTTAAACTTTTCTCCGACGTTTTATCGCTCCAAATCTAGGTTGCGGTGGAGTGACTGTAAACATTGCAATTAGTTGGAAAGCCGGAGGAAAAAGGAAAATTTATCATATTTTAATGAAAATGTAACCACCATATCATGATGGTTTTTAGGATATTATCTAACTTCTGAGCTGTTTTGGCTTTTTGTTACAAATAAGCAATTCATTGACTGCATTAATAAATATACTAGTCTTCAATTAATTGTTTAATTTATATACATTTTTGCAAAAATATTTTCCTATTTTCTTTTATCCTAATACTTCATAATTATTTGTATGGAATATTTATGAATATTGCTGTATAATCAGACAAGAGGTGTAATAATTAATTTTTATTTTTAATTTTTTTAATGAAAATATGTATAATTAAAGACATAAAAAGATGGCCTAATAATTATTGCATGAATCAAACTAATTGGTTGGTTTTTATTGGAGAATTATTTTTTTCATTGAAGAATTATATTTACTAATAATATAATTATTATGAATACATGAACATGATATATAGATTCAAACATAGGTATAATAATTTTGTTTTAGTTTATTATTAGAGATAAAAATAGTTGGTCTAATAGTTATTGCAAGATGCAAGCTAGTTCAGTTCTTAAAATTTTGAAACAAATATATTTAAATACATAAGTATGAATATCGATGATATTATTATTAAACAATGAAAAAATTATTTAGGACTCATTTAAGGGTATATAATAGTTACTTCAAGTTTATTATATAATTGTTCATTACTGTTACAAAAAGTTACTTATTTAGCAGTTGTAACAAATATAGTAATAAAAAAAAATCAAGTTTAAGTTAGAAGATACAATAATTTTCCTAATAATTATTTAAACTGGTTGATTTGTCATACCGTGATATTCCTGTTAAAAGAATGACAGAATCGTCATAGAGATTTCGACAACAAATTTTATGGTATCTTGAATGATTTGTATATTTACTATTTTATTAACTTTGTTTAACTATACTTGAGAAATTGATAAAGATTCGCTAGTTTTTTTCAAAGAAAAACCAACTTATCAGAGACAAGTCTACCTAAATATCATCAGATTTAATGCATTGGTAAATTAATATTGTTTTTGCAAAGATTTAGGTTAGGCATTCTGTTGTTTGTAAATATTTGCTAAATATTGAGCCAAATATAATTATTTATGAATATAAATATTTTTATATCCCACTATTTTGCACGTGATATACATAAAATTGAATGAGTCGCTGAAAAATAGATTATTTTATGCAATTGTTTACATATTTAATTTATTGCGATTAAAATCTTATTTTCATGGTATTAAGATATATTTATTAACTTATAGAATATCGTGATTAAATAAATTCAATTGTTCATAAATAATTGTTTCAGAATGAGTAAAATATTACTCTACTTGTCTTATTATCGCCTCATGCAATATATGATTTTAAATTTTCAATTAAATGAATATTAGAAAAATATTGTTTTATTTATAATAAATTATGAAATTTATGTGATTTTGTAGAATTTTCTCTATAAACTTTTACACTTTTTAAAAACCACTGTAATTTTAATAATTTTAGGAATTCCATTTAACACTCAAGAATAATATAGTAGTACAGCATTTATAATAAGAGAGACTATTATAGTTCTCTCAGTATAATTCTTATATTTAATATATATATATATATATATATATATATATATATGAGTACTATCAAATTGAGCTTTTTTGAATGTTAATTAAAAATGATGATACTAAAATTTTTCAAAATTTCTTCAAATTGAAATAAAAAATGATAAAGTACATGTCGATGAGTTGGTAGATTTCTCGTAATTATTACTTATGTCTTCCAGAAAATTTAAGGTTGATCTGATTAGTATATAAAAAATAGATATATTTATTGGTTTTGGTTTCTCAATCCAAGTCGGTATATATAGTTATTAAAACTTCACAATATCACAAGGAAATGTCAAGATGAGACAGTTTTGACAGTCGTCATGAATCAGTTTTGTTTGTGGAGGCCAAGGTCAAAATTCGTGAAACATTTGAGACATTTCGCAATTCTGCGGATAAGTTTTTATTGATCTAAACTATGAATCAATCATATATAAGTACTTCACTTGTCACTTGAAAAAGTCCTAGTAATAATATATTTTTTATATTCATTGTCGAATTTGGTACCATTAGAAGTAGAAATACCATTAGAGCTATAATAGGTTGTGTGATTGTTTCTATAATATAGAGTAATATATAGTAAGTTTCATTCTGGTGTATCTATAGTTCTATACTTTAGAATGTATAACAAATAACACAATACATACAAATGATGAAAAATAATTTATTAAATAATAATTATATTTTAAAGTCAATTATGTATATCAATTTGCAACTAATTTATTGATTGCCGGTGTCTATAACATTTAATATTTTATTTTTTTTATTTTTACAGGTATTCCAGTAAAAATGCATTTAGTGTAATAGTTTTTAATTATTTGTGAAAAATGTGGAAGTGTAATACAATAATCATAATTTTGGTGGTGGTCATATGCACTTGTGAGGCTTGGCGATATGATAGAAGTAAGTGAAATAAAATTTTACAAGTAAATACTAATTAGCAAATTCATAATTAATTATTATTATACAGTTAGATAACAAATTTTATATATTATTCAAAAATATATAACCAAATATTATTATTATTATAATGCTACTATTAAGAATTTTAATTTAATAAGTATCCTTATATTATACATGTTATAAAGCATTCTCTTTATTCTCTAATCCTCTTATAAAAATATACAAATATATGTTACAAAAAAAATTATCTCTATGAATGATTATAATGAATCTTCAATTTTTTCAGAACCAAAGGTTTACGGTGACAAAATACCTTTACGAGGCCTAACTCCTCGTTTTAGAGCTTTACAAAAGAAAATAGTCCTTTATCATAATTTCTTTAGGACGAAAGTTGATCCTCGGCCTGCAAACATGCTTAGGATGGTAAGGATAATACTTTATTTTTTATTGTATAATAGATTTGCTATTTAGGAAATTTCATTTTGAATTTTTTTTACCATGAATTCAAAATGGTTTAGCAAGACATAATATTTGTATTTCTAGTCTAGAATGATTTGTACTTTTCCAAATTTATTTATAGTGTATTTAATATCCAAGTGTATATAACAGTTTTCACTACATTTTAGTAAATTTTATCTAGTTTTTACTAGTGTAAACATATTATAATGTCCGGAATGAAAATAAAAAGTTATTTGAAGAAATATAAAAAATGTACTAGATCCCTTGATTATCTGTATATACCAAAGTGTGCATTTCAACTGCAAATTATTCAAAATTTTAATATCCAAGTACATATAACAGTTTTTACCAGATTTTAGTAAATTTTATCTAATGTTTGCTAATGTATAGAATTTGGATTTTAATATCCGAGAAGAAAATTAAAAGTTATTTGAAGAAAAGTAAAAAATTGTGCCAATTTATGTAAAATGGAGCTTTTTCATAAGTTCAAAAAATTTCAATATAACAAGTCAAATAAGACTATGGACATTAAAATTGAAATAACAAACTTTTTAACATATTTTTTTTAACTAATTTGTATCATGCTTATTGAAATCCTAATTAAAATTCAATAATTAATTTATCTATTAGTATATTACTTATCCGGTATCTATTAATGTATTACTTAATTTATCAATCATTATAATTAGTCGAATGCAATTAACATTTTCTGGCTTCGTTCCAGTTTCTAAGATTGATTTCAATTTATTTTTTGAAAATCTCTCGATTTGAATCGACCGCCTATTTGTTGTCTGAAGCAAAGGAGTATCGACTCCAGTTAGTTAAATATATAATAATTCATGTTAATAAAACAGTCACTGTGTACCATTACCATTCTCTTTCTATTTATATATGTAATATATATCTGTCAAAAATAAAGAAATAGATAAGCCATAAAGCTTTATTGCACCTTGTAGGTGTTATTTAAAACCCACTCGGTGCGGCATGTACGTACTAATGATGTTTGACAGGTGTTGGAAACCCATTGTAATTGAAATATATGGATAAAAATTACCAATACATATTTATAGACACTAGTATTTTTAATTTTAATAAAAATGGTAGTATGTCTGTTTGTGTGTGTAACAATAAATGCAATAGGCGTTAAAAGTTCTTAGGTTCAACCCCGGACAGGTTTACGCATATTTTTATTGAAACCAAGTAGTAAGAGTTGGCCATCCCGAAGATTTTTCAGGTCAAATTTTTATGAGCATATCAAAATAGACAAAATCCTAAATTTTCATCCTCTTACCACAAATCCCTATTTTTTAAAAATTATTATAGAAATTATATATCATTTTTTATCTCGATTTTTGTCAGTGAACGTTTTTGACTGAGTTGTGATTGAAATTTTTTGAGCTTATGAAAAAACTCCATTTTACATAAAAAAAATAATTTTATCAAGGTCGAACTCTCACTTTTTTTGATATATTGGATCAATTTCCTTTTTTTTTAATTCGTGTTTGGAAAATACATGCTGCAACTTTCAATTTGTACAGAATAATAATTGTAATTGAAAATGGCTAATGTACAATATTAATAAAAAAAACTCAATTTTTACTATCCGACCATTTCAATCCCAGCATTTTGGATTCCAAATACCATATTGATTATTTTTCATTCAAAATTGATTTTTTTGGAAAAGTAAAAAAATTAGCTTAGCATATATATATATATATATATATATATATATATGTATATATATGTATATATATATATATATATATTCCTCGCTCATTTCGTTACGGTACGGGAAGTTCCAGTAATTTGCCTTAAGGCGCGATGCTATACACCACTAGTTTCAAATTTATATAATCTCCAAATATAATAAATAAAATTTTATTACAGTATTAAAGTAGTCACGTTGCTATAACTTTATAAAATATTTTCTCTACTTTGATGTGGATAATTATATACTTTAATAAAAAAGAGTAACGTGCAATTTGTGGTAAATTCTCCTCTCACCAGTCATTCCAACTACTTAAAATATCGACTCTAGTTCGCATGCCAAACAATTCAATTTATTTTAATTTGACTTCATTACCTACTTACGAATTTATCTAAACAAACTGTTACAAGTAGAAAAAACCATTGCGCCATAAAATGCGCCATTAAGCAACAAAACTGCAATGTAACAATTTGTCCAAAGAATTGGATAAAAGCCAAAATGTATTGAATTTGCTAATTTTGAAATGCACGTATACTACAAATAAATAAAACAGACGTATAACATATGTGCTACACGTGCTCCAGAATGTAATTTCGATCGGATCACAATCAAATCCTTTGATGAGACGCAGAGATAGAAAACAAATAGTAAAGGAAGTTTACTATATGAAATAAAACAAAGGAAACATACAGATCCACAGTAAAATATTTTGAAAAATAATTTATTACTTCATATATTCTAAACATCTTAAAATCTGGGTATTCATAAAGGCGACACTACATACTAATAACTAGTAGACAACTGCAAAATATTTTTTTAATTTTATTTATTTAAAATAAATAAAAATTTAAGATTGATTAGAAATCCGAACAGATAATTATCATACTTAAATTTTATTCTTACATTTAGAAAATATAAATTGTCAATATCAAAAATTATTATGGTAAATCAATATCCATGCAGTAATAGCAATTAGTTGTAGTTGTAATAAAAATGTATATAATTTAGTTAATTTATTTAATACATATTCTACGTGATTTTATTGTTTTTCCTCTACTAATAAATCTTATTAACTTCCCGTAGGGTAAGTTATAGTAATCGTCCAAAAATCGAAATCAAAATTTTTTACATTTCTCGACGTTTTGAAGGTTTCTGAGTATTTTGGCATACCTCAGAAAAAATGGATGTGTGTGTGTGTGTGTGTGTGTGTGTGTGTGTGTGTGTTTTGTATGTCCGCTTTTTTTCGTCCACGTTTTCGGGCGCACGGATCAACCGATTTGAATGGTTTAAAAAACATTCGATTCCTATTGATAGGGAGATGTGCTGATTAGTTTTTGGCAAAGGCAGGTCCAGCCGTTACGGAGATATAGAGCAAAGAGTGCAGAAAATAGAAAGCGAGTTTTTGAGGGAACGGATCAACCGATTTGAATGGTTTAAAAAACATTCGATTTCTATTGATAGGGAGATGTGCTGGTTAGTTTTTGGCAAAGGTAGGCCCAGCGGTTCCGGAAATACAGAGCTAAATGTTAAAAAAATGGCAGTTTTTGAGAGAAATAAGTGTCCGATTTAAATTACTCAAAGAACTTTCTGCTTGTTTCAACAAAATAATTGATTTTGGAAAAAAAAATTTTTGTTTCTAATTTTTTTTTCAAAAATTTTTTTTTTGTAATTTTGGATTAAAAATTCAAAAAATCACCCAAGCTAAGCACAGTCTGAGCGCCACTCTGGTACAAATGTTTACCCAAGTGCGTTTAGACTGTTTATGTACTGGGGCACTTTTTCAATTTTGTGAAAATTATTGAAAAATGTGAAATTGCCGCCAAGCTAAGCACAGTATAAGTGAAAATGTCGCACAGAATTATTTGCAAATGCGTTTAGGCTGTGACTATGCGGGAGCACTTTTTCAATTTTGTGGAATTTTTTTTTTTTTTTGAAATTTGATTCGAAATGAAATGACGATTGTTAATGTTCTGGAGATGATAAATTGATTTATTTATAATTAACTTTCCGTAGGGTAAGTTATAGTAATCGCACAAAAATCGAAAATGAAAATTTTTATATATCTGTTCGTTTCAAAGGTTTCTGAATATATTGGCATACCTTAGAGAAAATTGATGTATGTGTGTGTATGTGTGTGTGATACAAATTTTCGTCGACGATTTCGGGAACCGGGATGAAGCAATTTGAATAATTCAAAAAACATTCGATTCGTATTGATAAGGAGACGTGCTGATTAGTTTTTGTCAAAGGCACGTCCGTTCCGAAGATATGGGGCAAAAAGGGCTAAAAACGGTAACTCAGTTTTTAAGAGAACGGAGCGTCCGATTTGTATAATTCAAAAACATTTTACTTGCATTATCAAGATGAAGATTTGATCAAATTTTCATGAAAATAGGTCTAGCGGTTTCGGAGATCTAGTAAAATAAGTAAAAAAAAAATAATATTTGGCGGTCAACAATAATCATTAGACATTAGACATATGCACACCAAATTATCAGATATTTTATAGAGATTTTAACAATAAGTATAAGTTTTGTTAACATTCCTATGGGTTCCGTACCAATGTTTATTCGTTAGACGGCGACGCGGCGCTTACGCGCTTCGATATTTAGTCTCTATGCATTAAAGCAGTACGATTGCTTTGAAAAAAAGTTCAGAATTTCCAAAATATTTCAAAATAAATTTTTCAACAAAATGTTAGTTTTTGTCAAAAATTTATATAGTTCCTCAAAAATCTATTTTTTTTCAGAGTAAATTTTTTTAAAAAATGTTAATCTTTTCAAAAAAAAAATAATTTTTGGTACGGGAAGTTCCAGCAATTTGCCTTAAGGCACGATGCCATGCGCACCACTAGTTTATCCTTCTCATTTATTTATCTATCAGAATTTTATAGAGCAAGGAAGGAAATAATAAAATAAATAGTAAATGTGTCTTCTTGAAACAACACTCAAAATTATGTAGATTAAGTAATCAAAAAGTTTATTTGACAAGATATAATAAAATTTGCTAATGTTATTTATATTTGTATTTCAATGCCAGACCTATAATTAAATATATAGTTAAAAATAAACATTTGCTTTAATACTATAGTGGCTTAGTGCAATCATGCTATAAATCTATTTTATTTAAAATTGAGTTAATTATAGATGGAGTGATGTAAATGTAATTATAAATAGTAACATGAATTTTTAACTATTTATAATGAAATAAAAAAAGAACTAGTGGGGTGTATAGCATCGTGCCTTAAGGCAAATTGCTGGAACTTCCCGTACCGTAACGAAATGTTCGAGAAATACTGAATGTTTTCAAATAGATTATTGTAACGTTGTCTAATATTTATAAGAATTATATAAACTTGTTTAAAGTATGTTAGAACTTAGTCAGAATTAAAATTAAAAACTGAATTTTCGATATACAAAAAAACTATAAAAAAAGAAAATGATACAATTTTTTTTCCAAAATCAATTATGTTGTTAAAACAAGCTGAAAGTTCTTTGAATCATTTAAATTGGACGCTTAGTTCTTTCAAAAACTGCCATTTTTTGCACATTTAGCTCTGTATCTTCGAAATGGCTGGGCCTGCCATTGCCAAAAACTAATAATCACTTCTCTCAATCATTACTAATTGATTATTTTTTGGATCATTTAAATCGGATACTCCGTTCTCTCAAAAGCTCGATTTGTATTTTCTGCACTTTTTGCTCCGTATCTCCGTAATGGCTGGACCTACCTTTGCCAAAAACTAATCAGCACATTTACCTATCAATAGGAATCGAATGTTATTTGAACCATTCAAATCGGTTGATCCGTGCGCCCGAAAACATTTTTTTATAAATTTAATAACATATTAAATACTAGTATTTTTTAAAAATTATCTATTATTTTATTATACAGACATGGCACAAAGGAGCAGCTCGAGCAGCCCAACGATGGGCAGATCGATGTCTACTTTTAACCCACGATGACGCAATGGGTCGCTGGGACGAAGACTTCGGAAGTTGTGGCCAAAATATATTTGTTTCTTCACAACAAGTACCATGGTAAGTGTATTATAATCTAACATCTATATTAAAAAAATAGAAATTGTTACAAACTTGCGCAAATCTCTTAAAAAAATACAAAATTTGTCGTCACTAATGTTTGCGTATGAATAGGCTAGAGAGAACATGATAGTCATTTGTTTTAGGGCAGGTTTATATTTATAGTTGCGAGTTTTATAGAAAAATGCAATTTACAAATATCACATATATTAAATATATTTTCTATATATAATTTTTTATCATCCTTTGCAATTAAAATTATGATTCATCTTATCTCGTACCTATAATTGACATCTTATCTTGGCTTGCTGACCGAGCAAGTCGCAGTTTCAATTGTTTACTTGAGTAAAGTCAACGACATCTTCGACAACAACAATGGTCAATTCTTGAGAATCGAGATGAACTTGTTCAGCATCTCTTGGTGATCGTTTAAAGGATGAAATTATAATAACGTATATGTATGCGGAAATTTGTTTTTATTGTATCATTGTTGCATGAAGTAAATTGTTGAATAAATTATCACTTGGTCGAATTTCTAAAAAAATTTTGATTGCTTTGGTTTAATTAACTAAATTATATACATGATTATTGATTTACCACAATTTGTTTTTTGATATTGACAATTTATATTTTTACAACGTAAAAATAAAATTTATGTATGATATATCAAAAATATAAAATTAAAAACATTTACTACAGTTGTCTGCTTAGTTGCTAATATGTAGTGTCGCCTTATTGAATAGCTAGATTTTAAGATTTTTAGAATATTTAAAGTAACAATTTTATTTTTCGAAATATTTTACTTTGAATCTGTATATTTCCTTTGTTTTATTTTATATAGTAAACTTCGTTTACTATTTGTTATCTATCTCTGGGTCTCATAAAAAAAAATGTTTTTATTGTATTATTGCTAGATGTGCGAGATGAAGTGGATTGTTAAACAAAATTTATCAAAAAATGTTAATTATTTTGGTTATTTTTCTTGGTTTTTAATTGATATATCTTCAATTTCGATTCAATTTCGATTCAAATATTTTTTATCATTTTATACTCATTATTAAATTTTAAGGATATGTTTAGGTTGGCTCTCGGTAAGTTATTATATATATTTAAGTTTGATAGACATTTTAAACATCTCTTAGGGTAAGTTCTTGTAATGCAAATCGAAATTAGAAATTTTTGCATATCTTCACGTTTCAGAGGTTTCTGAATATTTTGGCATACCTTAGAAAAAATGGATCTGTGTCTGTGTGTGTTTGTTTATTGTATGGATACAATTTTTCGTCCACGATTTCCTGCGCACGAATCAACAGACTTCAATGGTTAAAAAAACATTTGATTCCTATTGATAGGGAGATTTGCTGATTAGTTTTTGGCGAAGGCAGGTCCAGCCGTTTCGGAAATACGGAGCAAGGAGTGCAGAAAATAGAAATCAAGTTTTTGAGAGAACAGAGCATTCAACTTGAATGATCTGAAGAATATTCAATTTGTAATGATTGGGAGAAGAGGCGATTAGTTTTTGGCAATGATAGGGCTAGCCGTTTCGGAAATACAAAGCTAAATGCGCAAAAAATGGCAGTTTTTGAGAGAACTAGGCATTCGATTTGAATGATTCAAAAAACTTTCTGCTTGTGTTGACGAAACGATTGGATAAAGAATTTTTTATCTTTTATTTTTTAATTTTTTAATTTTCAAAACATATTTATTTTTACTAAATTTTGTTAGCCTTAAGTACTTGTCTTAAGGCACGATGCCATACACCACTTGTTTATTTTATTTTATTATTGATGGCATCGCATAGATAAGTTTTATTCCACGCTTCAAATATCAAAAACCTCCGATTCAGATCAATAAAAGCCAATTGAAACAAATAATTCATTTTGACAAGATCGAAACTGCAGATATCACCTACTCCGACTTGAAAATAGCAATAAATAACAGTTAGAATAATTATCGGGTTAGTTCTAATTACTACAGAATGATTGAACCAAACCGCTTGTGTAGTACAAAAGTGCGTTATATAATCTGTAACTAACATTATTAATTACTTGGGCTCATCTTGTGGCTTGGAACGTATCTTTTGCCATTATTCAATAAGATATTTCATATTTCTCCATTGACCTCTGTATAATATCGCAATCACTTAAACGATGCACCGACGGAATAGTCTGAGAGCTGGGGTAAAATTGTAAAATAGAAATTGAAAACAGTGGGGGATACTGGGTACTTTTGTGTTTAGTGACAGTCTTCATAACAGCTAAACTATACTGATTTTGAGAAAGAGTTTGAGGGGTGAAATATGAAGTATGTTTTTTTGAACAAGTTTACATTATGCTTTCAGTCAGCCTTATGTTGACATGATCTGTAGACAGCTTTACTTTTAAGGAGCCAAAAGTAAGGTGCTAAATTATGAATAGTCACCAAAATGTTAGCACTCTTTTTTTGCACTTTTATACTAATTTATTTTCATATTACCACTGGCTCTTTCTCTAAGTTTTAAATCGCCATCAATCATAATGCACAGATGATGGGCCTGATTGCGAGTCTGTTCCATTTCTCATTCGATCCAATACTTGCAAATGAAGGCAATTGATCTATTCTATATATCACATGTGCTACTTCTGGCAGATTGCTACAATTGTAGATTCTTTAATTTCATAACCATATAGTATATAGTACTTAAAAAGTAGCATCGGTATCTATGTCACTTCAATTCGTCTATTAATTTTTACTTCAGATATAATACAAAAATAGGTTAGGGCAGAGGATGATGAATATCATGCTGAATATCTTTGGAAAAAAGTTGGAGTAGACACAAAAACTGTTTCATTTCGATAGATATTTTGGAAAACAACTACCATAATAATTGTTTGGATTAAAGTTGAAAAACGTTTTTCGCTTTCGCGCAACTTTCAGATCACATTCCAATTTTTTTAGTTTTCTACCAAATAGTTATAAGTTTTTTATGACAATACCCATAAATCTCAATTCTATAACGTTGTCAAGAAAAACAATATCAATTTGTAAGGACTTTCAACCAAAAATAACATTTTGGTCTGTGACTTGAAAGTCAGACAATTCATTTGTACCAAAATAATTGTGTAAACAGAGTATTTTATTTCTCATTTGCATATACAGGCTTTTATTATTTTAATTTCCTATATTTTTAATTAAGGAAGATAATTTTTGGAGAAAAGGAGTAAGTTTTGAATTTTGCATAAAAAAGATATAAAAACTGAAATAGACACAAAATCTGTTACCATTTTGATAGATATTTTGCAAAACAACTACCATAATAATTGTTTGGGTCAAAGTCTTCACAGGGTTAACCTTTTTGGGCTCGCGTTACTTTCAGAATGCATTCCAAAATGTTTAGTTTTTTACCAATTTTTTTGTGAGATGACCCATAAATCTCAAGCCAAGATAAACAATATCAATATTTAGAACCTTTGCTGAGGTTAGTTAACCTAAAATTACATTTTCATACACAGAAGTGCAAAAATTATAGGCATCTGTGACTTGAAAGTCTTACAATTTATTTGTACCAAAAAATTGGTTTAAACAAAATATTTTATTTCTCATTTGCATATACAGGCTTATATTATTGTTAATTTTCTATATTTTTAATTAAGGCTTATAATTACTTATCTTTTCAATTTTCCTTGTTTTTTTTTTGGATTTAAAACAAAAAATCAGCCCATAGAGGGTTATGTTAAAACATCTTATTTAATTTATAGTTAAAAATCTACGACTTCTTGTTTGACACAATTTTTTAAACAATTATTTTAAGGAAAAACTTCATTAGGCATATGTTATTAAAGTTTGCAATATATCCAGATTGTACTTACATTTAATTTTATTTTATTATTACGATGTGTGAATATATCGAGCATTCCTTGCATTCCATTAGAAAATATTAAATCATTTAATCTGCCTTTGCCTTGAAAAAAAAAACTATGATACAAGGACTTATTTGAGTATGATGATTCAGTTTTAGTTGAATGAACCAGAACTTAGTTAAACTATTGATTTGTCAAAAGAAAAAAAAATGTTGGTGTACAAAATGTAAATTGTAGATAATTATTGTAATAAACTTGTGATCAATATGATTACATATCTGGATAAAAATAATGGAAAATATTTATCATAAAAATTTGCATGATGCTTATTGAATACCTGTGTAACTTGTATTTTATTATACGTACTATTTTACAGTTGTTACAATTTTACATAATTTATTTCATTTTTTTTAACTTTAGAAACAAAACTTAAGTCATAAACCACATTTGACATGGACATACACCAAAACATCATTAATATACAGGTAACTGCTGTCTCTTCAAACTTTAAAAACGATTCATCAACTGGACTGATGTAAGATTTTTTTTGACTTTGTTTGATATCCAGGCTACACAAACTTATTAGTTGATTTTTTTTTTATTCATTATCAAGTCACAATTCAGAAATAAATAATAAAATCGAACAGATAAAAATTTGTGTTTCGTAAAATCACCTTGCATTTGCCTTGCTTTTCTCACTGGTTCAGTTATATTGATTTTATTACTGAAATCTCTGTTATTTCTTTTACTTGTATTAATTTCTTATTATTAAAATACATTATCTAAGGAACTTCGGGTCAATATTTATTTCAATTTCCATCAGTGTTCCAGATTTGCATACCACTTATAACTTAAAAAGTACCTACATTCTTCTATGACTATCTCATAAGTCTCATAAGAAATATGCTAAGTGGACACTTGTTATCCCACAATATGTAAATTAATCACTACTGAGAGACCAGATGTCTTTTGTATATTAATTTTATTTATGCATTACTATTATCATATCAATATAACTAGTTTTAGATTAATTAATTACCGATTATTCTAAACAAAAACTGTCAATATTAATAATGGAGAGATGTGAGGTGATAAGATTGATCAGTAATTGAGTTATTTGGATTATTGCTTTTTAATATACATAAACACAAACACACATGATATTTATAAATACAATATTTAATATTGATTATGATACTAAAATTTATGTAATATGATTTACAAGAACACAGAGCTTTTAGCCAATTATTGATGATAGTGTAGTGATTCTTATTAGAATCCTACAAATAATTACATTCTCATTAGAATCTTTCAACTAATTTGGTATTGCATAAATATATTATATTACGCGTTTTAACATATACAATTTAATATTCACTATTGAAATATATGATTTATTTCACTTTTATTACATTTATTCTACTTATAAAGTTTATTCTACTTTTACACCTTCAACTTGGTACATGAATGATGTATTTTAGCATACATTTTTATAATTTTTTTTATTGATTAAAATCACTAATAACCTTAACATTATATTTCCAATCTGGTGCCCTCGTTTAAAATAGCAGTTGACTTTTAAATGATTTGCAATTTTAGTAATTAATCCAACTATTGCAATGACCTAATATAAATGGTGCTTGAATTATTACTTTCAAATGGAATAAATGTTTTTGGTGCCTCAGGATAGTAACATTAATATTAAATAATAAATTATAATGTGATTGTTGATATATATATATATATATATATATATATATATAGTTGAGAAACAACAAATTCTAATGGCATTTATCAGAAACTATTAGTAAAGTTTTCTAGTAAAACTTTAGGATTGTTCTCTATGTTCTCATGATTTAGATATTTATTTTTTGTTGAAAGACGTAGAAAAATGTTTAGTTTTTAAATAAGACATAAATGTTATTTATAGCTCAATTTGATACTTGTTTGATAATTTAAAAAAAATCGTGGGTTAATTTATTCTTTAGTATATAAGTCTGTCAGCATAAAATTCAAATAAATAAATGTTAAAATAGTTTTGATCATAGCTAAACAATTCTAGAAAAAAAATTAAGTGATTATTTTGATCCAATTAGGAGGTAAAAAATGTCTAATAAATTTATGACCCAGATTTGAATTCAAATTCCACTTATTTAATAAATATCACTTATTGATTTCTTCGATATTTTTCAAGAAGAATACATAACAATTTAATATATTCGATTGCTAATTATATATCAATACATTTTATTTTGAACTATAATTCACACACTTATAAAATTATTAATCAAAATGATATCAAATTAATTAGAGCATTTCCATAAATAATTAAGTAGTTTTAATTAAAATTCAATACTATGTAATTATACGATGATTTTATTAGACATCGACCTATATTTTTTACACTTTTTTTGTTTATTTATATAAAATCATGCCATACTCAATCTAATTTAGAGCTAATTTCTCCAACTATAAAAAAAAATATTGTTTGAAATTGATCCCCAATTTTCTAATAGAATTTCTAATAATCAAAGTTGTATTTCTAATAATTAAATAAATCATAGGAAATCACTCCTTGTTTCAAAAAAAAAAAAAAAATATGACATACATGCAAAAAGTGCATATTACACAATAAAAAACTTCCTGTAATTTCTCTTATTATAAAAAATAATAATTTTATATTAATATTGATAATATTATATATATTTTCTTGATGTTAGAAGCAGTTACAGATGTAGAATTTTGTTGGCTTTTGTTGAAATACTCTATCAATATATTTTTTAACTATTTAAGAATAATATTTTGATTAATTTTTTTTGCAGGTTCTTTGCAATGAAGACATGGTTCTTGGAAAAAAATAATTTCACCTATGGTTCCTCTGGAAATAAATTAGAAGTCATTGGACATTACACACAACTCGTATGGGATTCCACTCACAAAGTGGGTTGTGGATTTGCAAAATGCTTTAGAGGAGGACCAAAGGATAAACCATACTACAATTACGTTTGCAACTACTGTCCAATGTAAATATCAAAAATAAAAAAAAACAATATAATAATGCAAACAATAATACGTTTTATAATTTTCATTTATCTTTTTTAGTGGGAATGCCAAAGATCGTTTAGAAAGACCCTACAAACGTGGTGAATTTTGTGCATCTTGTCCAGGCCAGTGTCGTGTCAAAAAACTCTGCACAAATAGTTGCCCATATGCAGATTTGTGGATAAACTGCCGAGAACTGCATGCGACTTGGGCAAATTGGCTTTGTAATACGGAGACACCTCAGGGTAGGGATCGAAGGCACAACTGCAGGGCGACTTGCACATGCAAAGGAAAAATTTATTGAAGGAATTAAAAAATTGAGATTGAATGATTTATGCTGGTTGAATGATTGTTTTTAAAGGTAATAAAAAATTGCCTGCAAGAGGTAGAGGAGTGATTCGCAAAAAATATGGATCATTATATTGATTGTGTGGACAGCATTTAGGGAGTATAGATTTAAAAATCAAATAAAATGAAAACATTTTTTTTGATACTCTGGAAGTACTTGTTGAAACATTTTATCTTGGTCATCTAAGTTTTCCAAATTTTCATGAAACAATTATAAATTTATTTTATATTTCAATTAACCAACATTGTTGCAGACTATGATACATTTTTAGAGAACTACTTTTAGTTTTAAAGCCAACAGTTAATATTTTTATATTTATAATTCATTAGTCACAAACTGACTAAAAAGAGTAATCTTTTATTTTTTTCTAATTTTATTTAAAAACTTATAATGCAGTTTATTTTATATGGCAGTTTTAATTTAATTTAGCTAAATTATTTCAATGGATAACGATTTTCATTACAAAAACTTGTTTGGATCTCAATCGCTAAAATACATATATATTTTGTAATTAGTTCATAAATTGATCATTACAATAAATTTTAAATATGTTCTTCCCAATTTGTTTTAGTATTAAGCCATGACAGAGATTTTAAAAATCGTGCCATTATTTTCGATGAAATATTTTGTTTATCGTAATAAATAATATATTATAGTATTTAATAGTTATTAATAATATCATCATATAGAAATATGATTTTGAGCACCAGCCATAGTATTAATATAATAATCATGTTATTTTTGTAGTAGTTTAGAAGATAGAAAAAAATCAAACAAAGCAGTTTCATTTGATTTGAACTGATTATATATTTATATAATTGAATTTAATTTTAATAAATATAATATTTTAATGTTCTTTTTTAATTTTTATTCAAAATTTATATCAGATGTACCAAATTCATATACTCCTTGGCAGAGTCTTAACAAGTTCTAAGAAACTTTACATGCTGAAATAATTTATTTAACTTTTTTATTAAAAATACATTATAAATACATTGAATTCAATGAAATAGCTATAAATTGCATATAAATTCAAATTATTTTTTCGAATCACATTTAAATAATTTAATTAATAATATGTAAATTTTTGCTCTTATGTATATATACTAATTATATTCGATTTACCAACAAATTTAATAGTCCTGGTAAATTTAATAACTTTGTTTTTAGAAATCAATTATATTATTAAGACTAAATGTGGATGTGTTGAGTAATTCATGTAAAAGAAAGTCTAACTAAATTTTAACAAAATACAGAAAATAATATAAAAAAGCAATGCTAAAAAAGTAAATCAAATATTTTCAAATATAATGTTGTGAGAAATAAAGATTTTGTTCAGCAGTACCATCTATAAACAGTTCTCGGCAGTTATTTATTTAAAATATCTTATTTATTATTACCTACAGATGACTGTAGTGTTCTTAATTTAAAAACTCATTCTTCAGAATATTGAAGAAATAATATTTCCCAGGAGTTCAGGAGTACTGAAGATCTTTTAGGACTTGATGGGGTACCACATATTATCCTGTTGAAAAGTAGGTATATAATAAACTAAAAATACGAAAATAAATTTAATGTTGATAAAAAAAATAGTAATATATAATACTCTTATTTTAGACAAATAATTCTGTATATATAAAAAATAAATTCAAATATAATTTAATATAATAGGTTTTGGTGTTGCCCATGAACGCAGTAAATAAATTTAAAAAACAATTACCTGCCTTTTAACTCTTCAAAGTGCCTTTATTATTAATTTTATATGAAAATTTCCTTCACAAGGACAGAAGAACAAATAATTATATATTCTAGTAAATTATAATTTATATTATATTGATTAAAACCAACCTTTAGGAAAAAATAAAAAATATTTATGCTTGACTGATTGATGACTCACTAAATAGGTACTTACTATTTTGTCTATTGCAACTAATCTGTATGAAATAGGAACTAGTTATCACAATGATAGATTATGAGTATGTGTTTAAGTAATTGAGAATTAATAATATGTAAAACATATCTGACAACAATACTTATATATTGCAACTATGTAGTAAAAATTAAGGAACATTATCTGATAACTTACAGATTACCCTTCAGATAGAATTTCCACTTGCGTGAAAAGTTGAATATATCTAAGTTAGTTATATCTGATTTAAATTATTTATTAGTCATTGGTATTATTTATCATAGTAAATCATCAATAGCTATTGTTAATGTCTAATCAATAGTCCATGGCCTATCTATTCTATCTACTATAGAGGCGAAATATGCCTCCGTCCGCGCCTGTAAAGAGCATTATTGTTCGCAAGTAGCATCCTGTTATTCAAAATACATATTTTAAATGACAAAGCATCATTCATGCGAATAATGGATGTCTATTCGATTCTATAATCATAGATTTATTCGGAAGAGCACCAGGTCACACGATTCTGTGAACTATTAAATGGCAAAAAGAGGTCGCAACATACTGTTGAACATCATATAAAAACATCGGTTCAGGTTCTTGTTATGCTAATTGTTTTGTTGGGACACGGGGTGAAACTAAGGCTTTTTTGGGATGAGATTTTAGTGGAAATTGATATATAATTTAATTATTAATTTATTAGAATCATTGTTATGTTTAGATTTTATTATATTCTACGAAGCCTTAGAAAACTACATATCGAACATACATTTATGAATTTTATAATAAAACCAGTATTTATTAATTTTTATGTGGTAGTTTTTGTGCACGTGTTCAAAAGTGATGTAACAATTTATTGTGAAATTTGGAACCTAGATATTTACACTGAATTTATCAATAACAAATGTGTGATTATATTACTTGATGTATTTAATACTAATCTCACAAGGAGTTGTCAGTGTGAGGATCACAATTGGATATTGTCTCCATTTGGATATTTTTTGTGAAATCATTACGATAAATATTTTATTAGAATTAGAAAGATTTTATTAGAAACTTATTCTTCTTATAATAACAAAAATAATTATTACCGACATAAACAGAACCAATATACATCTTTGATTACAATAAAATTAATATATCGATTTATTTCATTCAAATGGTAGTCTTATAATGGTTTTTGAAAATACTTAATGAGCAGTTTTTTTTTGGACATCTTATTGTCAGTATTAAGGTTGTAATGAGAAACAAATACTAACTATATCAGCAATATCTTATTGGATATATTTTGTGAAATCATGACCACTTTGTGATAAACAAAAGCAATTAATCAACTATACATTATTCTTTAAAATAAGCCAACCAAGTTGCTTTATTTTTTTGTTTCTTGGCAGTTCAAATTATTCATATATTAATAGTACCTATTCAAAAAGCGTTTTAATTTTTAATAAATGTTTTTTTCAATAGTAATTATCTCCAATATCTTACTGAATGCTGTTTGTGAAATCATTTGATCGTAAATAGCCTCATTTAATGATGCAATTTTAATACAGAGGATATCTTCAAAATTTCATTTCAAACATAGAATGACATAGTTTAAATTGTATTTCTTCAAAAAATTTAAATTAAAAAATATATATTAGTAGTAGTATAATAGATACCATTGTTTCTTTAATGTTGGTTATTTTTGTTCGCCTATATAGTTAATGACAAAACTAGGTTCTAAACGACAGAAATGGAACTATTATTCTATTCTAGTAATATAGTTAATAACAAAACTAGCTTCTAAACGGCAGAAATGGAACTATTATACTAAACTAAATGGTTGCTTTATTTTTTCAATTTATGGAAGTTATAATTCATCTATTTATTTATAAAATTAAATTTTTTCAGTGGTGAGTTACGTTGCTTTCAAGTGATACAGAACCTTGCAAAATATTGGTAATTATAATAACTCATCCGTAGGGTAAGTTATAGTAATCGCAAAAAAACGAAAATAATTTTTTTTTATATATCGTTTTGTTTCACAGGTTTCTGAACATTTTGGCATGCCTTAAAAAAATGAATGTGTATGTGTGTGTATACGTGTATGTGTATGTGTGTGTGTGTGCGGATACAAAGTTTTATTGACGAAATCGGTAATACGGATCAGCCGGTTTAAATGTTTTAAAACTCATTCGATTCCTATTAATAAGGAGATGTGCTGATTAGTTTTTGGACAAGGCAGGTCCTGCAGCTTCATAAATAAAAAAAATTTAAACTCATTTTAAAAAAAAAAATCAAAATTTTCAAAAAATTTTAAGACTTTTTTGAAAAATTTAATTTAAGTCACGATGCCATGCAATGCTAGTTGTAATATAACTTCGTTAACTCATTTTTCGACTTTTAAAATTTAATTTTAGGTACAAGAACTTTCAGCAATTTGCCATAAGTCACGATGCTTTGCAATACTAGTTGCACTATAATTTTATCCGTGCAAGTGTGAAAGGTGTCCCTTACAAAAAATGAGCGAAAAGAGTAGGATAGGTTGTTTCCGGCCCTCGGATAAAACACGTTGTAGCCGACATCCGGCGTCGGTTCATGCAGCGTGACCAACACACAAGAGAGCACCAGATCACTACACAAAAACACGAACAACAGGTAGCACAATGAATATTATGTACATATTTACAACTAGTTTTACATGGCGGCGAAGAGAGGACAGAGGATTTATATTTACTATGTACTCGGTACTATGTAGAAAATACGTGCGATTTTGCGACATCACTATATGGGCATAAACGCATTGTTAATGATGAAGACAGGTATGAAGACGATAATGGTCGTTAATGTAGTTTTAATTGTCCTGAAATAAAATGCATATGAGGTGTTAATCATATTGTTCTTGGGCTAATTACATTATATATATATATATATATATATATATATATATATATTTTGTATGATTCTGAATTTGATGTTGACATATGTATTAACAAAGTCTAATAATCGGGCATAACATCAAAAAAAAAAAAGAATTTCTTTCAAAAATTTATTTTTAATCCATACGTTTCGGCTATAATCCTAGCCTTCATTCAGTGGAAAAATTAGTTGATCTTAGTGTTAAATTGGAAAATTTTAATAATCCATGGTATTAGGATATGGTAATGCACTACACTATGTATTATAAACATTAACTTGAAATTACAACAATATTTTCACAAAATACTGATTTGAAAAAATCACAAATGGATAGTGTGTTATTTGTAGACTGGTTGAAGATGTAATGATGATTATACATATATATTTATTCTATATATATATATATATATATATATATATATATACTTATTTAGAATGTTTGAAAATTAAAATATTTAAATACTAAATATATTTATAAAATATTTATTTTAAATTACCTAATTTATATATCTAATCCATCGATAAGTTATTTCAGAAACTAATAATATCTCACACCATACAAACTTATAATTATATAGTGATCTAATTAAAATCGTACAATCTTCAGTTCGATAATAAATTGCATTTGTTTTTATACTTTTAACTAGTTATGTACATTTATACACTTAAAAAAAATAATAAAAAATATCGGTTTCCCCTAGAAATTCTTATTTCCCACATATTGTATTGAAGTTTCTTGTCTATTGATTTATAAATTAATAGTCTCTAGAACTTATTAATATTAATGATTATATTGTACTGTTTTGTCAATCCAAAAACTACTTATTCTTACATTCCATGAATCGAATAATTAAATGGCATTCACTTTTATAATAGTATTAATAAATATTTATAATAATATACTAATATACTGTGTATTAATAATAACATAAATTTACACAATAATATACTTCCTTAGGTATGTTTTATTCATAATGTTTAGATATTTACACTGAATTTTTTTTTATTTTGAATAGAATAAGATTGGTTCAATTAGTCCTATGGTTTTATATACCTTATATATCTTAAAACTATAATATGAATAATAATTATAATTATAATTAAAATTTAGGTAATGAAAATAAATTGAAAAATTTTATTAAGTGAAAAAATTCATTAATAGTGTATTTTTTTGTTATGTGTTTTTGTCATACATTGTATATAAACTCCGAACATGCTTTATATATACGGTTAAAATTAAAAACTATTAATTTTAAAAATAGCCAATATTATTGAAATTAGTACAGAGATTTTGACCTTAATTATACTTTAGGAGCACTATAAACATATTTTATATGCTAAATCAATTTAACAATTCGACTTATATTTGTTTTTGGGAAGTTCTTTTATTTAGAATCCGTAAATGTTAATATGCACCCAAAAATATTTCAATCTCATTGGGTAAAATAATTTTTGTACGGTCAACCTGACCTGGCCTGGCCTGGCCTGGCCGGTGTACCTTGGCAATGCAGGCAGCCATCAGGCATCAGTCATGCGTCGGACGTCGAAGTAGTATCAAGGGGGATACCTGCTCATAGAAAGTAAAATCTACAACAATTTTCTTTCAATTGTTTTGTAAACGCAATGGATTTATAGTTATGTGATTATTTAGACAAGAAGTGATGAGTTCTGTAATAATATGTATTGGAATTTTATAGACATTCAATTAATTTGATTAAATTTTATGGACATGCGAATTAATTTTAAAGTTTATGTGGTGATTTTGGATACGTTGTTTTTAAGGTACGTTCATATTTTTTAGACAATTAATTATTGAAATCTATGTATTCTTCATTTTTTGTAAATAAATAATTTTATTTTATTTTTGTAAATTATATATTTTATTTTGCTGAACACCAAATCAAATAAGTATATTTCGAGGTATTAATTTATAAATAAAAAACTAAGTGAATAATTTTGTGAGAAAAATGCTTCTAGTTTAAAAAAATAAATCATAAATAATAATAGCTATCCAGTACTTGACTATAATACTCAATTTTATATAAATATCAAGGGACTATTTCCATCTGTTTATATAAATTTAATAATAATGAAAAATATTGTTAATACTTTGTTAAACTATATATGTGATACCCATACAAAATTATAGGTTTTTTTTTAATTATTTTATCTTCATATTTATTTAATATTGTACACGCCAGAAGAAATTAATAAAATTAATATATTACATTTTTTGTTGCCTCATATTATTATTGACAATTTTAGATAATAGTAAAGTCATAGCTTAAATTATCTGTAAAAATTTAATGAATATTAATTAAGAGTCATTATTCTTTAGGAACAAAAATAAATCATTCAATGTGTGATTTTGTAACCTCATAAAAAAAACTTAGATATATTAGATCTTGTTAGCTTATCACTAATTTATTTTAGCAGATTTTTTCCTAATTTGGAAATTAGAAAAATAAAATAAGTTGTCGAGATCCTCTCACTAATATATTTTATTATTTGTTTTCTAATTTGGAGTTAAAATTTCTAATTTCATATATAATTCATGTCATCAAAATATATTATTCCATATTATAAATCAAAATTTCACCATTATTTTTTCTCATACAAAAATATTTTATGTCATATCCATTTTCCATGTAAATTTGGAGGTCGTTATACCCAAGGCCAAATATAAATGATGTAATTTAATTTTAAAATAAACATATATATCGTAAGAATTTCATAAGCTTTTCACGTTAAACTGGCCATATAATCAAAATACATGTATTTGTGATTTCAGCTTTATTTAAAAAGATATTTTTAAGAGAACACGTATTTAGTTCCGCTACAGGATATCAAATTAAAACAATAATCAAGCAAGTGGAACGGACGCTAACAAAATATAAGAAAATAATTATGCATTTCCACTTTTGCCAGAAACTTATACATAAAAATCGAATATAAAACAAAAACATATTAAGCACATTATTATTGTCATTTATAAAATTAATAGAAATAGAATAAATATTGTGTAATTTAAATGAAATTCAATGATTTACACCTTTTCCAGGACCCAAAGCACATTAACAGTATTTTACAGTTATTATTTACAAAATAATTTTGATAATGATATATTTTGAAATTTTATTTTTGAACATCAGGATTACATAATTTAAATGATATTGAATGATTTTTCAGTGTTTCCACAACCTAATATACAAAAATCAAATAAAAATTTATAAACACATTAGAAGTGTTATATCTTTGTTATTTAATAAAGTAAATTTAGTTATAATATAATTTGAAAATATTCAATGATTTTTCCCTGTTTCCAGAACCGTATTCACAAAAATCAAATATAATTTTTGATATTCAAATGATTTCCACTTTTTTACAGGACCTAATATACAAAAATCAAATATAAATTTATAAGCACGTTAATAGTCTTTCACAGTTATTATTTACAAAAGAATTTTGATAATGATACTTTTAAAAATTTGATTTTTGTAAATAGAATGACATAATTTAAGTGATATTCAATGATTTTTCAGTGTTTCCACAACCTAATACTCAAAAATCAAATATAAATTCATAAACACATTATTGATAGTCTTATGCAGTTGTTATTTAATAAAGTAAATTTAGTTATGATATAATTTGAGAATATTCAACGATTTTACCTTGTGTCCAAACCCGTATTCACAAAAATCAAATATAAATATTTTCTAGTTGTAATTTATTGATTTTAATTAAGTAATTTTAATAATAATTTCTTTTGAAATTTTGATTTATAATATGGAATAATATATTTTGATGACATGAATTATATATGAAATTAGAAATTTTTACTCCAAATTAGAAAACAAATAATAAAATATATTAGTGAGAGGATCTCGACAACTTATTTTATTTTTCTAATTTCCAAATTAGGAAAAAATCTGCTAAAATAAATTAGTGATAAGCTAACAAGATCTAATATATCTAAGTTTTTTTTATGAGGTTACAAAATCACATCTTACTTAAAATTTACATGAAAATATTTAAATTAAAGTTGAAACTTATTTATGTAATATTGATTTAAGGAAGATTAAATTAAATTTAAATTAAAATAAAAATGATAAAATGTACATAAAAAGTAATAAATTTAATTATGTAATTAAGTTTTATTTAAGACATATTATTTTATTTCCTTATATAAATTCATGGTATCGTAACTAACTGCATATTCGAGCTTTTCGCTAGGTTGATTTTGAATATATTAAAAGTTCGGACGTTAGATAATCACCAAACCTCAACAACAATAAAATAATTCATAGATTTCCAAAGTTTTCTTGTGAGGTAGAAATTCAAGATATAAGAAATTTCAAGATCCAATGTCCAAAAGATTTGATGTACAGATGATAAATACAACTGTGAAAGAAGTAGATCCAAAATTTAAATAAAAGTATATTTATTATATAAATAAGTTTAAATATTGGGTTTTTCAGTTTTCTAATTAAATATAAAATAAAGATCATAAATAATCCGACTCCTAGATTAATATGTGTTTTCACTTTTTTATTCCATAGTTTTCCTTTTACATTTAAACTAGTTTTTTTACGCATGACTATTTTATTTACTATATTTTTTTCTCATTAATTTCACACTATTAAATAATTTCAGATAATTTTAACTAAATTTTTCTTAAACAAAAATATTATTTCCTCATCTTTTCTGTTCCTTGTATTTGTTGTTGATTTTCTGAATACTTTTTTCAATATTACTTACATTTTCAGGTGGATTTATTGTTTTTTTTTTACAAAATTTAACTGAAATGAATTACTGAATTCTATGTTTATATCATATATAAAGTTTTTTTGCAAATACATTTTTTTCGATCTTTTATTCGATATTGCTTACTGATTTAAAAGCATTGACTTTCAGTATTTTTTAAATAAATGGTCATTTTAAATAAAATATTAGATAAAAGATGTGAAACAGACAAACACATTTTTTATATTTTTTACAAATTTATTAATTAAAATTTGAAATTATTGCAACTATTTTTAGTATTTTTTAATTACTAGTAATTTTGAACAAACACTTAAATATAAATTGTAAAGTAGATAATTAATTTTTACAAAGTTTTTAATTTGAATTTAAAATTAATACACCAACTTTCAGTATTTTATTAAGAGTTTTTTTCATGAATTGCAATGGACGAATGAATTTAAATTTCAGATAAAAATTGTAAAATTGACAAATGATGTTATGATCCATAACTATAGCATATCAAAATTGGATTAATAATAAATGTTAGTTCTTTCTCATGTATTGTTAACAATTTATGCTATATTTTTTACATTAATAGATCAAAGAATACATGAATTAAAAAAAATAATAAAAAAAATATTGATAAGTCTCTTAACATTTTATACAATTTCCTTGTTTATATTTTGTAGGCATTGAAGTAACTTTGTGCATATCTAGTAATTACTAGATTTATCAACTATAATTTCTATTTCATTTTTAATAGTACATATTGCAATTCTAAAATATATTCAGTTTTATACTCATTTTTAATAGCAAACAAAAGTTCTTTGTCCTGGGGGCTGTAGTGCTCGAATTTCTTCTTTTACAAGGGTTAACCTTATGGCTTAACTTAGTGGGTTCGATATTAGAACCAATATACCTCTAAAAATTAGAATCAATCTAATATTTATCATATACCATTATAAAAATGATATTTAAAAAATACCTCTCAATTTTACAATTAATCTAATATTAATCATATACCATTATAAAAATAATGACATTATTGATGAACAGTAAGTTCCAATATACCAGTAAAAAGTAAGATATCACACAATATTATGTGTGACCCAGCACAAAGTATTAAATTTGTAGCGGCCTGTCAACACGCATCGCATCTCTACTTGACAGATAGGCTCATCTTAGTGTAAAGAAGTAAAAATGTCAGTTCGGATCTCTCTATTGTTTCTCCCCAGTCTCATGGCCAAATTATAATTCTCAAAACTTTTCCTTTTCATTTTAAATAAACTAATACTAACTATATTTTATAAATGATAAATATGATTACACATAGTATTGTCAATATTTAATCATACATAAAATAAACCAAATATAAAACATAATATATCGTGGAATTTGTTATGTCTACAATTTGGATCATTGTCTCTACATATTTATTGATACATAAAGACATCTATCAATCCATTACAATTATAAGGGTGCTCGAACATTCTAATAAAATTATTAGAGCCAGTGGTGCTATAATGGTGCTTTATAGTTATCGGTCACGGTTCCTCGAACTGCTCCTCATTGAATATTCCGAGCGGAGCACCTGACGCAAGGCAAGGCCATTGCCTTACCGGTACGCCACAAGAATATCTACGTATCTATATATACGAATATACACCTATCCTATACGAAACACTCCGTGGTCAGTACTGAAATAACTGAAGTACCCGTGAGAACCTCTTGGATGGGGAATAGGGCTACCATATGGCGCAGACCGGTGGACGTTGAAGTCTGCATTTAATTGAAAATTCATTTAATAGAAAATTAGAGCCATTTTTTGGTTTTTGTCAAATTACTCATAAATATCAAGGCAAAGCACCCCTTTTCAGTTAGATAGCAAGAAACTAGATAAAATTTACTACAATCCCCTGCCAACAGTTATATACACACTAGAGCTGTCAAGAACCGTCATTTTCAAGAACCGGTTCCAAAGTCCAAAAAGGACCCGGTTCCGGAAGAACCGTGATCGGTTCCAACCCGGAAAAGTCCGGCTACTTTTTTCTTATTAACTTCCCGTAGGGTAAGTTATTGTAATGGGCCGAAAATCGAAATTGAAATTTTTTACATTTCTCGACGTTTTGAAGGTTTCTGAACATTTTGGCATACCTCAAAAAAAATGGATGTGTGTGTATGTATGTGTGTATGTATGTATGGATACAAATTTCCAGTCACGTTTTCGGGCGCACGGATCAACCGATTTGAATGGTTCAAAAAACATTCGATTCCTATTGATAGGGAGAAAAAGCTGATTAGTTTTTGGCAAAGGCAGGTCCAGCCGTTACGGAGATAGGGAGCAAAGAGTGCACAAAATAGAAATCGAGTTTTTGAGAGAACGCAGTATCCGATTTGAATGATCTAAAAACATTCAATTAGTAATGATTAAGAGAAGTGTTTATCAGTTTTTGGCAAAGGCAGGCCCAGCTATTTCGAAAATACGGAGCTAAATGTGTAAAAAATGGCTGTTTTTGAGAGAACTAAGTGTCCGATTTAAATGATTCAAAGAACTTTATGCTTGTCTTAACAAAATAATTGATTTTGGAAAAAAAAATTTTTGTTTCATTTTTTTTTTTTTGATCTTTTGTAAATCGAAAATAATTCAGATTTTATTTTTAATTCTGACTATAGTTCTAATATACTTTAAACAAATAATTTCAACTTTGCAGTTCAGTTTATATAATACTTATAAATATTAGACAATGTTACAATATTTATAATAATTTATTTGAAAGCATTCAGTATTCCATGAACATTTCGTTACGGTACGGGAAGTTCCAGCAATTTGCCTTAAGGCACGATGCCACCCACCCCACTAGTTTTTTTTTTTTTAGTTTTTTGTATATCGAAAATATTTCAGATTTTATTTTTAATTATGACTATAGTTCTAATATACTTTACAAATAATTTCAACTCTGCAATTCAGTTTATATAATGCTTATAAATATTAGACAATGTTACAATATTTATAATAATCTATTTGAAAATATTCAGTATTCCTCGAACATTTTGTTACGGTACGGGAAGTTCCAGCAATTTGCCTTAAGGCACGATGCCACCCACCCCACTAGTTTTTTTTTTTTTAGTTTTTTGTATATCGAAAATATTTCAGATTTTATTTTTAATTATGACTATAGTTCTAATATACTTTACAAATAATTTCAACTCTGCAATTCAGTTTATATAATGCTTATAAATATTAGACAATGTTACAATATTTATAATAATCTATTTGAAAATATTCAGTATTCCTCGAACATTTTGTTACGGTACGGGAAGTTCCAGCAATTTGCCTTAAGGCACGATGCCATAATTGCCTCAAGACAGAATTCCACTTACAGCTAGTTTATTTATATAATTTAAAATTATGGATATTGCAGCTTGTAACTAATAATTTATACAATTATGAATTTATTATTCTATATTTTTCATGACTATTCTCATTTTTTTATATAAATTCTGCTTGTTATTCCGACTTGATTCAAAATTGGTGCAATCGATTCTCATCAGACTCTAATCATCGGTTTAATCTAATATCAAAAACGTGTTAGCAAAATTCTTGTTATCGCTTGATCTACAGGAAACTATTATAATTAGTATGTATTTTGGGCATCATTAAACGATTTTTTGTATATATTCTTGATATATTTATGCACATGCCGTAAATATCGTGGGAAACTTTGTTCGTGTAAACTTATGGGACATTACCTGCTTTACACGACGCATATAAAGCATTATTTTAAAAATTTAATACAACTGCATTATGCTACAAACCCATATAAGAATATAGAATATTTATTAAAGAATTCCACTTGTACTTTATCGTGATAGATTTAAACGTGGGAATCTATAATAACGTATGGCGCTGAATAAAAAACAAGCTGTTTAATGCATGATATGTTTAGATAGATCTGCATCCATGTGAAAGTTTTTTTTGCAGAAAACATGCTGAAGATTATGACCTAATTAAACAACAATTATAATAATTACACACGGGATGGACACATAGAAAAATAATAATTAAAAGTACTAAACATGTTCTACTCATTGCATAAGAAACCCTGACACAACTATTACTTTTAAGTTTTGATATGCAATACAATATATTTTACCAAAAATTTATTATTTTTAGATGACCCTGGAAAAAACACAATATATCATTTTATAATAGCATGACAAGTAAATTAAAAAAATTACGACAATGATCCTAGCAATGCCAGCTCTGACCTTAGACCAAAACGGTGGTAAAATCAATGCAGACAGCAACACATTTATTCTCCAAAGAAAATCGTCTCGACGTCTGTCTAGTACAAGAGGTTTTAAATCTGCATTATCGATTCCATTGAAAAATGATGAAGAAATTGAGTCAAGTCAAGAAGAATTTGAAGAAATCTCGATTCCAATTTCATCAGAAACTGATAGTACTACTGGCTGGATCAGGGTGTACGAAGGACTTAGTTGCGAGTCAGAACACAGTAGAATAGTGTATTTGACCCATTGTACTACTACCAGAGATGTCTGCAGGTAATAAAATAGATTGTTGATTTATTTAAATTAATTATAAAATAATATAAGTTAGGGCTGAGCTTAATGATTTGGTGGAAATAAGGTCCACCACACATAAGACATTGAATCTAAGTTTGCTCCCTGGATGTATCCCAAGGTATATATCGTATAGGACGTTGTCCTGTACCCATTTCTACAATTTTTAATATAATACATTAATATTTACCGTTTAGCTAAAAATAATAATTTTTGTTTTTTAAATTACTCTTAACGCCAAAATGCATATACATTTATAATATGAGCGATGTTAAATGTAGAACTGCGTTAAATAAAATGATGAGTCTCAATTCCCACACTATATTGGAAATTGAAGTCTTTTAAACGGTATAACATAACCATAACCATAACATAACACTGGTACTTCATGTTGGATTAAATTAATTTAATTTTTTATTATTTAAGATATCCAAAATTGCATCTTAAACTTCTCCTAATTGTTATCGTAAGGGCCGAATTGTATGTAATCATCTTTACTTTCCCATTTGTTGTTATAAAGTGAAATTTTTACGAATTGTAAAAATATTGTGGAAAGATTAGTAAAAGATGCAGAGAAATTATATATTGAACATAAAAACTATATTGAAAATTTCCGAATCTAGAGTTGGCGCCCCCTAAGGCGTGCGCTCGTATTTTTCGCATGCATCGCATTAAAGATAGGCTGATTAATACTTAATTTTATATTTTAAGTGAATTAATTTGTCATATCCTGTTCATATGTGTGTCATTCAATCTGCGATACATATACTGCATTCTATATTATTTTAATTTCTGGAACATCTCAACTGCTTTTCGGCAATAATAATGTAGTCATTTCATTTTTCTTATTCATAATCATAAATTTATTATACATATCCTCATATTGTCTAGATTCATAAGTAAATTGAAATTTTTGGCAGATGATAGTTTTCATTTGTTTTCAATGCAAGTGATGACATGTCATTTTTTGCATTTTTTCTATTTATTTGTACAATATTGCACATACATCCCAGTACTTTATAATTACAAACATCCTAGAAAATTTCCTTAACAAACTTCAGAAAGATTTATCAAAATTCGAATAATTGTTTATAAGGAGTATACAGTGAGTGCTTGTAATTTAATATGAACTTTAATAGCAATAAAGCTCAAATTGATTTTACGTTTTAGTTAGAAAACGTTTGCATGAGAATAAGAAAAGGCTGTTTTTAGGGTTGACCCGGTTTATTGCCGTTAAATTATTCGAATTTGTCTCGCCGTAAGAACCATCCTTGGACTTCAACAAACATTTAAAAAAAAAGAATTGGCCAAATTGGTCCAGGCGTTGTTGAGTTATGCGCTTACCAACACAGTATATATCCTATATTTTGGAGTGCAAAGGAGCAGATGACAATATGTAGAAAAATAGCAAGAAGTATTTTCATAATTAGGAATTAACTGGGAATTTTACTGAACGTTTGATAGTTGCTTAGGGTAATGTGTTGCCATGTAGTTTGTTTGGTTTTCACAGTATAATTACTACAAATTGAACTATTGTGCCCCATTCTATCCTGTTGATAAAATTATTATTATTATCTATCTATTTATTACAGGGATATGCTCCTTCCTCCAGAGTTAACTCTATGGGTCTCTTGCGGCGGAGTGCGCCCAAGGCGCCTCGGCTTACGAGAACGTCCTTTGGCTCTGCAAGACACATTTTTGCGAGGAGTAGGTTACACAGATCCTTCTCGACGTTCTCGGCTAGGAGTAGACACACAATTGCGATATTTGTTTCAACTTAGCACAGGACCTGCAGCAAGTTCTCCTAATGCAGGAGCAGCCAGTGGTCATCTGCAAATTCTTAAGGGACATGTGTTTCCTCAGTGGAAGAGCAGACCTGTTGCTCTTTTTGCTAGCAAATTGCTTATATATCCTGGTAAATAGAAAAAGGAAAAAAAATCTTGAAATTAAATAGAATTAACGAATTCGTTCAAAATTGGTAATACATATGTTTTATTAATATCTGCGAATATATTAGGAATAGGAACCATATGTATCTAACCATCAACTAACTAATTATAGTAGTAATAGTACCTATCTAATTATAGAAGACACTTGCTACAGTAGACACCAGATACTTTGCATAATTTATATACTAAAATAATATTGAATTTATACCATATATAGTGCTAATATTTATCATTATCCTTTACTAGGCTATGATGAAGGTCAGCCAGATATTATAGATTTATCAGGTGGTGTTGTGGAACCAAAATCACCACGTTGTGGGCGATTGTTATTACGAGTGGCACCACATAATTCTTCTGAAACAAATACTGTATCACCTCAATCAATTAAACACGTTTTCTTCGGTTTCAATCGAACGTGGGAAAGAGATATTTGGCTCGAATGGCTGCAAAAGGTAAGTCTGATTTATTTATTTATATGAGATTATATATACATATATGTATTCTTATATGTATATACATATATATCTCTTGAGTTGTGCCTTGTTGTATGGCAACTAAACTTACAACTTGAATTGAAAAAGACATAATGTAAGGTATAAAACAAACTACATATACATGTATATATACTATGTATTTATATGTATACGTGTTATACATATATACATATATGTGTATGTTAAATGAAATTATTAAAAAATATAATTATTTGTATTAATATATGACTTATCCCTTTGTCAGACATCATTCCTTGAGATATATGATGGTCGGAATTATTATTTTGGTTTATTTCTTTTTCGAATTATATTTTTTTTTATTATTTTTTCAGTAATATTAAGTATTATAATATTTTTATTGATCATGTTTTTGTTTGTGTTTGTGTCTTAATAACTTGTGTAATTTAATTCCACTGAGGAAGTCAAATTAGTTTTCGAAACGTATGGATCAATTTAATTTATTTTAAGAAACAAATGCTAGTTTTCACTCTATTTTATTATCTGGATGAATGCGTGTTATCATCACCTAAAAATTATATATATATATATATATATATATATATATATATTAGGGTGGTCCTTCAAATGGTCACTTTCGAATTTCCTTGCTCCCGGGGGCTCAAATGGTTCCAAATTGATAAAAACAATTCTCTGAAAGTTTTAGCTCTTAATATTAACTTTTAGATAATGCACAATTTAATCAATGGAAATAGCATGGAAAAAAATTTTAAAATAAAAAAAATATTTTTTTGGTATAATAGCAACAAATGAATTAAAAGTGAAAATTTTTTAAATTTTTTTCATGCTATTTCTATACAAAACTTTGATTGAATTGCGCTCTATCTAAAAGACAATATTAAGAGCTAAATCTTTTAGAGAATTGTTTTTTATCAATTTGGACCCATTTGAGCCCTTGGGAGCAAAGAAATTCCAAAATGTCCATATTAAGGACGACCCTAATGCATATATATATACATGCGTGTAAATTTATTAGGAAATGTAGATATTTATAAATTATTATATATCAACCAATATGTTTAAATGGCACATCCCTTCATCATACTTGATACCTTGAGGCATGGTGGTCGAAATTATTATTTTCGTTTATTTCTTTCTCGAAGAATATTTAAAACGTTTTTTTTATTTTGCAATAACATGATTGTTGTGAAGTAATATTTTCATTGATGTTATTTTTGTTTTTGTTTGTGTCTTAACGACTTGTAAGTTTTATTTCCAATGAGGAAGAGTCAAATTGGGACTCGAAACGTATGGATTTATTGAACTTATTTTGAGAAATATATTTTAATTTTCTTGGGATGGATGCCTGTAAAGAAGTATTTTGGTTTGGTCAACATATTTATAACCATCTGAAAAAAAAATGAATATCTTACAAATCTTTGATTGAATTGCGCTTTATCTAAAAGACAATATTAAGAGCTAAAACTTTCAGAGAATTGTTTTTTCATCAATTTGGAACCATTTGAGCCCTTGGGAGCAAGGATATTCGAAAATGACAATTTTAAGGACCACCCTAATATATATATATATATATATATATATATATATATATATATATATATGTGTGTATTTTTTATTACCATATATTTGTCATTTAATAGGGCAATAAGTGCTCGAATTACTATGATACCGCAATAATGTGACGTGAATGCTTAGGTTTACAATAAATCTGCATGAGATTATTAGACTATGACATTAAGATAACTGAAAATGCTAATTGGGCAGAAAAATAACGATTACGAAAGACCCGGACTGATGATTCAATTTATTTTTGTGATCGTATGTTGCTTCATAATATTTATATCACGTTGTATAAAAAAGTAAACTATTCTTTTAACATATGTTAGTTGGAGTCTTCTGTTAGAAATATAATTAAATTGAGGATAAAATAATTAGAACAAAATATTTTAGGCTAAATTACTTAGGATGAAACCCATAATAACGTTCAGTTACATGTTCAGGTTATAAACTTAAATAGTTAGTCTTCTGTTAAAAAAGAAATTAATTTTCCAGAATCATTTCAACAATATGTTGATAGAATATCTTACTTTAATTGTAGTTTGTATGTGTAATCCAATAAGAACGTTCGGGTTCAGTCATTTGATTATGCATTTATTTTTGTATTTTAAAAAATATCTTTATAAAAATATTTTTTGAAAGAATTTCTCATAGTTGACATTTTTAAATTATATAACTGTTCAGTGAATTGTTGTGAGCATTCTCTATTTGTTGACGGTTTGTGATCTTGATGGCGCTTGTTTTTTTAGTGAGAGCGACGATAAGCAAAATATAATTAGAATCTATGAATTATTTATTAAATCAATTCAATTTTTAAGTTATAAATTCATATTTATAAATAGGTGTATAATAACTAAGTTATTTCATTATGGATTGAATAATTGAACAAAAATATCTAATGGTATTTCGTGAGCGATTCATTAAAGGTACTTAAATTGTAATCTTAGGAATAAGGTCTTAGGAATAAGTTCTTAGGAATAAGATCTTTGCAGTTTAAGGTTTTCGCGGTTTGTACTTATATTTAATACCTTCTGAATATAAACAAATGTACGATATTTTACAAAGCCATTTTCGAATTAGATTTGAAACACTAGATAAATTCGTACCCACGTCCGGGTATGGTAACCGTTAAAAATCTATTTTTCAATACTATTTTAAAGTATACTGAGTTACTGTAGAGCAGCAAAATATTAAGCAAAATTGTAAATTATGTCTATACAAGTTTGCTCAATATTTGATTTATATTATTCAAATTGTGCAAAAGTTATAAGCGATATTATAAACAAATGCATAAAATTCCATGACGCCAGTTTTACGAGTAAATTTATTATTTTATGATAATTAGATCGGCATTTCTATTTTATAAGTATCATGTATCAATGCAAATTAACAAAATCACAATTTTGTCAAAGGTCACAATTAATAAAAAAAAATAGAGAAAATAATTTAAGGATTATAACCAAAGCATGAGAAATTAATTAAATCAACTTTATTACAAAATTAAACAACTTAATTAATTAAATTAACTTTGTTACAAAATTAAATAATATTCTCATAATTTATTGAAAAATATAAAAATTGTTCTAATGCACTACCTACCTTAACATATTATTTATCCATAGTTAGTCTCTTCAGTCTCCTAATATATAATAGCCTCAAATATTTAATTAGTTTATTTAATTAATTTTGCACTTTAACGAGCTGTTAGAGTTATATAATAATGCAATTCATATGCATATTTAAGATAATTTAAAAAAAATTGAAGTACATTAAATTAATAATAGTATATCTTATACAAGTCCAATTAAAGTAAAAAAAAATAAACAGAATATAGAATGATATGTATTGCAAATATATAACATACCTATATAATATTATTCTTGTTAACGTGTATTTAAAATATTTTTTTCGCCTGATCATATTTTTATTATTATTATTGTTTCAACAGCAATCAGAACTCTTACTTTACATTCTCTATAAGCTGTTTGTTAAAGACTTATGACCCAATATATTTTATGAGAAGCAACCCATCGGTTTACCATTCTCCTATGTGTGGGTTTATATTAGCTCTTATGTCAAATATTTATCATATGATCGAATGATGCAGCTATGTCTACAAAGGACTTGTTCCACTTGAAATTATATTGTGATAATCATATTTCTGGTGGGAACTTTAGTTTGCCTAATTCGAATGCCAAAATCCACTGATCGGACGTCCGGGTATGGTGGTCTTTAAAACATTCAATATTTTATATCATTTCCATTATTTTCGAGTAGATCTTTTAAAACTGGAGCAAGTATGAAATAAAATAAGAGTGTCCATCAACTCTGAACCTAATTTTTGGTCACGCTCAGGGTATCGTCTTGTCTTCGAGGTACAAGAATTGAAGCGCGTGCCCGCTCTTGTGTCTTGTGTTTGCGCCCGTCTCGTCTAATGACCGACGAGATCATTGCGCGGAAACGAAAAAGATCACTCGGAATCGGAGGATGTGTAAATAATAATAAATAATATGCGTTTCCCGGAAAAAATAATAAAAAAAAGAACGACAAATTTCTAATAATATCTGTTTTTGTAAAATAGTTCAAATATACTATAATACTTTGGTAGTATGCAACTTTTATACTGAATGTGAGCGAAATGCGTTAGCCTTTATCGTGTTATTTTGGGGTTTTTATTTTTTTACTGGATTTTATTTATCAACAACCTATCAAGAATTTTATTATTTTACAATCTTGGTTAAACGCATCAAATTTTGATGAAACTTGCCAACACAACTTTAGGGCACATTTTTTAAAGAATGGCCACTCAAACTCGCCGAATTTTGAAAATTTTAAGTTTATGTTTAACGGAATGTTATGATTCTCGAAAACTTGGGGCAATTGTGTCATTATTTTTGACTATGATCTTAGAACGGTTATTTACGATTACGGATGCAAAGTTTACATGATCAAAATTATCCACAATTCCGAATAAATGGAGGCATTTTCAAAAAAGCTCTAGGTTGCACTTAAAAGCTCTTAATTTTCAAACCATGTGAGGTAATTTTTTTATATTTTTTTTTTTGAAAATTACGATTAATACTATCATTATTTTATAACCTGAGACACAGTATATATAAATATATATTTAATACATATGTTTTTTTAATATTAGTGTTTAAATTAGCAAATTCATAAAGGTATTAGAAGCTATGAGTTTGGAAATATGACAATGGTGCTGTGAAATTAGCATGTTTAATATTTTAAGTAGTGATAATAAATTCAAATTCATTCACTTTAGAGCAGTTTTTTTAATGGACGGCTTCTCAAAATTGATAAATTTTAAAAGCTCCTGGTTGCACTTAAAAGCTCATAATTTTAAAACTACTTGTGATTATATTTTATATTTTTTTCTTGAGAGTTACGATTAATACTATCATCATGTTGAGTTTTGAGACACCCTGTATATAAATATATATTAAATACACATAAATACAGTTTTTTTAAATGTTGTGCTTAATGGCGAAATTAACAAATTGAGAAATGTCGTAGAAACTAAGGGTTTTTAAAATATGATAATGGTGTTGCAAAATTAAAGATCATTCCTAATTTTTTATAATTAAATTTACAATTATAATAAAGTATGGTGGGGCACAAAGGTCCAAATTTACTTTGAGCAATTATATACAAAGTAAACCAAACCAATACAACAAACAACACATATCTATCAAACATTCATCTGACTATGTTCAATAAAACTCCCACCATTGTCACTTGGTTTTTTACCCCTTGGAAAAATAGGATAGTCAGGGGTCTAATTATACGCCTTATTCTTATTTTTAATTTTAAAGAATTTTTACGAAATAATAGCTACTTTATTCAACCAAATTATAAATTTCATGGGTACATTTTTTATGGAGATAAAACTGTATATAACCTTGATCTAGTATTTTCCTCATTTGGAATAACTAATTATTTATTTTTGCTTTTGTAAAAATAATTTTTATCTTAATTTATTTGTTTGTTTACTATTTTTTATTGTTAAAACCTTTGCCAGGGGAAGGTCATTTCTATCTCACTCACGTGTAGCTTTTATAGAGGTAATATAAAAAAACTGTTGAATTTAACTTAAAATTTACAACACAATAAAAATTATATTAAGGTCTCAAAGACGAAAAATGTGGTATATTTTTTAAAATTTTGAACCTGAACATATTATGGATTTTTTTTTAAATCTCGACTGAGAATTAAGTATTCAAAGGTAAGAAAATTCCTCCGATTCCCCTGTGCGATATGCGCGTACGTATTATGAGATAAACTAACGTCTCGAGTTGTAAAAAATATAAGATTATTATAACAATATATAACTGCTCTTTTGCTCGACAGAATAAACTTGAATTCAGTTACGAGAATGTCAAGCTCAATGCAACAAGCGTTTCAGTTTAGTGACCTGTTTGTGATTTTAATAGATTCAGATATAATATATTCCATTAAAATTTGATTTAATTGTGATTAATTCGATTGTGATGATCAGTGAACACGTGAATAATAAATAATAAATAAAAATTGTTCATAGATGGTTGAATTAATTAATTATAAAACTAATATAAAAATAATTAAAATGAATGGCTTATTAGATAAATAATTCCTCAACACGATTAAAATTATTATTATGTTTTTAAATTTATGGTAATTACAATCTTTAGTTATTTTACCAAAGCTATTATTCAGCAAACCTGTTACTAAAATGCCTACATTATTGTTATTATAGCCTAACAATTAAAATTATTTTGAGTATATATTCATTAGGGTTATAGTAGCAGTTCATAGAAAATATTAAAAAAAATGTTGTTATTTATTTAACTATATATAATTTATGAAAAAGAGATTTTCGTTTTTTTATAGTCAGAACTTGGATAAATTGATACTAACTTTTTCTTTTTAATAATAAAATATATACATTTCACTAGGCCACATGTAAGCCTAAAAGCCTATAGGCTTTCGTCTCTGCTCCGATAGTTTGACTTTGTTTTTACCCTTTCTTTACTATAATTGCGTATGTTTGCTTTAGGGTAAGATATCTAGTACAGTTTAATATTTTACATGATTTTAAATAATATCCTGAAAATTTTATCTGTATCTATTATTAGTTTGCGAAACTATGTCTCGCTCGGTGACCCGAAGTTCTTCAACAACTTGTCACAAAGTCTTTCAAGTATGTCCTCGATTTAACACTTGGAAACACATGTAGAAATGGATGGTAATTACTACAATCATCAGAGCCCTCATAATTAAAGCTTTTTTATATGTGCAACATCGTTCAAAAAAGCTATTGTACCCACCACCTTAAATTGTCCTAAGTCCTCAATTAGTTTTGGCAAGGCCAATTGCCAAAACGACAATTTTGTGCAATGTATTACCATAAATATGAGAAATTTGAAGACCGTGAATTATTCTATAAATCATTAGTAATGGTGAAATATTTTTGTAAACCCGAAAAATGCTAAAATTTGGATAAATGACCTATATTGACACATCTTTGTTTATCTAAGCATATATGTATACATATATGAGTGTGCGTAACCTTCTTGTAGTAAACATATATTTTTATTATTTTTTCGTATTTGTTGCTCTTACACATTTTTATTGGAATCACATTGGAATCTTATGCGTAAAATGAAATAAAATCGATTCGGTTACATATTTCGTGACTGATTGTTGGTCTGTATTAGATGCATCATCGAGTAAAATATCCCATTCAGCATTGAAATAATTATATAAGCTTATAAGTATATCAATATTTTTTGTCTTGTAGTAAATATACTGTCAAAACCAAACCAGGGGTAGTTTGACAAAAAATCACGAAATATCACGTGGGGGAGGGAGGGGTCTAGTAAAATATCACATGTATTTTTTACCTGAATTTTTGAAAAAAAAAAAAAATCAAAAATTCGTAAATGCGAAAAATTTTACGTAACTAAAAAATTCCTGTGATGGTATCACCAAGGGAGAGGGGGGGTCCTTAAGTATAAGACGTTTTGCCAAATTTCAATAATCTAGAGAATAGGTTAAATGCATGGCACCAAACAAAATTAAATGTTGTCTCCTTCGGTAGATTTGAATATAAACCAATACGCCGCAAAAGACAATCGTCTTTTCTATTACATCAAATGCGCAATAATTCAACTAAAAAAGTTTCGCAACTTAAATATCCGATGTTCAGTGGCTGCTTTAATCAATTTTACTTCACTTTCACTGAATGAATAAGTGGAGTTAAGCGCCATAATATATGCTAATGCAGCTATGTGTCTTTCTTGAAAATCGCAGGCCGTGAAGTGAGTGCGAAAACTTGCAAAGGATTTTATTTTCATGTTATCATTATTCATTCAATTCGAATGCATTACGAAGAAACCGTGTTAGTCGGACGGTAGATAAATATTTAAATTATAGTGCGCTTTATACAAGTTGATGAATGGTAATAATAAAAATTGTGATTATTGGTATAATACCTACACACATTTGTATATATATATATATATATATATATATATATAATAAATAAAATAAGATATAAAAATCTTAAAAAAAATTTAAATATGTGTGTGTGTGTAACTAATAAATTAAATTTGCATATAGTTAAATTTAAGTGATTATTCAGCTACATAAAAAATGTGTTATCTAAATTGTGTAATAATTTAACTATTCGATTAATCAACTTCAAAAGTGGTTCAACTTCAATATTTGGTGACAAACAAAGCGCATAATATAACACAGTACACAATTTTATACAAAGTTCTTTATTATTCCTTTATTTCTATATTCAATAAATTAAAAAAAAACATTACATTATTTTTGTGAATCCCAAGGTCCATGACATTCTTCAGAAGGTTTTCTTTATTTAAATCCATTTTTTAATTTTACAATTTTATTTCTTTTCATTGCTTTTAAGTTAGGTGTAAAAATTATTATATTGATAAAAAATCTCCATGGCAATTTTCAGAAGGTTTTCTATATTTGAAGCCGTTTGTTAATTCTACATCAATTTTATTTCGTTTCAGTTTTTTTTAAGTTAGGTGTAAACATTATTATATTAATAAAAAATCTCCATGACAATTTGCAGAAGGCTTTCTATATTTGAAGCCACTTGTTAATTCTACATCAATTTTATTTCGTTTGTTTTTTTTAATACATTTATTTATGAAAAATTATAATTAACAAATATATAGGAAATCTGAATTTAGTTCTTTTCCTGAAATTTTTTTTGAATATGAATATAAACTAGCTGTAAGTGGAATTCTGTCTTAAGGCAATTAGGGCATCGTGCCTTAAGGCAAATTGCTGGAACTTCCCGTACCAAAAATTATTATTTTTTGTAAAAACGATTAACATTTTTGAAAAAAATTTACTTCGAAAAAATAAGATTTTTGAGAAACTATAAATTGGACAAAAAATTACTTTTTTTTGAAAAAAATTTTTTTTTAAAAATTTTTTTTTAGAAAAAATTTTTTTAAAAAAATTTTTTTTTGAAAAAAAAAATGTTTTCTTCATTTTGACATATTTTGGAAAATCTGAACTTGTTTTTCAAAGCAATCGTACTGCTTTAACTGCATAGATACAAAATATAAAGCGCGTAAGCGCGGCGTCGCTGTCTAGCGGGTAAACATTGATACGGAACCCATAGAAAAATAAACAAAATTTATACTTATTGTTAAAATCTCTATAAAATATCTGAAAATTCGATGTGCATATGTCTAATGATCATTTTTGACCGCCAAATGGCATTTTTTTTTACTTTTTTCCTTAGATCTCCGAAACCGCTAGACCTGCCTTTATGAAAATTTGATCAATTCTTTATCTTGTCAATACAAGTAAAATGTTTTTTGAATTATTAAAATCGGACGCTCCGTTCTCTTAGAAACTGAGTTACCGTTTTCGGCACTTTTTGCCCGTATCTCCGGAACGGCTAGACCTGCCTTCGCCAAAAACTAATCAGCACGTCTCCTTATCAATACGAATCGAATGTTTTTTGAATTATTCAAATCGGTTGATCCGTGTTCCCGAAATCGTTGACGAAAATTTGTATCCGCACATACATACACACACGTACATACATACACACACACATACACACACACATACACACACATACACACACACACACACACACACATACATCCATTTTTTCTAAGGTATGCCAAAATGTTCAGAAACCTCTGAAACGTAAAGATATATAAAAATTTTCATTTTCGATTTTTTTGCGATTACTATAACTTACCCTACGGGAAGTTAATTATAAATTTTTAAAGTATTAACTAATTTATGAATCAGTTACTAAAAGTGAGCACCCCATATTTAAATAATAAGCATTGAAATTAAGAGTATATCTATTGAAATTCAAAGAATTCCAATTAGACGCATGAAAATTCCAATTGAAATCCAATTCAGGGCACAAAAAAATTACAATGGAAAGCTTATTCATATATATTAAAATTTAAATAATATTTAAAACGACTGTATACATTTATATTTTAAATTGCAATAATAGTTATATACATCTTTAAATATTGAATAATATCTAAATAATTGAAAATTAAACAATTAATTTCTTAATTTATTAAATTCAGAAATTAGCTAAAAATGATAATATTTTTTTCAGAATGTTGAATATTACGATATTTTTATTTATATCAATAATTTTCTCAATTAGAATTTATATTAATTCAATTAGAATATATAAACAGATTAAATAATATTAAAAACAATGTGTAAATAACTATAAAAATGTATAACTGTACTTTGAGTGAAAATAATAGTCAAATATTATTTTCATTACATCATATAATTTTAGAATTATTAATCATAAATTAAATTGATTTTTGAGTTATATTATTTTCAGTTATAAATAATATAATATTAAAAAATAATAAGTTTAGTAGTGTTAGATTTAAAAAAATATATTTAGGTCTACTAATTAATTCTGTGATAAAAACTCCAAAAACTAGTTTGAACAAAATTTATTAGTGTATATTACCAATTGACTATTACAATGAAATAATGAAAAACCTCAAAAATGGTTCTGGCAAGTTGTCGAACTAAGGGTAAAACCTCAATTTCCTCTGGAGCAAGATCAAAATCTGCTCCAAAAGTGACATTTAGTGATAGTGTGCAGTTAGATTCTTTAGAACTGGACTCTCTCGAACCGGTTCAAGAGGATGTTGACGAGGTATCATTATATGCAAAAAACTTTCCATGATAATATTTCTAATTAAGTAGTGAAATAATTACACCGAGGAATTAAAAAAAAAAACAGAAAATTTAAAATTATCATATTTTTTATTTAGGGCGCTTTTAGCCTAAGTTAAATAATGATATAAACGTATTGCCCTATACACTTATTAAATGATAATTAATTTTACATTATGAAATTTGTGATAAAGAAATGTTGAAAGATTTTGGAGTTTTTGTAAATTTATACACTATGAGGTTCAACAGTTAAATGTAATATTTAATATGCAAGTTAATTTTCTACTTCTGCAAAAAATTGATTGATTATCACGTGTTCCATTTATTGCAGTGTAATCTTTCTACTGATTGCTTTTTAATTGATTGCACGTACGAACAAAATTTATTTAATCTAGTTCAATATTTCATTTCAATAACACTTTTTTAATTTTTTTTTCAGGCAACAACTCTTGAAAGTGATCCAGAAAAAATTGACCTAAGGGGTGCTGGTTTACGAGGGTTGTCTGAACATTGTTTGAATGGTTCTTTACGAGTAGAAGAATTAGATTTGGGCAATAATGAGCTTCAAGGAGCAAATTTGGATTTACTTTTTAGACTTAGTAAACTTAAGGTAAGTTAGTCTCTTCGTATCAAATATTATATGATATCTTTATAATAGAAATTGATCAAAATTTTGATAATTGTTATCAATAAAGTTAAATTTGTGATAATAATTGATTTGTATCATGATTCTGATTGTGTAGCATTTTTGAAAATTCTAGTCAAGTTGCAAGCTGTAAATTTTATTTTACAAAATTAATTGCTAATGGTCAACATTCTGCTAATTGACAAGAGCTGTTAAATCCCAGTGCTATATTTTTTCACTATTTATTCTTAACATAATATGAACTAAATCATGCATATCAGCAGTGAATAATATTGCTTATAATTTTTTTAAATTTTGTATTCCTATATTAATTAAAATTCTGTTTTGATATGTGCAACATATCACAAATTATATTTTAAGAATAATTATTGTTTATTAAATTTATATTATTTTTTTTTAGGTTTTATCGTTGTCTTCAAATAATTTGGAACAATTTCCTAGATCTTTATTGCAATTATCTACAATCACACGACTGGATTTGTCTGACAACAAGCTCGAAAATTTGCCACAAGAAATATGTCTTATGACAAGGTAAGAAATATTAATAATATCTTGATGATGTGTAACCTCTTATTTATGTTTGAATTATCGAACAGTATCCACTCTTTGTAAATTTTTTCTTTAATGATAGGGAATGTATAAAAATAATCGTATTATCCAATTCTTTATCATTACTCAAGTAATTTTGATTGCAGTCATAAAAGCTTTCCAAACAATTATGTTAACTTACAACACATTCCGTGTGTTATTTATTGGTCGTGTTATAATAAGAATAGTTTTCACAGTTTGTGAAATTTCTTTTCCATTTTAGCAATATACCACGTAGTTGGAACATGTCATTGGTTTATAATTTAATTTTTAAGAAATATTTGATTATAATGTGATATTTTTTTTACAAATATTTCGAACAAGCGACCTAGCTGATATTTACCAGGAACTAATCATGACGAATTCCAATTAAATCTTTTGAACAAAGTTTGAATTTGTAAAATTGATTCAGGAATTTTGGCTAAAACGCTAATGAATAATTTTATCTTACCTTAAGTGGAAATTATAATAAAAACGGTTCGGTCAATTCTATAAAAATCAACAAAAATTTTTTTCGAGTGTCATAAAATAGTTTAAAATTTAGTGGTTGAGAAAAAGTCAAATTTTGGCTCACATACATACCACACACTCATAGATTAAATTACATATAAGCACACTTACGAGTACATTTTTGAAATTTGGTGTTAAACGATATAGAATGACCTGAAGCGTCGAGAAAACATAAAATTAGCATATCAGATTTTTTTTAAAACATAAAGTCTTGCACTACCAAAATATGTTCTAAAACAATTATCTAGCATCAAATTTATACTACAAGAAGTTGCTAATTAAATTAAAAATGATTAAGAAATGTACTAATGCGGAACTCTGATAAAACCAAAGCTACTTGTTGTGGTGGTAAGATATCATTTTATGAACTTCTATGAAACAAAACATCGTAAAAACTTTCGATTCTTCATTCGAATCTCTTTCTTGAAATCATTTCCAATGATTGACGCCGTAGACTTCTTCAGAGAGAACTTTTCATGTATTCACTAGTAAAGGGGCTAATGAATATCCTTTGGATAATAAAAATATTATTGACTTCAAAAATTTATTTTATTTCATACAGAGCCATATACAGATATTCTAAATATCTATTGACTATTACATGTTTTCAAATAAAGATGAAAATGAATATAAGATTCCAGAAATTATAATGAGAGTTTTAGATCAGCAATTATGGAAATACTAAAAATATGCCCCGAGTTATGAGTTTTTTAGGGATTCTGGTAATAATCTAATAAATTTTAAATACTGTAGATAAAATTATCCAAGTTAGGCAGATTTTGTTAGCTTTTTTTGAAAATTTTTCCAGCTCTTTTATTATTTTGGGCCATAGACTCCGGGCATGGGCTTTGGGCACATTTCCGCTGTTTTCACTATATGGTCTTTTATAAAGCAGGTGCGCTGTACCGAAACCGATTACAATAAAAAGTGTAAGGAAGGTTATATTGTAAAACATCGATTGCAACACCACTAGTGCTGTTCTTAATCGATATAAAAAACATTGGGAGAAAAAATGATAAAAATCGCATATTTCTGGGACCGTTTGCGTAGAAAGTCTAGGAGTTTTCGAGACATTTTTTGAAATACAATATTTGATATAATTGAGATTTTTATGAGAAATTTTACTTTATTAAATATTTTTTTAAATGCTAATTTTAATTTAAAAATAATAACTAAGATTACCATAAAAATATGACTTTGTTATAATTTTTTTAAATAAAATTTCAAATTAAAAATTATTCATGGTAAATCCAAAGGTAGATTTCTTGTTGCTCTGTGAAAAATGACTCCACTAAAAATACATTTTTTCTAGCACTTTATATAATAATATTTTTTTTTGTACAATATTTAAATATTTAAAATAATTTAATAATTTTGAAAAAAAACAACATAAATTAATCATTAACTTTAATTTTATGAACATAAAATTTTAATTTTTCTCAAAATATTGTTTATTTGAATTTTTATATATTTTTATATTTTTATACATTTCGGGGACATGGAATATCCCATTCTTCAGAAACTGTGAAACTATTTTTTTCCAAATAGATACTTATTAAAAATCAAATTAATAATACTTTTAAAATGATATTTGAAAATACATCAAGATATAAATGAAAAAATAAATTTATTTTCATAGTTCCTAAAGAAGGAGACATCTTATTTACTCTAAACGTAGAACTAAATATATGAAAAATTTAAAAATAAATCTTTCTTCATACACATATTTGTAGAACACTTTACGTAGAAAGTTAAGAAAAAAAAGAATTTGACATAATTGAGATTTCCATGAAAAATTCAACTTTATCATTCAATTATTAATTTTAATCTAAAAATGATATCTGAAATTATGTTGAAAAATTTAACAAATCCAAATTCTTTTTTCCTCTAAAAACAATCCCATCACAGAGTTTTTTTAATAGATTTAATAGATAAATTTAATAATAAATTTAACAATAAACAAATACTCATAAAATATATTCGATTTTAATTATATGAACAAAAAGCTTAAATTTTTCTAAAAATATTATTTATTTATTTTTTTCATATAAATCATCTTACGTTTTCGGAACATGGGATATCCCATTCTTCAGGAACTATAAAACTATTCCAATTTTCCAAATTAAACACTTATTAAAAATCAAATTATACATACATTATACATGCCAAAAATTAAGCTTTTTTATACACATATTTCTAACTTTTGAAATAACATTTAAAAATACGTCGATATAAGAATGAGAAAAATAAATTTAATTGCATAGATCCTGAAGATATGAGCATCCTATATACTCTACACTTAACGTAGAACAAAATATATAGAAATTGAAAAAAAAAACTGGAGGAAAAAAATTAAGCTTTACTTTATAATGTGATGAAAAAAATTAACATCAAAACTGAAAATAATTTACCCAAAAAATATTTATATTTCAAGTTCTTTACTTATGAATTTTTATCTCATGGTTTGAATATCACAAAACTCAATATTTTTTGCATATTATTTTCCTTTGTTTTTTTATAAAGAATATTCGAAATCTACTTTGTTTTCTTCACTGTATAATTAAAAAAAAGTACGTGTTTTTTGTTTATTTATATTACGATTTGTGTAAAAAATAGTTCCAGTAGAACAGTTTTACAAACATATCGTTACGATGGCAAGTCTTTCACTTCGGAGGCTTGAACTTCGTTTTATCATCACTAATGTTCCAGTGGTTTGATTTGAGTCTCTTCACTAGATTTCTTATACACATCGAACAGTATGGTTGTTCTTCTTCTTGTAGAATATCATTTGTCATTTGGGTGATAAAAAAATTGTCTGTGAACAGTGTTGCATAAGTTATAAATTTATGGATTAACTTTGAATTGAGGCAAGTTTTGAGAATAAGTCAAATACATATATATATATATATATATATATATATATATAATATCACACACCTTCAAAGAGTATCACCAACATTACCTATTAATAAAGCAATCCTAATATTAAGTTTTTCAACATATTTTATATATTTTGTGCTTGTTTGAACTACTTCTTAATTTTTTACCCAAAAAATTCTGTAATTAACAATGGAAATTTAACTTAGTTAAATTAAGTTAATTCTACATTTGCTTGTATGAATTTTTAGAAAATTATATACCCATTCTATTATGGTTTTGCCCTAATATACCCATTCTAATATGATTAGTAAGATGAACAATGTAATTTTTCCTTTGTCTAGAACAAGTGGATTTGGCTCAAATTTAGTGTTAAAAATAAATTTATCGATTTATAACAATTACACAAAAATTTAAAAAATATATAACTTAGTAAATTATAGAAATTTAGTGGTCCATTTTGGAGATGTTACTGTCATATTTAACTTAGATGATTAATTTCAATTTTTAGACTAGATTTTTATTAAATTAGCAATCGAGATACAATGGAATCTCTTAAGTTATTGTTACATTAACAAAGACAAAGAAAAAAAAGTTACAAAAGTCGTAAAAATAATAATTTAGAGTTCACTCCATTAAAAAAAGTCTACTGTTTCATTTAATTGATCTCGAAGAAATTCTGTAAAATTCTGAAAAACTCAAAGAAATTCTGACTTAAGTGTTTATAATTATGAACTATTTTTAATTTGCTGAAGTTTTTGCAATTTTAATATGATATTGATCACGTCAAACATGATTATCGTCCTATATAAGATCATTATGTATAATTTCCGATAACCGCTAACAAGATTATAAGATTATCATACTTGTCCTAATACATGGGAATTTCAAAGTTGGAAAACTACTTTTAGTATAAAATCATGAATTATTTACGCTATGGAAGCTCTTTTCCTGCCTTTTTTGAAGCTATTTATTACACAAATTAATTTCATAAATTTATTCATTTTTATGTATTAATCAAATTAAACTGCATCTATTTACTGCCCTTTGTCAGAATATTAAAAATGGTTCATAATTATAAACACTTAAGTCTGAATTTCTTTGAATTTTTCAGAATTTTTCAGAATTTCTTCGAGATCAAAAAAATTTTGATACACCTCAAATGAAACACTAGACGTTTCTCAATGGAGTGAACTCAGAATTGTTATTTTTTTGACTATTGTAACTTTTTTTTTCTTTGCCCTCCTTAATGTAATAATAACTTAAAAAATACAATTGTATCTTAATTGCTAATTAAATAAAAAAATAATTGCTAATTAAATAAAAGTCTACAAATTGAAATTAAACCAATTTCAAAATGTTTCAATATCATTTCAGATACTAACTATTATTATTTCTTTTAGTATTACCAATATCTACAATTTTCATATGAAACAAATTAATCTTATCACGCAGAAAATCTTTACAGGGAAGTGACGATTAATAATGCTTCTAAGATTTTTTGTTGATAAAATAATGATTTCATTCTATATTAGGGCATCTCTTTCTACAATTTTATTTAGTTAATTTAAAATAATCTATTTTAGTACTAATCTATGTTTACAGCATCTGGTGTAGAATCAAGCCTCCAAGTTTATATTATAATTACTACTGTTGGAAAGGCATTATATTAGGTTTCTATTCTAATTTCAAGCAGTGGTTTTGCGGATACTTTTGTTAGTAGGTGTTTATATGCAAAATATTTAGCTTCCTGTTTTAATTTCAATACAATGAGATAGTGTATATTTTGTGGTCAGCGATCCGAAACCCATCTTCCATCGTCAACGGCAAAAGATTATTTTTAGCGAAAAATCACAAACGCTCGTGCTTGCGTAACGCATAAATTATTGTTTCGATAATAAAAATGACAATAAATAACAAAAGGTTTCTTAATAAAAAATTATACAAAGTAGAAAATTATTGAAAACAATCGAGTGTTTGTTGCAATGATATAAATTATTAGTTTTGTGCAATAGTGGACCTTGAGATGGTCATCGGTTGATGCAAGTAATAAGAGATAGATATTTATTAGGAGAATTTTGATACTGAACAACATTTTTGACGTTTTAGTTATGATTGGTGGAAAGTTTGACATTATATGAGAATATTAGCTCCATAAGTTTTGATATATTTTTTATGTCAGTTTAAGTGGACTACAAACTGAAGAAACTTTATTATTTTATTTATTATTTTTATATTTTATTTAGCCTAGCAGAATTACGAGTTGAAAGAAATGTTTTACGTGATCTACCCGATTCTTTATGTTCACTTTCCTCATTGACAACCTTGCTGGTGGCCGAAAATCAAGTCAAATTTTTTCCTACTTTTTTAATCAGGATGAGGGCTCTCGGATATATGGTGAGAAATAAAAATATTTCAATTATTTTTTTCAATACATCAGATATTTAGATAAAAATATTTTTATATACATTTCAGGATTTCCAAGCTGCAACAAATAATGCTAATATAAAGGATCATTTGGAAGAAAGCGATAAAAATGATTTGAATCAGCCATTGTCCAAAGTGAGCTTAAGGGCAAATCAATTAAAAGGCAATATTATTTTAGGAAACTATGGGGTGAGTAATATAAATCTAAGGATAGAAATTTGTATATATATATATATATATATATATATATATGAATTAAAAACATAAAATATAGGAGGGCAATATGTGCTCCTTTAATTTCTCGTTATTTATGAATATTTATTAAGTTTGGCATCATTAATGAATTTTTTCTGTTGTTTTTCCTGGTTTGATTACTGAATGATGACACACACCAAGTGTCGAAACGTTTAATGGAATAAATATTTTTTTTATTTAATTCTTTTTTTTAATTCGACGTTTGGGCTGCAAAAATATTCTAAATATGTATCAACGTCGACAAAAATATCATATATATATATATATATATATATATATATATATATATTCACGCTTTTTGTAATATGAAATTTTACTTAATTTGAAAATATGAAGAAAAAACCATGGACTACGCATTTTTTTAAATACATTTTATTCAATTTGAAAATATCAAAATAAAACAATGGACTTTTTTGTCAAATATATATATATATATATATATATATGTTATATATATATATATATATATATATATATATATATTAATTGTTAAATATGAACAACACAAAGCTCAAAATACTGTTTCAAGCATTGTAAGAGATAGTTGATGGTTTTTTGTTTTCAAAAATTAAATGTAATTTAAATAAAATATTAAATAATGTATTAGTATATAATTTTTATTGTTTTGAAATTACACTGAAGATGAGGCATAATATGGACTCGAAACGTCTGTAATTATTAAATAAAGTTTGTGTAAAAATCTGAGTGTAGTGTTGTTTATATTTAACATTTAATATTCGTTCCACTCATATCATAAAATTCTATAATATATATATATATATATATATATATATATATATTTATGTATATAAATATCTCAATTTATTTTACAGAATTTGGCACAACTAGATCTGAGCGAAAATTGCATAGAATGCTTAGATTTGAGTGCCTTGGATAACTTGCAAGTTCTTCAATGCTCTAGGAATAAATTATCAGAACTAACTTTAAATGGCAGGGCTTTGACATCTTTAATTGCTGGAAATAATGGTAAAGATAAAATGATTTTCTTTATAAAAAAAAACCTTAAAAATGATCTCTAGTGATCATTTGTAGCATTTGAATGGAATTGAAGAAAGAAAATTGAATGGAAGATTAGGATATAATAAGAGATAGTATAAATATGATGACTGTATAAGATATATATATATATAAAAACACTAACCCTTATTTTTATTTTTAGAATTAAAGAAGCTGATTATTTCACCACCGCCATCAAATCTCCAACATTTTGATGTATCCTACAACGCCCTAACAGAGCTTCCCACGTGGGTTTGCAGTTGCCATGATCTGCAAGTTTTATTTGCAAGTCACAATAAAATTCAATCATTACCTGAACATTTATTTTGCAGCGAGTTGAGCTCATTGCATACTTTACAATTGGGTTATAACGAGATCCAAAAATTACCTTCTTTGCCCAGAAGAAGACTTGCACTACAAGAAATATTTTTACAGTGTAATCGTATCACATCGTTGCCGGATAATTTTTTTTCATCATGCACGCAATTGAGGGTTTTGAATTTGTCTAATAACAGATTGACTCAATTGCCACCTACGGAAGATGTAACTTATGTATTGGAACGGTTGTATTTAACAGCTAATTGTTTGACAGAGTCGATTACGGATACTGTATCGTCATTTTCGAATATAAAAATATGGCATGCAGCTTATAATAGTTTAGCAACTTTACCGGAAAGCTGCATTGCTGCTTTGAATGAACTGGAAGAGTTAGTTTTGTCCGGTAATAGATTACAACATTTACCTGACAATTTGGCAGCTTTGGAACATTTATCAGTACTTAGAGTCCATTCCAATCGTTTGCAATCTGCTCCTGGATTTTCTGAATCAAAATGTCTTCGTGTGCTGGATCTAGCACACAACCAACTAGATAGGATAAATTTGGAGTCTTTAGTTCCACCGCAACTACAATTCTTAGATTTATCATGTAATTCTCAATTGCATGTCGATCCAAGACAATTTCAGGCGTGCAGATCCCAAAGACCAATGAGTTTGGTTGATGTCAGTGGCAGAAATAGGGCTGCCTTACCATCAACCCCATGGCCCTACAGAGAAGGAGGTGATGGTCATTTGGACCCGCCATGGAGAGTAGGATTTTCAGAAACTGCAGGAGATAGAAATAAATTGTGTATATCGCAGTTAAGATTACCTGCGTTTTGTAATACGGAAGGGTTATTTGGATTATTTGATGGAGAGTCTAGTGGTGAACTACCTGATATACTTCTCAAAACCATACCAAGACTTTTATTAGAAGAACTAACTGTTAAAGAAACTTGTACAGAGTATATGAAATATACTTTATTATCAGCACATCGTGAGTTGAAACAGCGTGGACAGCGTGCAGGAGTAGACGTAACTTTGTGTCATATTTCTAGAACTAAACGAGCTGATAATGAATTTTTACCTTCGACACGAAGGTACATATTGCGTTTAGCCAGTGTTGGTGAAGCAACCGCAGTTGTTGGGCGACCAAATGGTGTATTGCGTTTAACACCGCCCACTCCATGTAGAAGAATTGGTAACAGTGCTTCTTTTCCATTGATCACTCCTGATCCTGAAGTAGCTGAATTGACTCTAACCGACCAAGATGAATTTGTTATCATCGCCAATAAGCATTTGTGGGAAGTTTTGAGCCCAGAAGCTGCAGCTGAAGAAGTGCGAGCCCAAGAAAACGTGATATTAGCTGCAAAACGTCTGCAAGATATGGCACAAAGTTATGGTGCTGAAAGTAATATAAGTATCATCGTAATAAAATTCAATGATCATCCTAGTGATGTGGAACAGTTGATGAGGGAGTTACGAAGTACAATTCGTAGCAAAGCAAGTCCAGTTGCTCCTTCGGAAGTTTGTGGTTGTGGTTGTTGTTGCGAATTGCAAAATAATTGTTGCCATTCGGTAAGTACTAGAATGTCACCACGAAATAGCGATAGGTCCTCTCCGAGTGGCCAAAGTGACCAAGCACCAACTGAAAGTGCAACATCACGAGCAAATAGTGGTTTAAAAGTCGCAAGATCTATCCGGTCCAAAATTGACGAAGAACGCGAAGAGACAGATTCAGGTTTATCTGAAGAGCAGTTCAAATGTTGGGAGTATATGCTCGAACAAAATACACAATTATTATTTGACAAAGAACTCAATACCTTGACAAGAGGCGTGCCTAGAAGAACTGCTCCATCTACCTTGAGAAGTCAAAGAAGTCTTTCATCCAGCAGTCCACATTTAGCAGGTGTTACACCAACTCCATTAAATAATACATTTTTATCTAGACATTTTGGGAGTGCCAGGAATTTTGCAGCTGCTTCATTAAAACCTGCAGTTCGATTTGGTTCAGGCAGGCCAGGTTTAAATGGAGGGCCGAATGCTGCATATTTTGGAAGTCTCCAAAGGCTTATGCCTTATAATTTGGAATATGATTTCAATGTCATGCAGGAAAAACCACAATGGGATCCTGAAGGTGACAACAGGATGCAGCAATATTGGGGAGTAGCAACTACAGAATTGTAAATATGAACAAAGGCACGCCTTTTATAATTAAATAGTTGAGAGCATTTAAAACATAATTTTTAATAAAATTCATCAAACTTATTTTATGAAAGTGATTTTATAATATATGTACTATACTTACTTAAATTTTACAATTGGTTAACAATAAGTTTATACTATAAGTCTTCGATATAATTTGCTATTTGTATGACTGTGTATGTGAAAAGAGTATCGTGATTTTAGATATAGTTTTATATTTATGCAACTTTAATTTATATTTGAAAAATATATACTATTTGATTGAGACTTATATCTTTAGAAGATTTTTGTTTAAGTTTATACTAATTATATTTTTAGCTATACAAAAATATGTAATTTATTTTTAATATAAATTTATGCTTACTGTTAATTTTATATTTTTATTTAGTTTTATAATACTCTAAGCAACTATCGCAAAATTCAATTAAAATTTTTAAATTCTTTTGATAAAATAGTCTTAAGTGCTGGTTTAAGAGAATTCACAAATATTTTATCAAAATACTAAGGTTTGCAACCCCTACTAAGGATAGGTGTTTTGTATTGAATCTTATCTGAAAGCCGTTATTCAATCAAAAACATTGCACTACCAAAATTATATTATTTTATAATATTCCTAGCCAATCGTATTATCACAATTAAAAACAGGTTTGTCAGAATAAATAGTATAAATACAGTTGATATTTTGTGAAATCTTTCAGTTCGCAAATAGTTTTCAAAGACGTCGTGTGTAAGTCGAAATTGTATGTGATTTGTATTATAAATCATTAATTTATCGATAAAAATTGTAAATTTGTTTATAATGTGTTAGAACTAATTAATTAATTTAATTAGTAAAAATATGGATTATCATATTATGTACGGAATTCTCTTTGATAAAATGCAATTAGTCTTAAAAGTGTTAGTGATTATAATAGTGTGACATATTTAAGCTGGCTTAATCAACACAAAATTAAAAGGTATTTATTACAATAAATTATTTAATTTATGATGATAATATAAGCGATTAGTTCATATTATCAAAGCACATAATTTTTTCTTTATTTTATTGTTCATAAAACAAATTGACCCTAATAGTATACAAAATTCTATAAGCAAAATCAAGTTGAGAAATTTTATATTACAAGCAAAATTACTTCTCTCTTATTATTTATATACAAACTTTGACCAGTTATGATAATTAGTTCTAATATGGTATAATATAGTTAAATTATAATTAAATTACTCTTTATTAAAACAACGTCTAGTTTGATAAATCTTTATTTAGACGACTAGATTTTTAAATATGTACCTGGATTTATAACATACAATTCTATAAAATTTTCTTTGATATTTTAAATTTGCACAAATGTTCATCATTAATATTATTTAACTATTTCATAGAACTATCAAGTACAGTTGACATTTACACTTCACAAATAGTTTAGCAATTAAAACACTTCAATTTTTATTTATAATTAAATTGTATCGACATGAGTATGTGTATTATAGTAGTAAATGATTTTTTTATCTGTAGAACAACAAATTGAAACAATTTTATTATATACAATCCTCGTAATTAGTAACAGAATCTGGTGAATATGATAAATTTGAAACCAGTTATTATTTGAAATAACCATCAGACAGAGCTAAAAATATAATATAATTAAATTTTAAGCTAATTTTAAATTAAAAACATATATTTCCATTATAATATGAGTACCAGCCCATATATAAAATCAATTTTAAAATTTAAAATTTATAGCAGGCAAATATAAATTAACTGTTCCCTAGTATTCATATATTATCAGATTTCTGTCTGGCCATTTAGGATATTTCAAGAACTAATTACATCGATTTTTTTTTAATTGTGTTGGTTTTTATTTAACAAAACATTGTATATGCTAAAATAATTAATTAGATAGTATTTACATAATTGTATCAGCATATTTTCACACACAATTCTGATAAAGCACTTATAGCACATTATGCTCAGGTGAGTCTTTGCTAAGGTAGGAATGTTTGCGCGTACGTTGAGATGGCAGAACGAGCTACCTGATAAACTGGAAATAATCAGGCGAAAATTGATAGAATCCTCACTTTACTTCTTTTTTGATTCATTCAAAATTTGATATAAATATATCAAAAATGAAATGCAATGAATTTGTTTCAACCATATCATTTTTCTAATGAATCTTTTATCCTTTTGGGAGAATTCTAATTCTTGGTCACTCGTTTATTGTCTTCGTTGCGCTAAGGATTTATAACTTGCATTAAAGGGTCAATAATGGGTCACCGCGCCCTCACCAAGCCAAGAATCCGGGCTCGGCGGAAAATCAGGGTACCCATTCGGTGTACTAGAGTCGTTGCTTAGGTCAGATGTAATTGCCCCAGCTTGACTTATTTGGCCTCGCCCTGTGTGCAACATTCCACCTGGACCCATATTTGAACCTGCTTTAATAATAACAGTTAGTCATTTGAATTATGTTTTGAACAAAAGTTTTCAAAACTGATAAAAGGAATATGGACAAGAATTTTTTTTTGAAGAACACTGATATAACAATATTTTTTTAATTTCCCGAAGGAGAAGTTTATGTTTTCATCAAAAAATTCGATTTGCTAGTTTTATGTTTTCTCGACGTTTCAAGCCATTCTAAATCGAATGAGACCAAATTTAGAAAAAGCATGTGTGTGTGTGAATAGATTTTTTTGCCGTAAATCGACGTTTTCTCAAAAACGACCGGGCCGAATTCAAAAATTCAAAAGCCGTTTGATGTATCTCGATGAGTACTAGGGTTTATTAATTTTGCGCGACGATCAGCCAAGCCATTTCTTTGTGAACATCAGAAAAGTGAAAAATTTTTCGTCTACGTTTTAGCCCGCAGTTTTGAATCGATTTTCAAAATTCAAAACCGTTCGAAAGATATTGGTTGGGAATCGTCCTGATTAGTTTTTGGTAAAGATCGGCCGGGCCGTTTTCTTGTAATAAAGTGTTAAAAAAAAATTTTTTTCGACGATTTTTATGATTTAACGATAGTCTTATAAACCATACTAAAATATTACGGCCCTACGACAAGTCGTTTAATTTTAAAAATTCTTTAAAGTTTGCAAAAATTGGTATGGTTTTTTGGCATTTGTCAAAATTAGACCTTTTAATCGACGTTTGCTCAAGAACACCTGAACCGATTTCAGAAATTTAAAAACCACTTGATGCATCTCGATGAGGATTATCGTTTCTCAGTTTTATGCGACAATCCGCCAAGCCGTTTCTTTACAATTTGAAAAAAGTGTTAAACCTTTCGACCACATTTAAGCTCATACTACCGAACCGATTTGAAAAAAATAAAAACTGTTCGAAAGATATTAGTTGGCAATGATACTGATTAGTTTTAGGATAAAATCTACCGAGCCATTTTCTTGTAATTAACTGTTGAAAAAATAAATTAAGCCGAATTTTGCAGAACTTGTTGGGCGATATATATTATCTTATAGAACTTACTGAAATATTACGGCCTTACGCCAAGTAGTAATTTTAAAAATTCATCAAAGTTTGAAAAAATGAGTAGTTTTTTTGACGTTTGTTAAAATTTAAATTAGACTATTTACTTGGTATAACGATAGAGTACTTGGGCTTATTGAGCATACTAAACCATTAAAATCCTACGGAATCTGATTCAATTATAAAAATTATTGATTTTGAAAATTTGCTTTTAGAAAATACTCCGAGTTAACGTGTTCGTTCGTTTTCAATGATGTGTAATAAATCCACTCGAAATACTTTTAATCACTCACAAATTAATTTATTTTTTATTTATTATGTCGATTATTTACACATTTCGTAAAGTTCATATAACTTGCCTCAATGCAAAATATCAATACCAACAAGTAATAGATAATTTTAAATAAATAATATAAGGAATATGAGCAAGAAACTGTTCTGGAAAATACGGATATAACAATATTTTTTTATAATTACCTAGTGATGTGTAGACTATTTGATCATGATAACTGGGGTAAGGAAGGCCACCAGAAGCCAATTGCGATGACGGCGAATGTGCTCCCAAATAAGGTGGTGTATGGCCTGGTCCGTGCAAATAACCCGAAGCCCTACCACTATGGGGCGAAGCACCATCTTCCATTCCTAAAGTGACAGTACCATAACTGTCGTTGCTAAGATCGTGTTGACTAAAACTGTCCAAGTCCACTTTTAATTCATCTTTGTCAAGTAATTTGTCGTGTCTTGGAGAACCACCACCAGCACTGCTACCGCCTTTCATTGATCGGAAATATTGAGACCAGCGCGTTCGTCCTGCATCCTTCTTTAGTCGCTTTTCTTTGGCACGCCTGTGGTCCAAAATAATAATAAAACATTTAGGATAAAAAAATTCTAAATATTTTTTATAAATTATATTATTCTAAAATCAATTTTCATCTATCCTCCGTCCCTGGCTGTTTGAAATAGAGCGTCGAACGAACGTCTATGCCATCCCCCGCATAAAGTCACCCTCCATAACGACATCGTCAAACATTTCACCCTCCTTTCACGACTGCAAAGAGCGACTATAAAAGTAGATTGAAAGAATACTGCCATGCAAAATGGCGTAAGGCGAAGACTTACAAACTCATCATCCATCCTATACATATATAGAGACTAGAGACGAGAATATATTCACAATACTTTGCTATCAGCATGTTTCACGGTTTTGAATGCCTTGTTACCATGTGTATTTCACCTTGTAGAATTCGCTACAGAGGTAATTCGGCGGAAAATTGATATTGCCGAAAAGAAAACGATTCTCCAAAGTATTAAAATATATAAGCTCGGGTCTAATGTCTCGAAGATAATAGAAAGATATTTCTTATTTGGGGAATGAAAATATTTATTGAATTTAATGCATTAGAATTATTTACTATTTTGTATAAATAAGTAGTTATGAAAAGTAATATATTTTTTTCCAACGGTCGATGATCTATTTTTGGCAATATGAACTTGAAAATGTTGTGATAACGCTTTTATGCATATACATTTTCATTGTGAACTTGTCATTGAATTTAATATTTTTGATTATATATATATATATATATATATATATATATATTATATATATATATTAAGGTGGTCCTTAAAATGGTCATTTTCGAATTTCCTTGCTCCCAGGGGCTCAAATGGCTCAAATAAAAAAACAATTCTCTGAAAGTTTTAGCTCTTAATGTTAACGTTCAGATAGAGCACAATTCAATCAAAGTTTTGTATGGAAATAGCATAGGAAAATTTTCAAATATTTTAAAAATGTTTTTTAGATGTAATTTAGCGAACAAATGAATGAATAAAACTCATTCATTTGTCGCTAAGTTATACCTAAAACATTTTTTTTAAATTTTCAAAAAATTTTCCATGCTCTTTCCATACGAAGTTTGATTGAATTGCGCTATATCTAAACGTTAATATTAAGAGCTAAAACTTTCAGAGAATTGTTTTTTATCAATTTGGAACCCCTGGGAGCAAGGAAATTCGAAAATGACCATTTTAAGGACCACCCTAATATATATATATATATATATATATATATATATATATATATTGTAGAGATTCGAACAAAGAATCCAAAAAGTAATAAAAAATCACACTTTTCAATAAAATCGTTTTTAGCAAACAAAAGTGTATAATCAATCACACAGGTAATTCCCTTTTTTAACCCTGTTTTGAAAAAAAACTCTCAAATTTTCTACCATTTCTTATATTTTGTTATATAATTCCATTCATTTATTTTCATTACTTTCATTTTGATTATATTGTCATACTTCAGAAATATTATTTCTTCCACAGTTTTATTCATTTTATATAAAAAATCAAACTTTTTCTACTTTTCTTAAATATATTGTTTGCCTAAATCTTATCAAGATCATGTTTCTTGACATGATCATGTTTCATGTTTCTTGTCCTGAAGAAGGAACGTACCTAGTTCCGAAACGTCGACAATGAATAAATAAATAAATGGTTTTTTAAAAAAACTTTTGTTTTTTCTTTACTTTTTGGATTCTTTGTTTGAAGCTCTACAAAATATTTACAAATCTAAGGCTCTACTAACGACAGAAAATGACAGTATCTGGAAACATAAATTAATTTATGATTTACATTTGATTTGCTTACCGTGATCAATCGAAAATATATGAATCCCGATTTAAAGGCCACAAAAATATATAAATCACGGTTTAAAAGCAAAATATTACATTTCCCATATATCAAAAAATCAAATGTTTTTGGACAATTCAAAAAAAAAATATTTCAAAATGTATAACTTTGATTCATTGAGTAAAAAACTCTTTTGAACAAAAATAATATGAATTGAAATTTATATTTGAGACATAAAATTATTACTAAAAATGTAAAATAATTTTGAAATTCGTAAATATCAACATTTTCTGTTAAAAACTCGATATTGATTTGAAACTACATTATTCAGAAAATGAAAGCTCAGTTTGATTCCATTTCTCGGGCGCCATATTAAGTAAAGCTCATGCCGAGCTTTTACGTAACGTAGAGGGGTGCTACGCGCTACGCGTAGAAGAGGCGATGAAATGGCGGGTGAAAGGCATCGTAAGAACATTTCGAAACAGGGCCTGGCAAGAACTATTATTCCGGAAAAATTACATACGTGGGGTTTATTGGTCGGGCGGTCTGAATTCCAAAGACCTTTTATTGTTGAACATGAACGGACTCGAGTTGGGAGGGAGTAAGGGAATAGTAGTAGGGTATGGAAATCCTCTTAGCCAAGTGGACTAATATTAGTCCAAATAATATATTATATTTTACTATAACTCTCAAATATACTATTAGAAATAGTCACTTTTTAAATTCATCATTTTTGGCAAAAGTTTCTATTATATTATCGAATTTTTTTTAGATATTCTATAAAATGATTGCATTACGTTGCCCAGCTCTCATTCTATATTTAACTCGTATACTTACACGGCCGATCGTTTCAATTCTAAACTCCGGCTTATGGGCCATTTCATAACATTTCGTCTGCGTCTTCAGACACTTAAGACCGAATTTATAGACGAAAAGGAGCTTTCAGCCCTGACATACACTTTTATTAACGCCCTCCGTTTGACTTTGCCTATGACCATATTATTTTCGGATGATGCCATATACTTTTACCTTCGTTGAAGCGGTGAATTTTTTAATATTATTAAAGGTATCTAAATTATTTTTGGAAAAACATGTGACGTATATTTTGTTGAACGTTTGAAGAGTTATTGAGAATCGAGCCAATATAGAAATTTAAGGTGACCATCATATTCAATAAGTAAATAGTTAAAATTATATAATTAATAATATTTTGAATTTTATATCGAATGGAAAAACAACTACTGAGTTGTTTTTTCCAACATGCCCTTGTAGTATACAATGTCCCTTTTCGGCCGACTATTGTAAATTCATTAAATTTATTGAATGTCCTTTACTAGACAGTTGTAAATAAAAGAGATAATAGTAATTAAAAAAATCATGGTCTGCGTAAAAAAATGATAGAAATATATATAATTTAGAAAACAGCGTCAAATGTAGAAAAGTATAAATGAAAGTTATGGAAATACTAGAATAAAAACCTTCATACTAGAAACAATTATTATAATAGATTTTTGCTGAAGCTAAACAAATAGTTTTTCAAAGGAATTTGAGTAAACTATTAAAAACTCACTTTTTTTATAAATGTATATTCATTATTTTTATCTAGTTTTTATCTAGTTATTCGTATATATATGTATATATATATATATTATATATTATATATATATATATTATATATATATATATATATATATTATATATATATATATATATATATATACATATATTGTGTTTGTGAATATAAAAAATATGTTTTTCCCAAATAATTGTGATAGATCAGTTTTTGAAGGTGAATTCATATAAAATCTAATCTATAAAGATAAAAATTATTCAAGATAGAATCAGCATCAAAGTTTTATTTACTGCAGTCTTTTCTAACCAGTTTTATTGATTGAAATAATTAAATTTTAACAAAGGGCATGACTTTCAATAAGACTCAATTTTACGCGTTTAATTTATCGATTTTATCAGTCATCAATATGATTGAATTTTGAATATCAATATTTTCTGTTACAAAATTTTAATGGAATACGCAATCAAAATCGATGAGGTTATAATTTGTTATGTGTCATATATTATCAGCAAATAAGCAGTTCCTATGGAAGATATAATGAAATATTTGCCTGTTAGACTTGTTTTTACGATGAGATTTTATATAAGATAATTTTTAAAAATACTATTGTAATCCGCCGTCGACAACAAAGAAATCTAAATTTATTATTATGATTAAGAAAATTTTCAAGGATTTTGATCTTTGATTATTGTACTCGGTTCTGATTGTGTACCGAACATTATTTCAACATTAGAACTCCATACAATATTATTGAAATTTATTGAATTTCTTGGAGTATTAAGTAGGCATTAGGTTTAAGGTATCTTTCCATCGCAGTTTAGGATTTAAATTAGATTTAATTTTCAATTATCATTTTTCTTACCGATTTTGGAACCAGACTTGCACCACCCGCATGTCCAGGCCCGTGTCCTGCGAAAGCTGCTCTCTTACATGTCTGGCTGGTTTCGGGCTATTATTATAGGCGCTTTTCAGGGTCTCTAACTGTTTGGCCGTAATTGTCGTCCTGGGCCTCTTATTTGGTTGATCCCCATCCAAAGAACTGCCATCCAATAAGTACAGACCTGCGTCCACGTACAGAGAGAAACCATTGTTAACATCACTGCACTGCAGTGATTAGCTAAAAAGAGGCGATCTATTGTTGAATACTTTGTTGAACACGATTTAGGCCCCCGCGATGAAGGAAATGGAATTAAAATCCGTGAATTGAAAAAGATACAGGACAATTTGAAAAAAGTTAAGAATAGAGCTTTAAATATTAAGCTCAAATATATCGTTGGAATAAATTCAATAAATAAAATTCAATATTTTTGCCCAATTTTTAAATAAATTCTGATTCCCAAAAATGCTAATTAATTTTGTGAATAGATTTATTTTTATCTTGGCGATAATGACTTTAAAATATTGTATATTGACGATTTTGGATTTAAGATACTTGCAGCGAATTAGAGTCGCTCTTGTTAGCTTTTTCTGTCATGCCACATGAATACAATAAATGCTACAATTGAATATAAATAATACACAACAATTAGTATCAATTATTATAGTCTATATGAAAAATAGATGAATATATACATAATTGAAAAATAGATAAATAATACGTAATGGATTATAGTTTGAATTTAATATTTATCAATTTTCTCTACAAATACAAATATATCTGATTGATACTAATAGTACCATTAACCTTATGAACCCGAATTATCAAAGTTATCAAAGTGGAATTCCTTTTTCAATCGTTTTTGTCTCACAAACTTTCTGATAACATATGAACTCTCCAAGTAAACTATGAACTTTCTCTGATAGACGACATTAAGGGACAAATTTTTTGATAAAATATAAATTTTAAATTAGTACCATGTTTACACACACTAATTTTTGGCAAAGAAATATTTTACTTTAATAGATGGCAACTGCATTTTCATTTATTTTCAAAAACTTATCCTTTTTCTCTTGGGAACAATATTAATAATACTCCAGTCATTATAGTAAATTCACCTTGGAATTCGAGATACTCAGCTGTAAGTCTGTAAATACTTGTATTTTGCACCCTAAAAGTTATCTCAAAACCTACATATGTTGCGTACACCCTACCATATGTAGGTTTTGAGACAACTTTTACGGTACAAAATACAAGTATTTACAGACTTACATCTGGGTATCTCGAATTCCGAAATTTTTACCTAATTTAAGCTTAAATGACTGGACTATAAGGCCAGGAGCCAATTCTCGGATAAAAAATAAATGTTATGCTGATGCTAGGTTACGGGTTTATATTCGTATGAGTTGGTAGTCACAAATAGTTTAAAAGCAATGTATTTGCTATGCAATTAGGTATTTTACACATAAAACCTGGCATCATGTATGTATTATCTGAGAGACATTAAAAATTTAGTTATTGTTTTTGACATTTGTGAATTTTGGAGGTTACGTTTTATGTGTGAAACGTCTGACTACCAACTCATACAAGCATATACCAGCAATATAGAATTACCATAACATGTCTATTTAATCCGAGAATCGGCCCCTAACTTATCTAGTGTTGCTTCCAAGTACAGGTGGATATATTTTTGAAAATAAATAAAAATTTAGTTGCCCACCATTTAAGCAAAATGTTTATTTTCGTCAAAAATGTGTGCCTGAATCAAAGTTGGTGAATTTAATTTTTTTTATTGATTTTTCATGAACTCAAAATTATCTAGAGGAAACAGTTTCAAATACAAAAAAAACTGCTATAGAGGTGCCCAAGTGTATCAGCAATTATAAATTAGATCTTTTGTTCATTTTTTACATCGGTTGGCAATTGTGCGTTTTGGAGGTTAGGTTTAATGTGCAAAACGTCTGGCTATCAAGCCATACATTACCATAACATTTATATTTAATCCGAGAATCGGTCCCTAACTTGTCTAGTGTTTCTTCCAAGAGAAGGTAGATTGAAATTTGAAAATAAATAAAAATTTAGTTGCCCTCCATTAAAGCAAAATATTTGTTTTCACCAGAAATGTGTGCATGAATCAAAGTTGATGAATTTAATTTCATTTATTGATTTTCTTTGAACTCAAAATTATCTAGAGGTAACAGTTCCATATACAAAAAACTGCTATAGAGGTGCCCAAGTGTATCAGCAAGGATAAATTAGAACTTTTGTTCATTTTTTACACCGGTTGGCATAATTGTGCGTTTTGAAGGTTAGATTTTGTGTGTAAAACGTCTGGCTCATACAATCATATACCAGCAATATAGCATAGCCATAACATTTCTATTTAAACCGAGAATTGGCTCCTAACTTGTCTAGTGTTGCTTCCAAGTACAGGTAGATACATACGTGAAAATATAGTTGCCCTCCATAAAGTAAGATACTAGTTTTTTGTCAAATATATGAGTTTACATCAAAGTTGGTGAATTTAATTTTATTTTTAGATTTTTCTTGTACTCGAAATATCTAGAAAAAGGTTCCAAATACAAAAAAACTACTATAGGGCTACCCAATTGTATCAGCAATTACAAATTAGATCTTTTGCTCATGTTGGGCGCTAATCCAATAAATCGCCTTCTACTACTTCTTATTACTATTTCTACTAAAATTTTGGGACACTCACACTCACCTTTGGCCTTCGCGGCCTCGTAGTCCGGCTTGCACACAAGTTTTCTGTCTTCCATCAGATAGAATTCGTCCCCGGTGTTGAGTTGTCTGGCGCACATGGCGCAGCAGAAGCACTGCAGGTGATAGACATGCTCCTGCGCCCTCCGGACGACCTGCGTAGGCGGGATGCCCAACTCGCACCCGGAACACTTCGTGCCGTACCGCCTGCACCGACAGCGCGCGCACACATGCGAAACACACACGGTTATTGCGATGGACAAAAGATAATTGACACAGGATAATAGATTTTTTTTATCAACAATTTATACTAATTTCCAAAATAATTTTGAACCTACATATCAATATCGGGTTTATTGGGGTTCAAAAGTCTGCGGGTGAAATTATTATCTCAAAAATATATATGTAGTTTTTACCGATAATATTTTAAAGTAGAGGGCAAAAGATGTATAACAAGCCATTACCTAAATTCATGCGTCGTCACTAACAGAAGATAAATAGACATGTATCAATATTCAAAACAAAAGATTTTTTGGTCCGAAGTTTTTGCATTTTAAGCACTGTTGTTTAGTTTATGATACTTGAATGTAACTTCTAAGTATAAACCATTTAATTGCTTTATAAGATGTATTGTTATTTATAAGTTAGACTCAATAGTTTTATATTACCTTATATAAAAGTTTACATGGGGTTGCGGAAAAAGGATCAACTGAACCTGACAAAGGTTAAACCATACGAAAATTGAAATTATTCTTAACATTATAGTTATTTTTACTTCTTATTCAAGAAAAACACATTTAAAATACTACATTTTTCTATTCTCCAATATTTTATTCTGAGCACCGACAAACAACCCCTAAATGTATCTAAAACTCTGTTGCTATTATATACAGTATGTCTAGGAAATGATGCAATCAATTTCAAGTATTCATAATAAATTCGAAGATATAATAATGCCTACTAATGCCACATTTCAATAACGTCAATTTTCTTTTATTGAATTTTATTTTTGGCCTTAAACATAAACAATATACTTGAAATTTCAAGTGCCTATTAAATCATATTCAATACAGCACAATCATTACATTGCATTAATTTTGCGTAGTTTTATTAATAAAAAAATATCTTGAAGTTACATAAACTTGTAGAAGACAAAGTTGGACACATTTTTTTATCAAAGTATCTACTTATATTAGAGTTGATTTCGTTGAAGTAGATACTTATATTAAGTTTTTATTTTTTACTCGAATTATTTTATTATAAAACTGTCAAGTACTTTAGCATTTTATAATCCTAATTAAATAGTAGATTTAGTAATAGTAGATTTTTAATAACGGACCAGTGTTGACCAATTTTGAAAATTTTAGATTCATAGCTCAACAAAAAGTCTTAATTCTAGAAAACCTGGGGCAATTGTATCATTATTTTTGACTGTGGTCTTAGAAATTCTATTTACGATTACAGGTACAAAGTTTAAAAGAACAAAAACAATGAAAACTAACCATAATAACCGAAAAATGGTTACAATTTCACTAAAGATTTAAGTACTTATAGTATCTAAAGCTCTGTATATTATGATTAATAATTGAATTTTGAAAACATGTTGATATGAAGCAAAATAAAAAAATATATGATTGGCGCAAAAAATATAAATTTTAGGGCTTTTTGGGTTGGGTATCATTAGTATAAATAAAAATATAAATATGAATTCAAAATTTTTGATGAAATATAAATTTTAGAGCTTTATTAATTATGTCAGGTATATTCAAAGAGTGTATGGCAAAATTGCAGTATTTTCATTATTGATTTAATAATTTAATTATATTCTGTAGCAGATCAGAATAGTTTTTAAAGTATTTCACGAGTTTTGTCAATATTTACTGTAGGGATTGTTAAAATTAGCTAATGCCTTCATATTTTAGTGAAAATATTGACGGTTTGTTCTATTAATTTTTAGAACTTTGCCAAAAAGAAGATTTATCACAGCAGAAATTATTCAGATAAATACATTATTTCTTCACAGATGTAGTTATTGTAATAAAAAATTTAAATATGCTACTTTCTGGTACTAATGTAAAATAAATTGCAATACAATCATTAGGAAATGCCATCAAATTGATCAGAACCAGAATGCGCATGACCAGTCTTCGTCAGTTTCGGATAGTTTAGGGTTGGAAGGAATGAACCCATTTGGGCTAGTTATATTAACAATGATTGAACTATTAAAAAAGTTCAGAATCAAGGGTGTAAAAACCAAAATGTAATGAATCATTGGCTTTTCCTTTCCAATCTGAATCTCCAATCGCAATTAAAATACTTGTCGGAAAAACCGTACGATTTTCAAATGCAAAATCTCGTGATAAACACGGATATAATATTATCAGAGATACAAACTCGCTATTTTTAAATTCGAAAACGATCGTTCCATCATCGTCGTATCGTATCGATGATAAACTAGAAGATGCCCGTCCGATGTAGTTCTGTGACCCCGCACACACTTGTCTGTTATCAAAGCGATGCTCCTTGTCTGTTGTTTATTATCGTGAATTCTTATCAAGCGCCGCCACACAGAAACTACATATATATATATATATATATATATATATATATATATATATATATATATATATATATTTATCAAGTAGCGCGTGAGATTGTGCTCTTTTACGGATTTCTCTCTAAAACACGGCAAACGGCAAACGGATCATGAATGTACGAGTTTATTACATTACAGCTGTTGTTATGTCATTGAAGTTAAGGATTACATAAGTTTGTGAAACTGACAAAAACTAAACAGCAACGATATTATGTTGAATCTATGTTATACTATAGAGTGAGACTATTAGGACCCCTCCCACCCCCTTGGTAATAATTGGTGATATTTTAAATTAACGTCCTACTTTTTTGCTCAACCTACAAAAACATTAAACTTTTGGACTTTTCAGAGAAAATCTGGGTTTTTTATGAAATTCATGTAAAAAATATATACTTGTGATATCTTACTAAGCCCCCCTCCCATACTTGATATTTTATGATTTGGTTAAACCCTTCACCTTTAAGCCTCACATGATTAATAGCCCTGTTAGCTAGTTTATTTTTGATAAAATACTGAATCCGTTGAATCAGAAATAAAAGCTCACTCGCCTTTAACTTAGTTACTAGCTACAGTCGAATGTAAAGAGTAAAAGCTCTCTCGCTTTCAACTTAGCTACTATCTACAGTCGAAGGTCCAACTTCAGAGATAAAATCCGAAAAAAGTTAATGATATTTTTCACCTACGTTAATCCTAACAATTGCTTTAATAACATCAAAAGGACGTTATTAATAATTCATTTATTTTAATAATTTAGCAGTGATACTTACTTAAAGAAATCTTCCTTGCAGTAGAGTTGCCCGTTCCTCGCAAAGCATTTGTCTGCGAGTTGGGCACCACATTCGCTGCATTGCAAACACTTTGCATGCCAAGTTCTTTCTAATACTTTTAATATGAATCTGTCCAATATTAATTCATGGCAGCCCCCGCATTTCGGAATACTCGCTGAAAAATATAATCGACTTTGTTAGATCATTGATAAAAATATGAGCAAAAAAAAAAATTGTAATAATAATTTCTGTGTTTTGTAATTCAAAATAATTTATATATTTATATATATTTTTATATATATATATATATATATATATTATATATATGTATATATTCATATATAAACGTTGCAGAGATGTTGTATCCAAATATATAAATATGCATACATAATAAACACACATGCTTCCATTTTTGACAAAAAAGAAGGCTCCTTCTTTACTTACCATAATGAAGAAGTTCAAAATAAATAGGAATAGCATAATAATCATATAATATAAAGGATATGAAAATAGCATTATAATGTAATATTGAATACAAAAATTCAATTTTTTTATATTTTAAAATTAATAAAAAAATGTATAATAAAATATAATGTATATGTTGTAAAATCATTTATATAAAAATGTATCAATTTTTAAAGCACCTAATTCATGATTGTTCATTTTCCACATCTAAAAACATGAGCATTAAATAATAAATATATATAAATAATATAAGATTAGTATATAATTTAACTTATATCCAATCTTATTGGTCATATAAAATTGAAACTTACTTGGTGAATTTTAATTAAACTAAATTAAAAATAAATTACCCATTTGCATTTTTGCAAATTCAAACACTAAAAATGATGTTTATATTTTGGATAATATTCACTACTAACTGCGATATCTCTTTACGATTTCTTATATACTAAAATTTAATAGATAATAATTACGAGCGAGCTTTATCGAACATATGCGAAAATTTAGTTAGTGTGTAATAATACTATGTAGAAAATCTAAAGAGCTCGAGATATAATCTGTAATGTTGTATAGCAATTTTATTTCATTGTAGACAGTGAAAAATCTGAAGTAGGTACTTACAATTTTCAATGGAGAGTAGTGTATTAATTTTTTACAGCTCGTGTTATTTAATAGAAAATCATTTAATTTATTCTGAATATACACTAAGATAATTTAAATATTTAAAAAATAGTCGTAAACTATTTTATTGTATATAAGTACTTGGAATTATTCAAATAACCTATGAATACTTTTTCCGTCTCATATACAACTATTTTTAACATTTGGTGACCCCAACCACCAGTAATGCATTTTCATTTTTGCTCTGGCATTTGTGATTGTCTAAGCTTCAAATTAAGGAAAAAACTAATTTCATATTTTGTAACAAATTATTTCTTAGTTTGTATCAAATAAAATAAACGCAATTTGCTAGTGCTTTTAATGCGAGCAAAATATTGCGTCATTTGCACACCTAAGAATTTATTGTTTTCAAATGCCATCTCAATTGTTTACATGTATATTTCTAACATGGAACAGAACAGAAAAGCTGATTGAGAACTTATCGTAACAGGTGTGAATATGAATGTTCATTACACACGCAATATTTTTTTTATTTAAAAGGCCTCGTTTCTAAAGATTTTTTTACCTGTGGATTTTTGATATCAAGGGATTAGTCGGTGTTAGAACAAGTGTTAAACATGTAATTGACGTAAAACAAACAAGATTCATAAGATCAGTTCCCTTTCACGTTATCAAGGCGTGATACTATCATCTAAAAATGTACTTGAATTCAAGAACCTGATGCCATTTGCAAGATTCTATATAAACATGTGAACTGTGCGTGAAAGGCTTTCAAGAGTTCTAATTAAGTTTATAAGTATTTTTGAGAAGATAGGAATCGGATATACGGTGGTTTCGTAGAAGATCGATTTTTTGTAACAAACAAAATTTAAACGAAATTTCAAATAAAAATTTCGTTACTTATTACCCTGGCTTTAATAATATATTTCTAAAGTCAACTATTGCACATTTGGATAAAAAAATATTTTATACCAGTAAATAAGCTTTAATTTGTTCTATATAATAATCAACAAAATCCTGACAAAATAATCAATGTACTAAATTACACCAGAAAATATTTTAAATATAATTCTTATGATTTTAGACTCAAAGTGCCAGATTTTCTGATTTTTATGAGCGATGAGATCATAAAATTATATTTGCAATTGCCCAATAAATCAAAGCATAACAACAAAAAGTGCTTTCATCATGATGTCTGCATTTTGTTCCAAATATTAATATTTATGATCCCAAACAATGTACCCTGAGAATGACTTTTCGCGACTTTTATCCACGATGTCGTTGTGATATCTTAACTAAACGATAAGGAACAGCAAAACCAACAGAAAATATGTTTAATATTAGATTAGTATCTTATTTACGTAATATTTCGTAGCGGTCTAGACCAAAGAGTAGTAAATGAAGGTCGCGATAAGAAAAGCTTCTGCTAAATTATTCTGTCTGAACTGAATCATTTAGAAACCAAGCAAAATAACTGACCAATTTTAACATTGATATTTGAAATATATTTGTAATTAAATGGTGCATCTATTTGTTAAGCAAAATAATTAGTTTTTATATATTTTACATGTTTAATGTTAAGAATTGCTGAATGAGGACACCCATTTAGTACTAAAACGTACGAAATAAGTATCATTTAATATCTAGTATTAAATTAGTATTTAGTATGGCAGTAAGTATATCATCGTCAATTTACTGTATTGAAATGATTATGGGTTAATAGATTTTTGCAAGTTTCATAGAGATATTTCAGACTTTGCCAGTGCTCATGATTTATTTTGTAAAAAGGACATCCAGGAAATAATATATTTAAATTCTAAACTTTTATGCTTTTTATAATATATGCTTTGACAATCTTTCTTATTATCAGTACACTATTACATCATAATTTATTTTAATGTCTTTAATTTTGAGCTTTTGGATGAATTGGTTGATAGATGAAAATGTAATGAAAATTTGTGCTGTTTGGGTCGAGATCTTTGAAAATTGAATATACAGACATTAAAATTTTCATTTCTACTTATATAGTTGTCTACTAATTTTAGTAATGCAATAGCAAACTAGCTGTAAGTGGAATTCTGTCTTAAGGCAATTAAGGCATCGTGCCTTAAGGCAAATTGCTGGAACTTCCTGTACCAAAAATTATAATTTTTTTAAAAACGATTAACATTTTTGAAAAAAAAATTACTTTGAAAAAATAAGATTTTTGGGAAACTATAAATTGGACAAAAAATAACTTTTTTTTGAAAAAAAAAATTTTTTTAAAAAAAAAAAAATTTTTAATTTTTTTTTTTGAAAAAAAAAAAATTATTTATTTTGACATATTGTGGAAGATCTGAACTTTTTTTCAAAGCAATCGTACTGCTTTAACTGCATAGGCACAAAATATAAAGCGCGTAAGCGCCGCGTCGCTGTCTAACGCATAAGCATTGGTACGGAACCCATAGGAATGTTGACAAAATGTATACTTATTGTTAAAATCTCTATAAAATATCTGATAATTTGATGTGCATATGTCTAATGATCCTTTTTGACCGCCAAATGGCTCATTTTTTAACTTTTTCCTCCATATCTCCGAAACCGCTAGACCTACCTTCATGAAAATTTCATCGATTTTTCATCTTGTCAATACAAGTGAAATGTTTTTTGAATTATTCAAATCGGGCGATCCGTTCTCTTAAAAACTGAGTTACCGTTTTCGGCACTTTTTGCCCCGTATCTTCGGAACGGCTAGACCTGCCTTCGCCAAAAACTAATCAGCACGTCTCCTTATCAATACGAATCGAATGTTTTTTGAATTATTCAAATCGGTTGATCCGTGTTCCTGAAATCGTCGACGAAAATTTGTATCCGCACATACATACACACACGTACATACATACACACACACATACACACACACATACACACACACATACACACACACACACACACACACATACATCCATTTTTTCTAAGGTATGCCAAAATGTTCAGAAACCTTTGAAACGTAAAGATATATGAAAATTTTCATTTTCGATTTTTTTGCGATTACTATAACTTACCCTACGGGAAGTTAAAAATTATATTTATTATATAATACAATGCATATTACTGTAGTAATTTAATATAATGAATATTTTATAATGCAATTAAAAAAGGTTTCATTGACAATATATATTTTTAGCAAATTTTTTACTAACTGTTAATATACTACACTTTAGTAAAATATGTATAGATTTATGTAGATTACGAATGTAGATTCAAAACTACTTAAGATTAAAAAATATCAATTTTTATCAAAACATAAATTTTGATCATATGATTCGAACTCAAGAGGCTTGTCCGAATTCCATGATCAATTGATTCGCAGATATTAATTAGATATGTTTATTAATATCTATTTTAAAATATAGATATATTTATATATGATTATGGATTCTAATTTTTAATTATTCCCGGAAAACTTAAACTTAAACTTAATCTTACTATAGGGTATTATTTTTCAAGACGCTGTTTATTTTTTTGATAACAATAAGGTATTTAATTTATATTTAGTATTTATTGTTAGAAAAATTCAAGTCAATTTGAACAAAATTGATTTTCCTAACATCAATCTATATTCTAATTAGAATCACATATAAGCAGGATATTTGCTTCACAAATTATCCATTATATTGACTTTATAATCAGAAACTAAGGATAGCTTTGCTTTTGCTTTAAATGAGCTTTTAAGTATTTTTTATTATTAATGAGCCAAAGCAAGGACAAAATTGATTCTATTAGAATTAATCGATATTCCAATTAGAATCATACATACTAAGAATATTTGGTTCACAAATTAATTTAAGGTATCGATTATAATGACTTCATAATGATAAATTGAGGTGACATGAGCTTTTACGTGCTTACTTTATTTATATGGTAATTATTGCAAAAAATTATATTTTTATATCAACTAATTGGAATCAATATTCCAATTAGAATCATACATACAAAGAATATTTGGTTCACAAATTAATTTGAGGTATCTATTTTAATAACTTTATAATGATAAATTAAAGAGACATGAGCTTTTACGTGCTTCCTTCATTTATATGGCAATTATTGCAAAATTTGATATTTTTTTACCAACAACAATTTTATTTTATTATATATAATAAATAAGGCTGTATCATTGATTTTAAATGTACATCTCAAATATAAAATTGGTTAATAAACAGTGATAGTTTAATTATGAAATATGTATGATATATAAAGTAATTGACTGAACGGTATGAACGTGAGGAGAGCACTTAATTTATTGCACTGTATCAAGATAAAATTAAAACAAAAGTGAAATTAAAAAGAAGTTTTTTGATAAATAAGACATAAACAATAGTGATATATCTGTTTATAATTCACTGTACTATTCAAATGATCTTACATAAGAAAACGTCCGGCAAGTGATCCAACTGTATCGGCGGAACTCTGATGTCAGCCTGAATGTCAGGACTTGAGGACGGCGGTGTTAGGGATTCGCTTCTGAACAGCATCATTCTCACTCAATATCTTTATAGAACTCAGAACTAACTAATCGACTATCTTTAGATCACTAGTATTGACAACAGTAGTAGCAAGTACTCGACATTTTTGGCGACAACGTCAATCGAAATAAAATTGTTTACACAGTTTTTTTATACATAAATTAATTCGATGATTGTAATAATCGCTCACGAGCACATCACGCGTTTTAGGATGATGATATGCACGTTATCACAGACACTTTTATCACACACATGCGCGCTCGTCGGCCGTCGATTTGACACTAAGACCGTTCTCATATGACCGATAGGACCGCGTGCGCTTAGAATACATATGTTGCCCCCACTACACGAGTGGAACCGAATGTGTGAATTGATCCCTCTTTTCTTCTTCTACTCTTCATGTTGCAATGTTTTCTTTTTTCATCGAGCATTTTATTTCGCTCACCCTCCGAACAAATTTCCCGGAGAGCGCTCGCTCCGCCTATAGATGAACCGGCGCGCACTCCCAGCCACGCGATGTGTGGACAGAACTTGGGCTGGGAATGGAACAACTATTCAAGTCTACTTATTTGGAACTTAGTAAACTCGTTATTCATTTTGTTGGACGTTAATAGCTTTTATCATTTATTGCTATTGAAACTGATTTGAACAATTTAAAGCGGTTACGCGGTTGGTACAATGAGTAGCGATACGTCTGCAATCTATTTCTTTGCACAATAAACACCATTTATTTATTTTTTTCATATAGTACTTATTTTTACACCACTCTTAAAATGGACAACAAATAACACTATAGAAATAAAAAAATGACTTGAAGAATACAAAATCTGGTCATTGACACAGATTTGAAAAATTGACTTCTTGATTAAATTCTTTTTCAATCTTGCAGTTATTTCAAATTTAGTATTTAAATTGATTTGCCTTAAGCAAAACCTATCAATATTAAATTAGTGATTAAATTAATTATGTATTATGTGAAATACAATACTTATTTTTTAATCTTTTATATTTATATTTCAGGACGCAATAGGGGTTAACTGGCTGATTTACTTGCAATCGCTCTTCCCAGGTAATTGTTAATTCATAAGTTTAGTGCTATTAGTATGCTAATATTTATTAAAAACGTAGACTCAAATCAAATTTTTTAAAGCAAATAAAATCTCTCCAAAATGAGTGCATCCAAAACCAAATTGGACAGTAGAATATGATTGTTATTTTAAGTGTAAATTTAAATATCTGTAGATGCCAATATCCTATCAGAATCAATCAATATTCTAGTTAGAATCATATATACGCAGAATATTTGGTTAATAATAATAAAAATTAACATCAAGATGTAGGAAGTTAATCCCATAGAGTAAGATATAGTAATCGCAAAAAAAACAAAAATTAAAATTTTTGCATATCCTAGAAAAAATTGATGTGTTGATAATGTATGTGTGCGTTTGTGTGTATATGTGCGGATACAATTTTTTGTCGACGATTCCGAGAGTATGGATAAATCAATTTCAAATTATTTAAAAAACATTCTATGTGCCACAAACATTTAGTTTTCCGAAAAGGCAAGTGCGTTAGTTATGAATAAACGAGGCAAAAAGTTCCAAAATTCAGATTCAGAAAACATTTTACAGTATAAACGAAATGAAGATGCGACTAATATTTTGGAAAGGCAAGTCCAACGGTTTCAAGATTTTGAAAAATTTTGAAATTCAAATATTCAACATTTGAAAAAAGTTGAAAAAAATTCAAAAAGTCGATTTTTTTCTAAAATTTTAAGCGATTTGCTTTCAGGCACAATATAATGCACCATTAATTTTTTAATAAGTTTCCATTAAGTTCCCAATACGAATGATCCAGAAAGCATTTTACTTGTATAAAGAAGATTTGACTGATATATTGGAAAGGCATGTCCGATGGTTTCAAAATTAAAAAAAATTAAAATTCAAATTTTCAATATTTGAAAAAAGTTTCAAAAAAATTCAAAATGTCGATTTTTTCCAAAATTTCAAGCAATTTGCCTTTAGGCACAACACCATGCACCACTAGTTAATATACTTTTAGTATCCAACCCTTTGATCAATAAAATGAATTTCTAGTAGAGTTCTTTCTCTTTATTTCTAATATCTATTATAATTCATCAAACTTTATATTGAGAACCACAATCTTCAAACCACCATCCCTATCGATCAAACGTCTCCCAGTAAAATTCTAACCAGCTCAGCGCTGCATCGTCGCTCTTGGCGCAGCTTCACGTCGACTTCATCAGGTGTTCTTCGTAAGTTCTTTGTAAAGTTCTTTTAGTTCTTTCTGCATTTGTTCCACGGCCGCCAGACTTATTTCCCGATGCCTATGGGCGTGCTCGCGACTTTCCATCCGCCGCGTCTGAGCAGCGCCACGCCTCGCACGTGTCCCCGTAGGATCGAATAGAGATGCACATACGTACACGTGTCATGAGAGAATATATTTAGAGGAATAAAAGAAAATAGAGAAGGAATTTTTAACAGAGAACTCTGCGAGTTTATACGAGTGTTTTCAGCACTTGCAAAATTTTGAAATAAAAACCCACGTTGTTTAAAGGGGTAGAGATATGAATTTTAGGCGTTTTTTGAAAGGAGTAAGAAAGGTAAACAATATTTTTACTATTTTTTACAGAGAACTTTGCAAGTTTATACGAGTGTTTTCAGCACTTGTAAATTTTTAAATGAAAACCTACGTTGTTTTTTTATATATTTTTAACAGCAATCAGAAGCATACGTCCAATGAGCTGTTGGGCTGAAACTTCTTCTTACTTCGTATTTTTAGATGGTAACCCAATGGTTAATCCATCCATATTTGATGATTTTTGTTATTAGAATTAATCTAATAGGGCTGACTTTTTATTGGTGCAGCAATGCCGGGCAAAGGCTATTTTCACTTGGAAACACATTGCTATCTATATTTCCAAGTGAAAATCGTTGTCACTGCTGCCTGAAAACAGGCTGCTCGAAGTGGGTATCGAACCCGGGACCTCTGAAACAAGTCCCGTCGCTCTTAACCACTTACCTACGGGCGAGCCCACCTACATTGTTTAAAGGGATATTCTGGGCGTGAATTTTGTGCGATTTTTGAAAGGAGTAAAAAGAGTAAACAATATTTTTACTTTTTTGTTTACATGTTATTGATTCTTTTGAAAATATAAAAAACATAGAAATAGGATTAGTCATAAGTTTTAAGTAGGGGGGAGCCTCAAAAAAATGGGCACATGATTAAACCCATGATTTTAGCCTTCCAAACAATCTAAAAAAATGTTTAAAGTATTGTTTTATAATGATGTCGCAATTGTATGAATTACGGGCAAGTTATATTTGTTTTTAAAAAATAGCAACTATTCCAAAATAAAAATATTGTTACCATTTTTTTTAAATTCCCGATTTTTTTAAAAAAATACTGATGATCGGAATTTAGGGATAAGCATATATAGGCCATATTGAATAAAAAGTTTATATGGAAGATACTGGAATAATTTTTAGTAAATAGATCTAGTGGAAGTTGAGAAATTGTGCGTATTTTATTAAAAAAAAAACAGTTTAGAGAAAAACGCGTTTAAAGTTTATCAGAGGAAGGAAATATAGGGAGGGGTTATTGTGAACAAAGAGCTATATCTCCAAAAATAATTTATATTTGAAAAACTTCTTTTATATACTTTTTCTGGAATAATTAATCTTTGGAAATATCAAATAAAATCGATTAAAAAAAATCTAGACCAGAATACACCCTTAAATAAAAATCGTTCAATGTTCAAATGAAACTATCTAAATTATTCTAAATGACATTAATGTAACTTTATATCATAGGATTTATATCACTATAAATAACAGTTTGGCCTATTTTTTTCAAAATGTGCTAACATAAGTTACTATGCTTATCACCATCTATAAATTTATAGTGAATTAATACAATTTTATTATTTAATACCTTCATTATATATCGATGTCATTGCGAATCCTAATTTTTGTAAATATGATTTCTAAATCGAATTGGCAAATTATGGTAAGAATGTCATTTATGTAATGAAAATATAGTACGAGTATTCCTATTAAAGTATGTACAATAAATGACCTATATGATATGAGAGATTCTGCTCAAGTTATTTACTCTTTCAATATGGTTTTGCAAATATAATTTGCGATAAAGCAGATAAAAAATGAAGAACATTTAGAGTCATTTGCTCCAGAAAAAGTTTAACTGGGTTAAATACACATAATTGCAAATGATTGAGCTAAGAAGTGTTTGAAAAAAATTATGATATAAGAAAATAAATACAAAATATGAATTAACTTGAGAATTGGTTCTCTACGTTGAGAACATGTGTAAAAAATTTCACAGGATTTGGTGGAAATAGAGTTATGGTGATAAAACCGGCGATCGAGAATGATTTTCGTGCTACTCCAATAAACGATTTTATAATCCCATCAATGCTAGAAACTAAGGTCTTGTGACATCAAAATTTTATTACTCCGCACATATATCCCGTTCGTATCAGAATACCGATTTATGCAGTTTTGCTTAATCGCCGGACATAGCAGGTCGTTTGAAGACGATCTTTATATATATTTGGTCGTAGAGATCTTTATATTTAACGTTGGCCGGCAACCGCGAGTCTGCACGGTCCATCAGACGGCGGCTGAGCATTCGACGCGGTCACGGCAAGCGTGAGAGGCGCCAGCCAACGAATCAGGCTCGGTCATGGTCATTTTTCGGAACAGGACGTTAAATAAATATCAGATACCCTGATATCCATGTCTAAATCTCTTTTGCGTGGACCCATCATATTGGGTAAATGACAATTTTAAATTAGAAGGTTGCGATTGAATCCAATTGGTTACTGAACTGAAGACGCGACAGACGTTATCCTGTACCAATGATTACAATTTTTTAATATAATATACTAATATTCACCTTAAACGTTTACATAAAAATAATAATTATTGTTTTTTAAATTACTCTTTACGCCAAAATGCATATTCATTTATAGTATGAGCGATGTTAAATGTAGAACTGCTTTAAATAAAATGATGAGTCTCAATTAACACACTATATTGGGAATTGAAGTCTTCTAAACGGTATAACATAACCATAACCATAACATTATACTGGTACTTCATGTTGGATTAAATTAATTTAATTTTATATTATTTAAGATATCCAAAATTGCATCTTCAACTTCCCCTAATCGATATCGTGAAGGCCGAATTGTATGTATTCATTTTTACTTTCCCATTTGTTATAAAGTGAAAATTTTACGATTTTTAAAAATATTGTGGAAAGATTAGTAAAAGATGCAAAGAAATTATATATTGAAAAAAAAACTAAACTGAAAATTTAATATCCGAATCTTGTGTTGGCGCCCCCTAAGGCGTGCGCTCGTATTTTCCGCAAGCATCTCCTTAAATGTGGGACTGGCCCTGATTAATACTTAATTTCATATTTTAAAAGAATTAATTTGTCATATCCTGTTCATATATGTATCATTCAATCTGCCATACATGTACTGTATTTATATTATTTTAATTTCTGGCATATCTCAGTTGCTTTTTGGCAATAATAATGTAGACGTTTAATTTTTCTTATTCATAATCATAAATTTATTATACATATTCTAATATTATTCATAAGTAAATTGAAATTTTTGGCAGATGATAGTTTTTATTTGTTTTCAATGCAAACAATGGCATGTCGTTTTTTTGAATTTTTTTCCATTTATTTCTACAATATTGCACATACATCCCAGTACTTTATAATCACATACATCCTAGAAAATTTCCTTAACAAACTTCAGAAAGATTTATTGAAATCCGCATAATCGTTTAGAAGGAATATACAGTGAGTGCTTGTAATTTAATATGAACTTTATATAATAGCAATAGAACTCAAATTGATTCTACGTTTTAGTTAGAAAACGTTTGTATGAGAAAAAGAAAAGGGCTGTTTTTAGGGTTTTCTCGGCAATTATTGGATTTTTTTCTCGCCTTAAGAACCATCCTTGGACTTCAACGAACATTTAAAAAAAAAATTGGCCAAATTGGTCCAGGCGTTGCTGAGTTATGAACTTACCAACACATTTTGCGATTTATTTTTATATATAAGAAGATAACCAAACATAAAGTTTATATTATATATACCCTTAGACACCATGTATATACGAGGCAATTGCAACTATAATGTTTTAGTATTAATTATACAGTATTTCACTTTAGTCTTTTATCTTTTTTCTTCTCTATTTCCTCTGACAAATGGCACATCATTACAAATCCAGTAGTGTGTTTCCTTGATTTGAAAACTGCTCAGTTATAAATCTTAATCAGTAACAATCCCTCGACCGTCCGTTCGGTTGTTTGGCTTCAATTTTCGAAAAGGGAGCGATCATATAGTGTATCTATAGAATTTAGCAAGGCGTGCGCGCGCCTAATTTGATTTTGACTCGAAAGTCGCGTGTCGAAACGGTTCCCTCAATTCCCTCGAGCAAACCGCGGATCGCGCTCAAACAACATCCACCCACGGTTCATATTTTTCAGACGCGCCAGTTACAACATTCTTAATTAAATCTAAAAAAAACTTTGGTAAGACACTTTAGCGCGATAAATGTGGTATATGATTGTGTAAATAATGTAATTGTAGCAAATGGGATCTCTATTTGATCGATATTATAGATAAAATAATTTTACCAGAAATTACATATATCAAACATCTATCAGATTTCCAGATATGAGGCCTATATAATAAATAAATTGAAGAAAATACTAATTTTTGTAATTTTTTTTAAATTTCTATTCGAATTTTAATATGAATTTTATACGTCTCAGAGAGAAGTGCCTGCTGTGAGAAATCGTATAATTTATATAATAACTTATGTAATAGTATATATTTATATTCTACATGTCATTATATATATATATATATATATATATATATATATATATTCAGCAATGTCATACGTATATTTATTTTTAAATGCATGCTTGAGTCTTATTTTCATGATGATCGTATGCATTCTAGTGATAGTATAGCAATTAGTTCTAAATTTTTCTATGTATTTTTTATCAGAACTTGTATAATATCACTTATATAGATTCGGGAATTCATTAACTCAAAGATTCTCCATTATTTCATTTTGTAATTACAACTGTTTCAACATATGACGCCTAGTAATTGTTTTGATTAATATAAAGAAAATAGGATATTTCAGGATGCCCAGTGGTGGTTTTAATATTATTGTTGTTGAGCAGTATTATTGAAAGCGATCTAGTTCAATGTAACTGAATATTTCCAAATCTTTCAATGTAATTTTTGTCAGCACTTATAGCTTCAGGTATTCATTAGCTCAAAGATTTTTTTTCAATTTTATTTTGTAACTACAACTGTCTAAAAATATGACTACCTAGGAATTTTTTTGATAAATATAAAAAAGAAAGAACATATCAGGCCCCCCTTTAGTACCCCTAATATTGTTGAAAATTTAAATTTGAATTTCATTATCATCTCACTAGTGAATAATTTATTCAAGTTATTTTATCGAAAATTGAATTGTTGTGAATGAGTGAGCTTTTTTCAAAATGAAACAAAAACTTATTTTAAACTGCTCGAAGATTTGAATTTAATTTTAATATTAGAGAGATAGAAACTCTCTTTAATACGAATCATCATCTCAGCAGTAAATATTTTTTTTCAAGTTGAATTTTTCATTGACACTTGATTTCTTTTGACTGAGTGAGCTTATTTCAAAATGAGTCAAGAAGTTATTGTAAAGATACTTTAAAAATTCGATTCATCTCAAAATCAAAACAAATTTTAAAATAAAGCTTGAGTAATAGGGTCAATTTATTTCAAATGTGAAATATGGTGTGTATTTTTAATTTTCACCCAACATTCTGCAATTACAATTACTCTAAATTAAGTCGTTAACTTTTATGATTTCTATTATAAATTTGCGGATCATTTTGGTAAATTATTATAACAAAAATGTTTAATATTTCCACACTCGAAAATGAAAAGATCAAACAACCCTGATGATACCGAAGCATTTTGGGATTAGTCACGTGTCCGCGTCGTTACATGATATATGCCATTGTGAAACACGTGACTTAGAGTACTTTTATGAAAAAATAATATCAGAATCTAATTTCTGACATTAATCGTTAATATAAAGAAAACTGTGTAATATACATTTATTGTCTTCATATTTTATTATCAGGAAAAAAAAAGATAAATACCATTTTTGTTGAACAAATGTTGTGAGAGGAGACATATTGCACGACCACAGACAAGACAATTGACTCCAAGTTTTTAAGAATTAAGACTTTTTGTTAAACTATGTATTATAAATTTTCAAAATTAGTCGACTATGAAAATGTACTAAAGTGTGTTGGCAATTTCCATCAAAAGTGCTCACATTTTCTCACAAGTTTTATCAAAAATTCTCACAATCAGGATTGTAAAATGGTAAAATACTCGATAGTTCCATAAATAAATCGAGTAAAAAATCTATCAATATAAAATTGTTTCACCTTTGTATCTATATTTCTGTGAAGGTTTTGTTGAGACCTATCGATTCGGATTCTCTCTGTTTTAAGTTATTAACCACGGTCGTGCAATAAATGTCTTTACGTAAAATACATCGATGCGAAAGAAAACTGTATGATATATATTTATCTTCATATTTTATTATTAGGAAAAAAGATGATTGCTATTTCCATTGAACAAACGTTGTGAAAGCAAACATATTCTACGACCACAGTCAAAAATCACAAAACAATTTTCCAAATTTTTCACAAAATAAGACTTTTTGTTAAACGAATTAAGACGACTTTGAAAATATACTGAAGTATGTTGGCAAGTTCCATCAAAAGTTTGCACGTTTAATCAGGAATGTACAATGGTAAAATACTCGATAGTTCCATAATAAAAAAATCGAGTAAAAATCTATCAATATAAAATTGTTTCACCTTTGTATCTATATTTCTGTGAAGTTTTTGTTGAGACCTATCGATTCGGATTCTCTCTGTTTTAAGTTATTAACCACGGTCGTGCAATAAATGTCTTTACGTAAAATACATCGATGCGAATCCATCGACGAAGGGATTCGTCAGGGTATCTACCGTTCAAGGCAGCGATACGATCCTTTGCGGGCGCAACGCAAAGCCGGGGTCGCCAGTCACCGGGAGTCAGGCCACGGATGACCTGTTTGCCCTCACTCGATGTTAATGACCCACAAGAAGAAACGAAGCAGCTAACTTTGCAGTTGCCAACTAACTAAATTGATAAATTTATTTTTTCAATAATCAGTAAAGGAAATTGGTAAAAGAAAATGTGATTTTTGATTGAGCTCCTAAACTTGAGTTAAAAACATGCGACATCTGTAATTTCATTGCATGCGTTACCATAGTAACCTGATCCTAATAGCAGTGCTAATAATCATCATATTTGCAATGCACAGATTTATGATATACTTAATGACCCGACAGACTTTGTCCTGTACCCATATCTTTACGTTTACCCAAAAGCAATAATTATTGTTTTTTAAATTACTCTTCACGCCAAAATGCATATAAATTTATAATATGATCGATTTTAAATGTAGAACTGCTTTAAATAAAATGATGAGTCTCAATTCGCACACTATATTAGAAATGGAAGTCTCGGCAGCTTTTTGGCAATAATAATGTAGACATTTTATTTTTCTTATTCATAATCATATATTTATTTAAATATTGTCTAGGTTCATAAGTAAATTGAATTTTTTTGCAGATGATAGTTCTCATTTGTTTTTAATGCAAATAATGACATGTCGTTTTTCCCATTTATTTCTACAATATTGCACATACTTCCCAGTACTTTATAATCACATACATCCTAGAAAATTTCCTTAACAAACTTCAGAAAGTTTTATCAAAATCCGAATAATAGTTTAGGAGGAGTATACAGTATACAGCTTGTAATTTAATATGAACTTTATATAATAGCAATAAAGTTCAACTAGATTCTACGTTTTAGTTAGAAAACATTTGTATGTTAAAAAGAAAAGGGCTGTTTTATGGTTTTTCAGGCAATTATTCGAATTTTTCTCGCCGTAAGAACCACCCTTGGATTTCAACGAACATTTTAAAAAAAGAATTGGCCAAATTAATCCAGGCGTTATTGAGTTATGCGCTTACCAACACATTTTGCGATCCATTTTTATATATAAGATTATTTTAGATAATTGTTTATGATGATTGGATCATCTGAATATTAGTATATTTATTTATTTTTTTAACAATGTTTATTAAAATATCAATAAAATTAGATAAAAACAATAAACAAAAAACTTTTATATATTGGCTTCTGTATCTTGCAACCTTTGTACTTGAAAAACATATGTCATATGACATTTAATCAATCGTGAGAGTTCTACGATTGTCGGCTACGTTCGTTCAGCAAGTGACGTCAGAGTCCCCTTCTATCTTTATGTACTTATTTTGCGCTCGACAAGATCTATGTAAGGTCTTTATTTAGAACAGACACTTGTTATTTAAGTAATCATTTGTAACAATATCTTTTATCGGATTTTTTAGCCATGTTAAATTATGCCAATATGCATTAACAATATTGACAATCCAAGGCAAAAAATAGTTTAAATTTATGCAAAAGCAGCACTTTGTTCAAATCAGCATTACTCTAATTCTTTAATATTAATACCGTCTATTCTATAATTTTTATATATAATTATTTCAAGAATTAGCAAGTTCAAGATCAATTTTCTATTGATCTTAAAGTTTTGTTGTTTATAAACGCCCTGCAGGATGCTAATCGTAAATTAACATCTACTCTTGTTCATGATGCAAATAGACGTGAAAAGTTTTTGAATTGTGCTTATAGTTTTTATGGTTAAATTTGCAATTCGATTATAGCCATAGAGCGTTTACCTACTTCTTATAACAATAAGATCGGAAGCTATAAAAAATTAAAATATTATGCTTGCTATTGGATTATTGATCGAACAATATTGAATGATATTTTCTATGCATCTCATGGGATGAGTTAGTAGTCATCCCACAAATCGATGCAATCGGAGATATGGTTAGAATATGATGAGTTTTTCACACATTGATAATATTTATATCTGTCGCTAAATGGCAGCAAAAAATCTGCTCTGGCTCTAAAGTTGGTTCACGTTTTGCTAAAACCTAGAATTGACTATGGGGCTTCTATTCCACTTATATAATTAAAAAGTCAAGTAGAATAATGTAAAGATAAACGGTAAGTATTATTTAAAGTAATTGCCGCTAATATGAAAACATTTAAAAAAATAGCAAGTTCTTCGGCGCGCTTTAATGACATTCCGGTATATTTGGGATGGTCCATTCGTCCATTCCTGTTACCAAATTTTTATGTCTATTAATGATACCATAAGTAATAAATATGTATATACTTTAGTACTGGTAATAATAATGGCAGTTCAAGTGTATAAAGTAGATGGATCATTCAAAAAGTGAAGGCGTCCGCGGTCAAATAGTAAAAGCAATTGATTCCTGGCGTTTTCTCACGTGGAATTTCCTTCTCCTTTCGGACGGACAGCGATTTGTTGAATGCACACACAGATACGACTTGTATTATAGAATGGACATAATTCGTGTATGATGCGTGTCACAAGCCGTGTCGGCGCCGAGGCACGTATGTTTGTTTGTACGGAACACTTTATGACTCCACATCATACATCGTCCGCCTCAGGATTTCAACTATCACTTTTTCATTTACATTTCGCGTTAAATCACAAGGCGACGCGCGAAGGCCCGCAGAACCCAGCGCCATACAATGAGAGTTAACAATAAGTCAGGCACTAAACTGTTTTATTGGTTAGATTGCGTTTTGAAACCTTCCGACGTCTTTCTGTCCATATCTTTCCAAATGCAACAATTTTATTGCAAAATAAAGCTACAAACTGAAATTAAGCGAAAGCTTTGTAGGATTTTCAAGTAAAAAAATCGAAATAGAAATTCAGGTTTTCACTCACGCTTGTGATATGTGAAGCCTAGAAAAAAACTGAATTGTACATGCATAGAAATTATTTAAGATTGATTTTTTTATTGTACACCGATGCCAATATTTGTATTCAATGATGGTGAAATGGTAAAGTAGTAGAGGTTAGTATAATAACGATAATATACACACGTATCAAACAAGCAACTATAAAACTACTACTTGGACTATAGATCCGTAGGGTAGGGCGGGGCTAGAGCAAATTTTTACTTAAACGGATGTAGCTCCTCAAAGAAAAGTCTCAATAAATTGCTTATTGGCTTAATGGATTTGTTGTTTATTGCTTAACAAAAGTGTTAATACTATTTTTTGGTAATAAGTAAAATTTAAAAGCTACAGCTGTTTAAATGCCAAAAGTCAAGTATGCTCAATGTACCCCATAGGTGGGGCAAGTTGAGCACTAAGAAAGTATAATGAAAGCATAGGTTCAATGTCGATTAGTGATGAAATAAAATAAGTTTTGATAACTAGTTCTATATTTATAGTCTATATTGACAGAGAAAACAAAACTTATAGTAATTTTCTTTGAGTAATTAACCAAAAGTAGAATCAACAAAACAATATCGTATTTTAGAAATTATTTTACCATTCAGTATTTTTGTTTAAAATCATTATTTGTTTATATTATTACTCATAGACTTAGCTTAAATCTTAAAAATAATAATTAATTTCTGGAAGTTAATGGTAATTGTCTTAGTGACAGAACAAGTTTAGCAACTATGCTCAACTAACCCCAACTCGGAATTTTAAAATAAAAGTGAGTTTATAAAAAAACCGTGAGAATTATACCCAGAATCTCTGTGCATATTAAAAGTACTATAATTATATGGAAGAATAACATTTACCTGATTAAAAATAAATAACATTTGACTAAACCAGACGAAAAATCGTGATGAATTACGTTTTTACTTTTTGGTCTCAAAATAAACAAAACGCCCGTGAGCCTCACTCATTTGTGCAGCGGCCACTAGCGATAGCGGGATGTTTATTTCTTCCAAACCTCTATCTTTCCGCCATAATGCCTAAACGGACGGTGAATAGTTTTCGAGATATTTCGATTGCTCAACTAGCCCCACCCTACCCTACCATATTTTTCAATATGTATACATATAATTTGGTCAAAATTTATTCCTAAAATCTATCAAATTTAGATTTTAGGTTGAAATAGAGAATATTTCCTCTGTTCGATGGTGGTCTCTGATCCAGGTGATGGCACATCTCTAGGTATAAGGCACTACGTTACCTGTCCAGTGTGTTCCGAAACATGACTTGTTGACTGTATACCATCACGAGTGCGACGAATCGATTCCGAACGCCCGCTTCATTTATCAACGCGTTCGTTCGCACATATATTCGCCATTTGCTCGAATAAGACACAGAGTCGGAAACACAGTTTACCAACAATAACTCGATGATTAAGAAGAAATAAATTATATAGAAAACACCTTTTTGATAAATTTATAGCATTTTTTATTTAGGAATTAAAATTGACCGCACTCTTACCTCCCACTGCCACCCATCACGTGTATTTTAACACCTTGAGAAAATTTTTGAATTTTTCTATTTTTCTTTTTTGCAGAATCTTGGATTTTATTTAATCCGGGTACTAACAAATACACGTGACAACTAACTAAACCCTTTCCCTTTTGTGATATTTTGTGATTTTTGTCTATAGTGATTTAATAGCAAAGTATTGCAAAACGAACGAAAATAAAATTCCAGCTTAACATTATAAAACTTCATGACATAAAACTGACCAACAATAAGCGGCCGTCCTCTCTATTTTCTGCATCTGAATGGAACGTTGTAACAATTATTCCTCGCAAACTGTCACGGTCTTTACACACGCGCATGGACATTATTCATTGGAAAGATCCATTCCGAGACAAATGTATATAATATACATATACATGTACATATACAATTGCAAATTTTCTATAAAAGAACATATATGTAAAGGTGAAAAATTAACAACGAATGTTACAAAACCGTGCCTCGTAAAACGCAAAATACGACTTGTTGAATTGAATAAGAGAAGACAAAGCATCCGCGATTGCTGCACATAACTCTCTCTGAAGGCGTACGAGTCTATCGGCTTTCCTAAACGAAATAATAGATGTACCTGATGCATATAAATGCGGTACTGAGCCAAAGAAAAGTGCCTACATCACGTGCCAAAGCCTGAATACAAAATCCGTGAATAAATGATAAGGAAACAATTTGATTCTCGAGTCGGGGAGAAATTGATCCGTGAGCCTAATATAAATTGCATTGTATGAATTTTCATGTTTTTAGACCAGGCAATTTTTAATTATTCAGCGCGGGATAATTTTTCGAAAAATGCACGCTCATACCATGTGATCAATTTTTCGAAATCGATTTCTGTTTCTCTTATACGACCTAGATGTGCTCAGAAAACTCTATACATTATTATAAAATAGTTAATAAAACGGTTCATCTTTCAACATACATTTCCTACTTATAGCGATAATGGTGCATTATCATTGGCATTGTAAGTAGAGCTTTATTTTGTAGGAAATAGTACTGCATAAAAGAATAGTTTCTTTGCAAAGTATCAAAAGCATAATATCAATGGTTATATTGTGCATTTAAATTTTCATAGTAATGTATAATTTAAATCATTAAATCAGAAATCTGGAACGAAACTGTTATGTTCGACATAGTACTAAAAGCTCTCGGCGATAGCCGTCAAAAGGCGACGTGATTCTGAAAAAGTTTTCATAGGATCACTTTGCATCGGAAAAGCTCTTGTAGTTCATAAATCATTTATATAGTCATACTTACTTTCATATCGTATTCATGTTTATATGAGCGCGTTCTTTTAAACTGAAGAGCATTCATGTCTGCACAATTGCATAGAACGAAAGTCCTTATGTACTTTTTGCTATATAACTTTTCATTATAAGTTAATAATAAAATTTTATATACAACGTTTTTTGCTAACAACTATAGGTAAATAAAAAATTAGAAATGTATTCTGTCAGTCAAAAATTTTGGTAAAGCTGATCAAAATGATTTTTAATATCTTTATATATATATATGGATGGTTGTATATACCCATTTTTTAAAAAAAACTTTCAACAATAATATGTTGTGAAATATTTATATATACTAATAGCAAAGATCGTTTACACAGCATGAGCTTTATGATATCTGAAATGATAAATATAAAGAATATCTTGTTGATAGCTTATATCAAATATCAATACATGTTAGTCAACAATCTGCAGAAAAAACATTTTTTTTAGATAAATATATGTTTTTAGCATAAAACATGACCGATAAGAATAATATTTGATTTGGGAAAACGAAATAAAAAAATAAAAGCATTCTAAAAACACATATTATGTGTAAATTAGTGAACTATAGCTAATATAACAAATTATCAGATAAAATAAAAACCATCGTAGGTTTGAACAAACCTACATATTGGCTTCGTTAAAAAGCATTTTGGAGCTAATTAAGGCTTTTATCTGCAAGATAATTGTTATAATCTATAACAGTCTCTGTTTCAATGCATAAGTATAAACATTAGATAAATTAGATTAGATATCTAAATATATCCATTTTTTTTAAAAAAATTAAATTTTGGTGAAGTTAAAATTTTTATTATTCTAAAATTTTGAAGTTTTATATTTTTTATCCTAAATTTTGCTGCATTTGCAATGTATAAAATCACTTTTAATACTCGTAGAGTTAATATCAAACAAACAGCTTTACTCATTCAAGCGTCCCTCGATTTACCCTTAATTAAAAATATCCTACTACGCCCACTACTGCTTTTATTCGAGATGAAGCAGAATATTTCAATACGATACAAAACAAGGCTTTGCTTAATCTAAACGGGCTTCTTCTATACAAACTAAATATTAATATTTAGCGTATTGTGCGTGCCCGGCTTTGCGCCATTATGGGCCCGATAGGCCGATAGCCGTCCGTCGCGTGACTCCGAGGGCGATTCTTCTGTTGTGTTTGCCGGAGTGGTGCTTCACTTTCGTGATTTTCTCCCGATAAGGATTTGGTATAGAATAGAAGGGTGTCTCTATCCATACTATGTCGATGAGGCAATCCAATCCAATTCGTCAACACTCACAATAGACGGCTTTTATACAATTTGTTAGCATGTTGCTGGTAATCGTTATATCTTCAGGACAAAATTGTACGCAACTTGGAGCAGGAAATTATTTCTATTTTTGAACTTTTTAATATTTAATATGAATATATATATATATATATATATATATATATAAGTTTTTGTTTAATAATTTTAATGTTAAGTTATGCGAGGCAAAATCCTTAGGGCAATACATCAAACAATAATTATAGAAGTTCACAAAATCTTTATTAGGTTCAAACGATTTGACAAACGATCTTATATCATCTTCCTTAAACTACAATCTACAAAAAAAAAAAAAATAATTAAACAGTAAAATAATTGAATAGACCTACATTTAAGATAGAGTGCTTCTAGATAACTCATAACTAATAGAAAATGTACACCTTTCTAATCGTGTCAATTTACAATAAAAGTACGAATTGAATTCCTATAGTTTCCTAAATGACCTAATTGTTTCCTAATGTCAAAATAAATATAGTGTGCAGAAAACATGCGACTTTTTATAGGTGAGAGATGACATAGAAATAAAAGAATTTAAAATACCAAAAGATCACTTAGTGTGGTTACTAATTGTGAGGGTGGACGATGAGAAAAAAACTGTAATTTTAAAAAAATAAATTTAGAAGAATTGTTTAAAATTACTTTATAGTTATCACAAAGTGAAGGAGGCACCATTGCTATTTGTGTTCAACAGAATAAAACATTCCGAGAGGCGTCTAATTTAATAAACTTAAAAGTTAAAGATGTTTTGAGTACAAGATCGTAATTTTAATCAACATCAACAAAAACTAAAACACATAATAAATTGACATGTGTTATAAATTAAACATGTTAAAGATATTTAATATGAAATCTCTTTGTCAGAAAGCTTCATATGTAATTTTTTGAATAAGTTAGTGCAAAAATAGAGTTAATATGCTTTTATTTACTTAATTATATATAATTATAAATATATATATATATATATATATATATGTGTGTGTGTGTATTTCCTAATTTGTTCAATTTCTATAAAATATTGATTACAGTAAAAACAAAATACAATAAATATTATTCATTCCGCATATTCAAATCTATAATTAATATGCGAAAAAAGTAAAACAATACGACTATTCTTAATTATGATTCACAATACTATATCCACGATTTTATTTGTAAATATTCTAGCACGCGATTGATAATTTTACATTCCTTAAAAACTGAATGAATGATTTTATTTAAATAATATAAATCAAATCGGCAAATTGCATTTCTTCAATGGAATGCGTTATTGAAGGTATTATTAATAAAAATATTCAAATGGGTTTAATAATGCTTTGTTTTATAAAACTGAAAATAACAAAAGATTGACTGCACGAATCTCAATGCTTCAAAAATTAATTAAACGTAGTTTGTAAATTATATGATAAAGTTTTAAATAGTAAAAAAAAAGTTCAAAATAGGTTTTAAAAAGCCTGTGATATTAATTACATATAGATAGTTAATTTAACAACATTCGAACTGAAATATTTCGCTAAAGCAAATATAAAATTGAACTCAATAATTTGATTAATATTACTTTTTTATATTATTTCATTTTCAATAGCAATTAGAATACAGTACTATTCTATGGGCTATTTGGTTTGTTCACTCACATACATATAAACACCCTTTTAAACACACATATAAATTATTGTGATACATATTATATCCAATTCTGATCCATTTTTACAACGATAAAGTTCTTCAATATTATCTTTGAGCAGCTTCTCTTTCAGTCTTCTAGAAATTTGTGTCTTAAGAATCTGAGTGACCATTCAATTTGAAAATATCAAATTATTCAATGTTTATATTAATTAATTTAATTTTGATTGTTTTATATTATTAACAGTCAAAATTATAAATGACACATGAAAAAAAATTGATGCATTCTACGCAATACATCAAAATTAAGTCCGACAATGTGTGTTTCTTGAATATCCATAAAGTGCTCAACATTTTCAGTAATAAAACTAACTTGTGTCTTATTTAACTTTGTGCAAAAATATATTTTTCTCAGTATATGATTATATATAAACGTGCTCTATCTGCTTCGATCTGCACAAATATTCATTAGCGCTTATGTGTTCGCCACGTGTCGGCTCGTGGCGCGCATCTGCTGAAGGACAGATGGCTCAGATGGATCTATCTACCCTGGTAGATACTATTTTTGAGATCTGAGAATGAACATCTCTATATGTTTTCTATTTTCCACCACTATCTGGCTTCAGAGGAAACCCAACAATACCAGAGTAATTGGAAATTGATTTTCAATCGCTCGAAGCAGGTTTCTGGATGTTTATTTTTGTACCGAAGAGAAGAAATTTATGGTGTATTGATGGTTATCACTATTGTAAAAATATTTTTTAAAGCCATTCAACTAAGTTAATTAAATATTTGTAAATATGTTTGTATATATATGTGAGTGTGTGTTCAATCAATTCCAGTGACATAAATCATTGTCTACATTAGTCCTAATAATTTGGTTACTCCACTCTACCCAGACGCATTTAGTGTATTATTTTTACAAGTGATATATATATTATCCAAACAAAAAATACCTGTGTAATATACCTGATTAAAAAGCAGCACGTGTGTTAGGTATATGACCACTCATTGTTAATGTATATCATTATTTTTCTACCCTCTGTGTGAGCCAGAAAGAACCATTAACTCAACAAAATAAAAGCTCACCACAGTACATATCAATAGGACAAGTCATGACGGCATTGGCACGAATAACGTGTATCAGCAGGTTATTGATTTAGAAACCAGGTCGTCGGTGTTTTGATAAAAATTATTTCTACAAGTCAGTAATGAAACAACAAATATTGGATAAGGAAAAGCAAAAATACTAACTGTGATTTTTGTAATAGAACATTTAAATGATATGCTAACAGTATTAATGGAATCTATACCGAATCCAGATAATACATTTGTGAATAAAATTATAAACTTCCAAAATTGCTCTATGTTGACTAACGCTTAAGGGTCCACGGGTAAAAATGTCCACCATAATCAAAAGCCTCCAAAAAAGTAAAGTATACAATTTTTTAATCTCTAAAATTTGGAACAATATCTAAAATTTAGTATAATATCTACAATTTAGAACAATTTTTAAAATTTATAACTAGATCTAAAATTTAGTACAAATCTAAAATGTAGAACAAGATCTAAAATTTAGAACTAAATCTAAAATTTAGAACAAGTTCTAAAATTTAGAACTAGATCTAAAATTTAGAAAAATATCTAAAATTAGAACAAATAGAACTAGAACAGTATCTAAAACTCAGAGCATTATCTAACATTTAGTGCAATATCTAAAATTTAGATCTAGAACTAGAACTAGAACAATATCTGAAATTTAGATCAATATTTAAAATTTAGAACAAGTTCTAAAATTTATAACTAGATCTAAAAATTAGAACAAGATCTAAAATTTAGATCCAGATCTGAAATTTAGAACAAGATCTCAAATTTAAAACATGATCTAAAATTTAGAACAGAATCCAAATGTTAGATAAATATCCAATATTTAGAACTAGATCTGAAATTTAGAATTAGATCTGAAATTTAGGACAAGATCTAAGATTTAGAAAAATATCTAAAATTAGAACAATATCTAAAATTTAGAAAAATATCTAAAATTAGAACAATATTTATAAGAACAATATCTACAATTTAGAACTAAATCTAAAGTTAAGAAAAATATCTTGAATTGATGAGAACTAGATCTAAATTTTAGAACAATATATGAAATTTAGAACAATATATAAAATTTAAAACAGAATTTAAAATTTAAAATAATATCTAAAATTTAGAAGACATCTAATATTTAGAATTTTAACTTAAACTTAGAACTGGGTCTAAAATTTAGACTTAGATCTAAAATTTAAAACGATGTTTAAAATTTAGAACTATATCTAAGGTTTAGAAAAATATCTAAACTTCAGAAGAATATTTATTATTTAATATTAGATATACATTTCAGAGAAACATATACATTTTAGAATAATATCTGAAATTTAAAACAATATCTAAAATTTAGAATTAGATCTAAAATTTAGAACAAGGGCTAGCATTTTGCCTTAAAGCTTGTACTTCTAGACAAATTTCTAATATATGTCATGCACAAAAAAATGCATCGTGTAATATTTATTAAAAACACTACAAAATTAAATAAAAACGTTGAACAAAAATCGAAATCGCATTATCCTTCGTCCTTGAGCGTTGCTGAACGCATAACCTGTGATGTAATTCGTGTATTACGTGATCCAAACGTTTGTTCGAGAACAAATTACAAAAGGCGAACATTTGAATAGAATTTGAGGCGTGTTCGAACTTTGGATTTATTTCAAAGTGACTGAGAGCACAGATTTCGAATGAATGGTTTAAATTAGACAAAGGCTTATTGAGAGCAGTACCTACTAAACCTATTAGGTAATGGGAATTGATTGCATTGTGCTTAACTTAGGTATTTTAACGAGGCGATTTATAGGCTTTAATAAAAGATTTTTATACATTTTGCAACACTTAAAATTTAAAACTATGGAAATGTACTTTTTAGAAAGTACCTTCACTGCAGAGTGGGAGAGTCATTTCTCGACTCGATAGTCATTTTCCCAGTCACGAATTTAAGACACCTAAGTCCGACAGTCTGCCCATCTAAAATAAGCCTAATCAAATATTAATGTCAGGTGGTAACTTCAACACTCTCATTATGACGTCGGCTTTCTATAATTCACGAAGCAGGTCAGAGGTTATCCGCATCAAATCATTTCATTGCGCCGCAGCCCGCAGGCATTGCTTTATAGCAGGTAAATTCATAATAACAAAGAGACTCCCACATTAATGCAGATGTCAGAAGGATGTTAGGACACCTGTTTATTTGTAATTTTCTATAATATTGAACATACGTTAAAAATCTAATAGGGTAGATATACAAGTACAAGTTGCAAGTCGATTTTGTGGATGGTGATGGTGTACTTTCCAGAGGTAACATGATCAAGCCAAAAAATTCAAATCCTTGAAGAAAACTCAACGTAGTCTACATATTTCATGATACTTAATGTACAAATGTGGTGAACATAATCCAAGTGCCTAAATGTTTTTTGATTTTCATGTCAGAGGTTCCCGGATCGAATCCTGGTACAATCTCTGGCTTGTCCTGTCCTGGTATGTTTTTGTTTTAATTCGACATATTGTTCGTTCATCATCCACTGATGATGGCATAGAATCTTATATCAAATCGTATAAAATATAGAGATTGACAATGAAATTTATTTATACGTTTTGACTCATTATGCCTGCCATCATTCAGCAGGGGCAGAACTTTAAAATTAGAAAAAAATAATATAATTAACAAAATATTTATAGCAAAATATTTAATTAACAATATATTTTATTTCCGTAGGGTAAGTTATTGTAATAGTCCAAAATTCGAAATTGAAAATTTTTACATTTCTTCACATTTTGAAGATTACATAGAACTGTATCTCAACGTCGAACAAATATCAGTGCATTATAGTTTTCATACAGCAAGTGCTTTAGTAATTCAGATAAATTCAATATATTTTATATATTCAAATTATATGTAGAATCTATTGAGCCATACATGTAAAAACTTTTACAGATATATTCATCCCTTGACCATTTTTTATTTTACTAAATACATTTATAAGGGTGAACGTGAACATGTGGAATGTATTACCTAAGAAAGATTGATATTATGGGGACAAATATATTTATTCATACGAAGCGGTAAATTTTTTTCGAACATTTGCGATGACATGCTTTTAGTGGTGCAATATCAGGGTGCTTACTAACTTCTGTTATATTTATTCATGCTAATTTATATTCAGGAACGCCCAAATACGGAAATTTGCATCGGGAATGAGGTACGAAATGGACAAATTTAGTTAATAAAACTTTTGTAATGCATATTGGCTGTCGAAATTTATAGAAATAATAATTTAAAAAATACAAATATATTATAGAGTTTATTCTCTTGAACTGCTAGAAAGAGCTTGTCGATTTAAAGTTTTATTATGGTTCTGAAATTTATTATAAACGACAAATAATAATACTTTAAAAATTTTTTGATATTTCTATTCAAAGACCGTTTAAATAAAATATCAAAATTGCTAAGAATTTTGTTTACATTTTCTAAAATATTAAAAAAAATGTTACGAACAGCAATTTTTCAAATTTGTTATATAGCTTCAGCTAAGTAAATTATAATTATAGCAAAGTGTGGGCTAAGAGGATAGAGATATACTGATACGATATTTAACTAAATATAATTTTTTAATTGTTTTTGAGAAAAACAATCTAATAATTCTGTTTAGCTTGAATTCCGCAACAGATTGCCGCAAATCCGTCTAGATAATTGAATTGAACCCTCGGACGGTTAAGTCATTTGGGTGAAAATCGCCCTGTACCAATAATAGATATAGGGGTAGAGCTGATAGTAATTTTTGCAAAAATATATTTGAGCTAAACAATATTGACTGACAAACCTGAAGGCAAAGAAATGAAATAAAAACGAAATTAAAGTAATAATCTGATGAACATTGACAAAATCTAGAGTTGTTTTGAAAAAAATATTATACCAGAAAAACATCTTTATCCGAAGTCTCCCTTCAAAATTCTTCAAAAACTGAATGCAATGTTTTAAATAAATTTTAAGTCAATAATTTTATGAATTAAACACAACGATGATTCACTCTTCTTTATTAACATACATTTTTGTGTACTATTATTTATCAATAACTCTAACCATTGGAATTTATTTATTCTCCTTATCGATATACCTACGTTTATATCTATATAATTGTTGCTTAAAGTCCATGTTAGTTTAAACTCAGTAAAAAAATTCATATCAAGAATGCAAACAATGTATTTGTTAGCACACACTGTGTAAAATTCCTGGTAGCAACGATGAAGTAAATATTATTATTTTGATTTGCTGTGTAAATTGCAGAGAAATAAGATATCATTTAATTCACTGATTATTTTAAAGTTGATCCAAAATTTGCTAATTGGATATTGGGATAGAAACAATAAACCACAATTAGATTTTTAAAAATTTTGGTATCAGCAATTCATCTTGTTATCACAATCTGGTCATGTTTTCATAAGATTTACTACCCAAGTATAGGTTTACTGCCAAGATCCAATTTTCATCTCCTGAAATATTTTGCCATAAAAGTATTTGCTCAACTTTGATCATTAACATCGCATGGCTGTGCGAATGTCTTGATCAGGATGTGTCGACATATCTTTCTCGAATGTGAGAATTTTATGACAGAATTTTATTGGCAAAAGCAAGAAAGACGGTTTCTTTACGACATTGTTGCATGAGTCTTTGGAATTGCTGCGCGTCGCAAATAATACGTCTGTATTGATTAAAGCACTTTGTCTGTTCTAATTGGAAGTGGGATCAGGGTTAGTTGACGACACTCCTATTTCTTGTATCGTTATGCTGCATATCATGCTGACTTGGGAAAATGATATTGGTAGTTTCGAGACATTCTAAAAATGTACAGTGAAATAGTTAAGATCAACGTTTGAGTAGTAATTAAACTTTTCCTAAATGAATATTTGAAAAAATTTCAAAATATCTTGTGAGAAAGGAAATGGTACAGTAAGATATAATGTGTATTTATTTTTCACCTTATTTTTTTTAAAAGAATTAAACATTTTCAACAAAAATTAAAAAAAACTACAATTTTTTCTCCAAACTAAAAGTAAACGTGGTGTTTGGTGACGGAGGGGGGTGATTTCAAATATCACGACTTATCACGAAGGGGGAAGGGGGTCAAGCATTTTTTTAAAAATTGATCACGTGATTAATGGACCGCTTCTAAGCTTCTGCTTCAATTTGTAACTTTGCGATTTCCAAAAAATTATATTGAACTTCTATCAATTGTCGAGCGACAAACTTGCAGATTTAGCATAAAATTGTTTGATTGCTTTTTTTTAATAATTTTAGGATAGTGATCTAATATTTTTATAATTGACTAATTGAAAAAAAACTACACTATATTTTTGTGTACTTCTGTGTACTTTTGTGTAACCTATATTAAAAATATCATTCCATATTTTAAACTTTCCGAAGAAGATAATGCTATTGACGCAAAATACGATTTGCTAATTTCATGTTTTCTCAAGGCTTCAAGTCATTTTGAACCGTTTGACACCAAAATTTCACTTTGAAACTTTGTCCTAAATATCCAAGGATCATATTACTGACCAAGACATTTATTTATCTATGTAGGACCAACCAACTTGCCTTGCCATTAAATAAATATTTAGAAAATATTATAAAGAAAATAAAAGATTTATTGAAAATTGTATATATAAGAAAATACTTGAAAAAGAAACGTTTTTGTTTCTGTTAAGAAAATTCTATTAAAGCTCAAGGTTAAATACTAAAAATATTTTTCCATTTTTTAACATCCCAAAGAAGTTAATGTTTTCAACGCAAAAAAAGATTTGCTAATTTTATATTTGCCCGAGTCTTCAAGTCATTTTGAAACGTTTGACACCAAAATTTGACTTCAAAACCTTGTGGGAAGATAGAATTCATGATCTTTACCATTGTACTAAAATAATCAAGATCTACAAAATGTTGCATTATAAAAATTAATTCATATGTATTGATCAAGTCGTTTATTTACACATATACAAAAAATTGTGCAACTTGTCTTGGCATTAAAAAAAGTATTCTAAAGAGAAGAAAAAAAGTTTATTGAAAATTTTATAAATAAAAAAAACACCTGAATGAGAAACGTTTTTGTTTTTCTATTTAAGCCATCTTGTCTATTAAAACCATTTTGTTAAAACTCTCTAATTATTGATCTAAATCGTTCTAAATTAAATTATTTGACCATAGATGTTTCTGACATCGTATTTTAAAATTAGAAAATTTCATTGAATGAATTTCACAAATTTACTAAAAATTAGTACTTTTTGTTTGAAAAAATGATCTTTTGGAAATCAGAAAAATACATTAGACCATACATCAATTTTATGAGCTATATTTTTTAAATTTGATTTGCAGTTAACAATCACTAATAGTTAAGTTAACAATGGTTACTGAAGCAAGTTTTTATACAAAATGTTTTCACCTAATATAAAATTTACATATGTTTATTACTCCAATTTGTCCATTATCCATTTACGCATACAAAATATTCAATTAACTCAATTCGTTTGAGTATTCGTAAATATTTTAATGTTTCCATAATACCAATATCGTAATAGATATAACATATCATTTATATAATATTCGTGTATGATGACCTACTGCAGAACTATCATCGTTGATCATGCGTGGACAAGGCCCCATTGTAGGGCGCAGCGGGATGACAATTACTTCTAATAGCCACCTCGACTCGAACCATTTGATCGGAACAACTTCGAAGGGTTAGCCGAGCTGTGCCTAATCCGCAATGCGGAGGATTATTAGAGCTGCAGTGCTAATTAAGGCGAAAAACCATCATTGGAGTGGTCAATGCAAACACTACTATTTGCTCCGCGATATGAGATAGATAACAATTAATAAAATCTAGAAGCTTTTCTTTCTAAAAACTCACTATGCCTTGGGTATCTGATACTCAAATAATCTATTTGCCAATAGTGCCAGAGATAAATATCAAAGTGTAGCTATTTGATTTTCACTATTTGATCATCTAAGCTTTTTCATCAAGATCAGCTATAATAATTCGTTTTTCATTATCTGAAGGTATGTCGCTAAACCAAATAGACAAAAAGTAATTTTCAAATGCTGTTTATTCACAAACCAGTTGATTGTATTATTAAATTGTATTATTAAATTATTAGTATTAAATTGTATTATTAAAATCTAGAAGCTTTTCTTTCGAAAAACTCACTATACCTTGGGTATCTGATACTCAAATAATCTATTTGCCAATAGTGCCAGAGATAAATATAAAAGCAGCCATTTGATTTTCACTATTTGATCATCTCAGCTTTTTCATCAAGATCAGCTATGAGAATTCGTTTTTCATTATCTGAAGGTATGTCGCTAAATTAAATAGACAAAATGCAATTTTCTAATGCTGTTTATTCACAAACCAGTTGATTGTATTATTTTATTTTTTGATAGGAATTCCAGATAAGTACACCGGTGTGTTTCATTTCATTCAAAATAAATTACGTGCTTCAATGAATAGTTTACCATGCAAGCTATTTGTTGATATATTTTTTACAGTTTACAAACAAAGATAAATCTGGAATGCACTAACCAAAATATTGTGAGATTCCGGATTTTTAAATTGGTTTATTTATCGCATCGTCGTTTCTTAAATGGTATGTATTTTATAAATAATTTATTTTTACATCTGCATTTAATTAGATAATGAAAAAAAGGATTTTTTTAATGAAGCAGAGCAATTCAAATTTTAATTCAAATATGTTTTGATTTAAACATATATTTCAAACAATTATTTTTTGTGAGCTTTTTTCTTAGAATTAGCAGAATAATGCAATTTTTTTAACGTTGTTAAAATGTTTATAAACGATTTTGAATAAAAAGCACTAGCAAAAATCATGTTATTTTTAGGGTTTATATTTTTTTTACTCAAATTTTGCTACAATGAAATTATAGAGTATTTTACTATTTCACAATCCTGATTAAATATAGAAACTTTTGATGGAACTTTCCAGCAAACTTTGCTGCACTTTTTTAAAAGAACGGTCTTTCAAAGTCTAATGACAAATTTTGAAATTCAATATCTGTTACAATTGCTAAAAAATATAACATCTATTAACATAAGTGAATAGTAACATAAAAATAAATAAAATGGAGTACAAAATAAAGGATGGTATTTTTATTAAAATGTAAAATAAATATCAGTATTATGATGATTTAATATAAAATAAAAGCTAATAATGATAATAATAAAATTAATTAATTAAAAATTTATAGTATAACAATAATCTTAGGTCTAGAAATGTATGGGAAATTACGTCATCATTTTACTGTGGTTCTATAAATGATATTTACGGTTACGGATCCAAAGTTTGAATAAACATCAGTAAAAATTAACCATTATTACCAAAAAATCGTCACAAACCTCTAGGTAGATATCAAAGATCATAATTTTTGTATGACATATATAAAATTTATATATTGTTCAATTTAAAGTGACATTGGCAATTGTGAACAATTATAATTGTGAAATAATTAGGGTATTACAATTACATGTAAGTTCATACCATATCACTTCTTATATATTAGTTTTAATTAATAATTTCTATCTGTGCCTTCAAACTAGAGTCCACTGAAGATGACACAAAACTATGTGTCGAAACGTATGGAAAAAATAAAAATGTTTTAAAGTCATACAAGTTTTTAATTGATGTATTGCGCTGAAGACTGAATCTCATACATATATATGTATATATATATATATATATATATATATATATATTTATTTATTTTTATTTTGAAAACTGGTTCTAGCACCACCTCAGACTCTTATATAACATAAGGTCAATTCAACACGTTTCGTACATTATCTCCTTCATCTCCCGGTCTTAAATCATACTATTCGTAATACCATTGAGTAACACATAAGCCAGAAACGCATTTTGTCTCTATGTCCTGGTACACAATGCACGTCAACAAGTCGTCCTGATCCCTTGTATCCTGTGACGAACATATCCACCATGCGAAACGCACAATGGGGTATATTCTCTTAATCCTCGTCACAAATGTCACTGTCGATGCACTTGCTGCAGATACAGTGCTTGAAATGACCAAGTTGATGCAAAATAATGTCGTGTTCAATTTCTACAATTATATTACTTGGCCTGGTAGATTTTTGTAATCAACATTTTAGTAAGATTAGGGATTGAATACGGTTGGTTTAAATATTCTCATCGTATGTACTTTGATACATGGGATATATTCATTCATATATTGACTTTTAGTATACAAGGAATATTATAGAATATATTGATACTTGTTTATCAAATCAAGATTTATGTTTTAGCACATGAAATGTTAAAGCCAAAAATTAGTCAGCTACACGACCCGGTCGCCATAGGTACCTGGGTCGAATTCTGGTACCGTATAGAAATTAATATACTTGAATTGTAGTATTGAATAGACTCCGTGAAATTGATAAAATTCTTCATAAAAGCTATAGAAAAAGATGTAAAAATCAAAAAAACTATAAAAAACAATTAAAATTTAAAAAAAATTAGTTATTACGATAATGATAATGATAATAGTCATAGTTTTATGTGATAGTGATCTTTATATTCTAAAAACATTGAAAATTGAATATTATTTGAAAACATTTAGAACTTAAAATAATTAAATTTTCAATAATTATATATAATATACGCATTCCATGTTAATTTCATGTAATATTTAATTCCATGTAATATTTCATTCCAAAAAATTTCATGCTTCCTTAGTCAAACTTTTTAAAGAATTAGGTTTTTATGACATCACTGAATTTTCTCAATTTGATTTCAATAACTATTTTCTTGCACAATCCTCATCCTTTATCTATGTAGTCTGACCACTTGATCGCCTGTACAACCATGTTTCTTTTTTTTATTGCTATTTTATTAATTTAATTTTTTTCGGTTTTAAATAAGTATAACTTTCAACCTTGAGCAAGAATTTTGAGCTTGACTGGTGGTCAAATAGACTTTAATATGATGAACTTGATTATGAACATTGTATTTAATGTTCGAATGCTTTTTTTCTCAGCTTTTTTTTTGAGAAGCGAAATTTGTGCATCTACTATGATTATTATAAAATTACTATCCTTTTAATATTAATTATGAATGAGCTTGACAAGAGCCTGAAATAATACCTATTATTATTGATTACGCCTTGGTTATGAATAAATAAATAAATAAATAAATTAGTAAATTATTATATAAAATTATATATATATATATATATATATATATATACTTGTATATCATGTATGAATTCTACCGTTTCCATCCCTGGTACAGTTTAGGGTTTGCTGTTATCGATAGGGGTTCAAGTACTAAAATGCTCGCATTAGCACTATGTTCGGTTTAATTGACTGAATTTAATACTAATAAAAAATATCAATAAAACTAATGGTGTATAATCCTGTATCTGTAAACAGAAGATGGATTTATAGATATATTATTTAATCCGATGTAAAATTGCGGGTTCAACCAATCTGAACCTGTCATATGGCAAAAAATTCATTTGAAGTGGGCAGTGGTGACTTATGAATTTGGTAAATTTCAAACAGAATGTAGTTTGAGTCTGATATTTGATCATTGAATATTTACAACAATATAATATTATATAATTATTCTTATAATTTTGTACCTAACTTCATGCGTTTGTAAGTTAAATTTCTTTATTTTTATATGGGTAATCAAAAGCTCAAATTCTTTGCACAGAATAATGTTTTAAAGTTATGCTATTATCAATTCAGATAATAAAATAAATTTACTACCTAAATGTGCTACCTGCTGTCTAATGATTTTAATAGTTAATCAAATGCATATTTAATATAATTTTTTTCCATATATTCGTATAAACTAATAATCATAGATATTTTATTTAAAATACTGTATTTATACAAGCAGAAAAAAAGAATAAAATTCTAGATGCTACTTTTTATATGATGTCATTTGCCAAAGCGATTTGGGTTCAGAATGGATTCATTAGGTTAAACGTTTGTTAAGAAGCCCTTTCGGGTCAATGAGCTCTTAGGGACCATACGGTTAATGCGTACCTGTGCTTAGGGATTCACCCTTCTCTATACTTGATATACGGAGTTTTAGCAGATTGACAAAGTTTAGGTTTTTTATAGCATTGTCAGATAGTTGTAAAAAAACTGAACGGCGTAGATTTAATTTTTTATTAAACATGATTTTTTTTATTTGCTCGTCGTTATTGACTATATGTGTATTACTTTTACCGTGATACGATATTATATAAATACACAAAACATCATAAATAAAACCAGCACTTAATCTATTTAAGCTGACCAACATTCATCATACCGTACTTCGGATCATTAATTTTCATATTCACCCGCACATGTACAGCAAGCTCGATCATTTAGTGCGCTGTTAACGCATCCCTTTCGCAACCCTGTGCTTTCGTGCCACTATGTCTCCGCCCAGCCCTGGCTACTGGTGCACTCTAGTTGATTACAAAACCTTCCTCTACCTCTCTCACCCTCCAACGAACCTTACTCGCCCCAAAAGCTCGGTGCGCTACGAGCTTTACGCACCGTCTAACCGGGGAGTTAGACGGCCGTCGTACCGTAGAAACGGCCGTGGAGCTTCGGAGAGCGGCGGTTGGGGCCGGAGTACTCGTTGAGGATACATGGGAGCGCCTGGTACACTCAATGATGGGGAAAAATTGTTGGAGTAGTTTGTTTTATAGATATATGATGAAAGCGATGCAGTTTGGATGTTGAACGTTAGTCGGGAACATATATGGTAAATGAATCACTTAATTCTTTTATACTTTGAACGTTCAAAATAAAATCTTTTAAATTTAAGTTCAATGTATTTTTGTAATCACTTGTTGAGAATATATGCATTGATAATAATTTAAATTTTGTAATAAAATCTAAATATAAATTCATCTATATTATTATATGAAATATCAATATAGATTATAAATATATAAAGTTTGGTTTGATTTTTATTAGGGCAGATCAGGCAAAGGTTTGTGAATGCAAAAGTCCACCATCGTTATTTCAAAAACAAGTGAAGTATAGAATTTTTAGCAATCCTATTTTAAAGTAGAGGGTAAAAGACGTGTAACCAGCTATCGACTTAAATCGCTATCACTACATAAAGTTATTGTCAAGTTTTCAACAGTATTTTATTAACTTCCTGTAGGGTAGTTAGGGTAATAGACCGAAAATCTAAAATGAAAACTTTTGCATATGTTCACGTTTTGAAGGTTTCTGAACATTTTGGCATACCTCACAAAAAATGGATGTGCGTGTGTGTATGCCTTGTGTATTCGCACGGATCAACCGATTTGAATGGATCAAAAAACAATCGATTCCTATTGATAGGGAGATATGCTGATTAGTTTTTGGTAAAGGCTCGTCCAGTCATTACGGAGCAAAGAGCGCAGAACGGTGTATCCGATTTGAATGATCTAAAAAACATTCGATTTGTAATGATTGGAAGAAGAGGTGATTGTTTTTTTTGGTAAATGCATATCCAGCCATTCCGAAGATACAGAGCTAAAAGTGCAAGAAATGGCAGTTTTTGAGAGAATTAAGCGTCCGATTTGAATGTTTCTAGAACTTTCTGCTTATTTTATCAAAATAATTGCTTTTGGAAAAAAAATTTTTGTTTCAAATCTTTTTTATCAATTTTTCTTTTTAAAAAGATTTTTTTTGATATCGAAAATAATTCAGATTTTAATTTTAATTCTGACTATAGTACTAATATACTAATTTCAACTTTGCAATTCAGTTTAAATAATACTTATAAATATTAGACAATGCTACAATATTTATAATAATCTATTTGAATTTCAATATTCCTCGAACATTTCGTTACGGTACGGGAAGTTCCAGCAATTTGCCTTAAGGCACGATGCCATACACCACTAGTTTACACCACTAGATACCTAAATATATTTTTAAGTATACCCTATTCAATTTGTTCATAAGGTGTGTTTTTATAACTTATATTCAACTGTTTTTTAAATAACATCTAGAATGGCTAACATTTATTTGGGGTAAAAAGGGGTTTGAAAAGTGTAAATAAAAAGTTAAAATTAAAATAAAAATTATTTGATGAGAGATGAAGTTTGTATTAATTGTAATTGTTCATATTAGTAATAGTTGATAAAAATTTCTGTTTATGATATTTAAAATATATATTTAGACTATGATTCTTAATTCATTAATATTAAATTTAATTGTGATAAAATGTTATAAGATCACATTGAAACAATTATACAATGAAAATTTATGATATAAGATCGAAAACAGAATCAGTTGGAGATAAAATTGCTCTGCAGAAAATAAAAGATGTATTGTATCGTCTTGCCTTGATATATTCATTTCAAAAACTATATAATCAACAAAGGGGGATTTCAATCCATACATCACTCTCGCCAATATTGAATATATTCCAACTATATCACAACACGAAGATTTATTTTGGGTCAACGTCCAATTCTAGGCTCCTGCATGTTAGTTTTGCCCACCTATGCCGCCAATAAACGTTATAGTTTATGGGTTTGTTCTATGTCCTTTACACGGCGAACGCTTCTATTTCGTGTCCCCAAAGGTTTCGTGTGTGACCTATGTCTGTAGTGCGAAACAGGGCGACGCAGGAGCCGTAACATGTTGGGTTGGGCTCTATTCACTTTGACATCTATGACATGTCATCCGACTTAACAAGTGATACGACTCGGTCAACGTGGCGTGAAGAAGGAGACACATCGATGTGGTCTTAATAATAATATATATTTGTTTTTTCTTGTTACCATTAACTTAAAGTTCACGAAGCGACTCAGTCAACTGCAATATTTGACTAACACCAAAGAAAAATTGCTAAATTATTGTATGGTAGTAAGCTAATGATTTTAAAAATTTGCTCATATACAACTTATATATATATATATATATATATATATATATATAAAGGTGGTTCTTAATATGGACATTTTCGAATTTCCTTGCTCTCAGGTGCTCAAATGCATTCATATTGATAAAAAAAAAATTCTAAAAGTTTTAGCTCTTAATATCAATTTAAGATAGAGCGCGAAGTTTTAGCTCTTAATATTGTCTTAATATTGTATTGTCTTTTAGATAGAGCGAAATTCAATCAAAGTTTCGTATGGAATTGCATGGAAAAAATTTCAAAAATTTTAAATGTTTTTTAGATATAACTTTAGCGAACAAATGAATGAGTTTTATTGAAAATTCGACGCTCTACATAACAAATTATAAAAAACCTGTTTTGTAAAGCGTCGAATTTTTAATAAAACATGACTTGAATTGTCACTTTTGATTTTTTATCGCTAAGTTATATCTAAAAAAATAAGCGAGTCTAGACAATATTAGTATATAGTATCCATATTCATGATTATTAACAAAAAAATGTATTATATACAATATTATTGCCGAAAACTAGGTGAGATGTGCCAAAAATTAAAACAATATATGTTTGGCAGATGAAATTATATAACTTAGTTTAATAAATAACACAATACGTCTAAAATTGCATACACATTATTTCTTTAAACTTATGCATGTTGTATTTTGTTTTACTTTACTAAATTATTCAAATACAAAAGAATATTTCTACTTATTAAAAAAATGTTTTATGTGTCAGAAATTTATTTGTTTGGCATTGGATATGTAATATTTAGCAAGTTCATGATCTTAGATTGAACAGTTCCATATGAACTAGATTTTACAAAATAATTTACCTAAAGTATTAACTGAAGTAATTGCATCTTGAAGTAAATTTGCAACTTTAAGTATTATATTTTATTGGTTGAAAATAACAAAGATGATATTGTTCTTTTACCATAGATACTATATTTAATTTTTCTGAATTTTTTATACTGATAAAAAAAACTTCAGTTTTCAATACGTATATAGCTTATGCTAAGACCATAAATGGAATGTCATTGAATAGAATATTAAAAAGTTTAGGACAGGATATTAAAAAATTTGGAACTTAAATTGTAGACCTGGGTACAGGACTACGGACAACGTGTCTGTTGGGTTATCTAGTATATATATAATTCTAATTATTATTTTTACAAAGAAACTGCAAGAGAATTTTAACTTGTTTGATCTCAAAGAAATCTTTAGCTCAAATGTAATCCTCCTTTCTATACTTAAGGGTAAAACTTCGCTTCTCATTACGAGCCCTGTCTCGATTCTTACAGATTATCTGAGCTCCGCCTTTAGCGCACATCAGACCTAAGACATTCGAATACACGGTCTGAAGATTCGGCTAAGTCGTTTTCGTAAATAAAGAATCATTTTTGCACTTCCTTGTCTTCGTATAGGCAAGATAATGGAAGGAAGTAAAGCAAATGCCACCCAACGAGGTCAGAAGAAAAGTGATTTGGAAATCTTAAGACTTCCTTCTTACTTACACCAGCTTTGTTTCACCCCGACGGGGAAAACAATTTTATTGATATTTACGAGCGACAGTAAGGTATAAATCTGAAAGTAGAAATCTGAACGTTTAGGCCTACGAGAAAAATACCTCAAAGTATAATATAACTAATTTTGAAATATAACAAAATTTTCTATCAATCTTGCATGCAACGCAGCCACAATAACTTTAGCTTTGCATTAGGGTGGTCCTTAATATAGACATATTCGAATTTCCTTGCTCCCAAGGGCTCAAATGATCCAACTTGATAAGAAACATTTCTCTGAAAGTTTTAGCTCTTAATATTCACTTTTAGAAATAGCATGGAAAACCTTTTTAAAAATTAAAAAAAAAATTTAGGTATGGCTTAGCGACAAATGAATTAAAAGTGAAAATTCGTGTCATTTTTTATTGACTATTCGACGCTCCGCAAAATTTTTAAAAATTTTCTCATGCTATTTCCATACAAAAATTTGATTGAATTGCGCTCTATCTAAAAGACAATATTAGAGCTAAAACTTTCAGAGAATTGTTTTTTAACCATTTGGAACCATTTGAGCCCTTGGGAACAAGGAAATACGAAAATGTCCATATCAAGGACCACCCTATTGTGCATAGTATTTCAAATTACTCGAAAGGGTAGGTGCGAAATTTATTCATTTCTTACCACTTTATGGTATCCCTCACTTTCACTGCACATTTGCAAATTTTTTCGAATCGTAGAAACTGCATCGTAAAATAAATGATCGGACGTTTTGTATGATAGGGGAAGGAAATCTTGGTACAATAGAAGGTCTGGGGTTTACTGGTGATACTAAAATATGGATAGGGAAACAAGTGAATTTATGAATGATATTTATTGCCTAAATGCATTTGTGTGATTAAATATCGATACAAAAATTTATTGCGGACCGTACATTTAATCGTAGTTTTTGGATGCAAATCAAATTTTATTTGAAGTTGATATATAAATTATATTTATTCGTTTTTATGTTGCAACACGAGTATAATGGAATTTTTATTTTCTGATTTTTTGAAGTTTAAATTTTGCTTACATCAACAAAAGTAAATATCATGAAGAATAGAGAAGTAAGTAAAAAAGCTTTATTTGCGGACCAGGCGGCTCCACCGTATGGAAAATTGTAATATCTAAAATATATAAATATATATATATATATATATATATATTATCATGATAAAACTCTTTGCATAAAATAAATTTAATTATTATTAATAACTTTTTTATCAGTCTAAAATCAATAATAAATAATGACTATAAAAAATTTAGGTAAATAATTCAAAATACTCAAAATCATTGTGATTCACGTTTTACTTTTGTAGGATTTCAAACTACAAACAATAAATTTAGTATTTAAAAAAAATCATAAATCAATTTAATTTTAAATTTTACTCTATTTATACAATTTATTATATCTTAAAAAGACAAAATGCATCGATGGATTTTCATATAATTAAACTTAACCTTATGTCATTTATTTGCGAGAGCAGTATTGATATTTTTAAAAGCGTTCAGAATAAATCCCGCCTTTGGGGTTTGCACGCCCTAAGAAGGGCTCATGAATATCTGAAGTTGAGTTCGTGTTTGTTATAATCAGACCATTTAGTACTCTACATAGCTGTCGCTTTGGCCGTACTAATGTTCGGTATGTGTCCTGGGGGTGCACTTTACGATACAGGGTGGGATTTTATATTCTAATTAAATACAATGAACCTGCTGAATATTTACTAAGACAAAATTAGACACTTAACGTAAATGTGTGAAGGGATGACAATATTGAATTAATGGAGGTTGATATAAGTTTTACTGCAATAATAAAAATTAAAGTTTCATTATTAAATCAAATTTTTGCCATCAAATCAATTTAAATTATAATATAATATAATTTAATATTTAAAAGATATATGCATTATGATAAAATAAATTGCTTGGATTTACAATTTATTAAATGCAACTTTTTTTTGCTAAGATCCAAAATTCCAAATTTAATATTATCTAAGATGTATAATGTAAAGATGCCTTTTCAATAGAAATCCTATTTTTAGTATGCTTTCCTTAATAAGTTCCTTCATTAATCAATAAAACATGTCTCAAAATTTGTAAAATACATATTTTATTGTATCAAGAAAATATTTCTTAAATATAATGCTTTGATAGACATTAAAAAAAAATGATGTTAATATCCTTATAAATTTAATTATTTTGTAAATTGCATTTTCTGGTAAATAATTTATTATGATTTAAGATTTAATGGCAATTACGTGCATCATTGGTATATTTTCTCTGTAATGCAAATATAACAATTATAAATAATAGAAAGATAAATATTATAAATTTTTTGAACGAGATGTTATAATTTTCCCCAGAAAATACGATTTGATAATTTTATTCGACGTTTCAAGTCATTCTGAATGGATTGGCACCAAAATTAGAAACGAAGATTTAATGACAATTACGTGCATTATTGGAATTCTCCGTAATGCAAATATAACAATTATAAATAATAAAAAGATTGATTTTATTAACTTTCCGAAGATGTTTATAATTTCCCCAGAAAATACGATTTTTAATTGCATGTTTTCTCAGCAATTCAGGTCATTCTGAATCGATTGGCACCAAAATTAGGAAAACTATGTGTGTGTAATAATTTAATATAACTACAAATTTTTACAAGACGATACAGTTAATTAAAAATCGAAGATTTAATGACAATCACGTGCATCATTGGAATATTTTCTCTGTAATGCAAATACAACAATTAAAAATAATAAAAATATTGATTTTATTAGCTTCCCAAATAAAATGTTTATATTTTTCCTAGAAAATACGCTTTGCTAATTCTGTTTTCTCTGCATTTTCTGTCATTCTGAATCGATTGGCACCAAAATTAGAGAAACTATATTTATGTGTGAATTTTCAAAAATTGACTTTTAGGCTCATAAGCTTGCCAAAATTTTCCTAAAAGCGGCTACACAATTTCAAGAATTTAAAAGTCATTCCATAAATCTCAATAAGGACACACGTTGATTAGTTTTGCGTGACTATTTCAAGTGTTGGAATTTTTTTTGGCGATTTTGATGAAACACTGTACATTAATAGAGTGTATGCCTTAATAAATTTTGAAAATATTTCAGACCTATGAAAAATGCTTTCATCAGAAATATTCAAGAAAATTTTAAATAAAGTCTTGAGTCAAAGTTTTACAATTCGAAAGGCAAAATCTTGGAATTTGATAGCTCTCAAATGATATTTGTAGAATCGAGTATTTACACATTTTTTTTAACTCGGTTTAAGGCAAAATGCCACTTACATCTAGTCCTATGATATTAATAAAATGAATTCACGTTCCTGGGTAGCTCTATTAACTGAATTCAACAGCATTTTCGCAGTTTCAATTACAATTGTATATTTTAATGGAATATACAAACCATACGACCAAAACCATTACTTAAGGTCATTATAATGACAATTATTATTCCTTTATTAAATAAATATGCGTTTCATGATAAATATCGATCGATTCACTAATACAATAATATTCGACAATCCATTTCGATTATAGACATAGAGCACTATGTCTGCTCTGTTTTCGGTACGCGGAATGTATCGCTCTGCGGGGTGCTAAGTCGCCGGCCATCTGTCTGTCCCCGCAACCGACGACCGTGCATCGAAAATATCACTTCATCCCCCGCGCGTTAAACGTTACTGCCTCTGCCTATGAATATTATACCGTATATGACTATATGGCAAAGGACGATCAGATCTATAGGGTGAAGGCTGTAAAATATTATGTTAAAACAGTTTTATAAGTCAGGTTTCGGGTAATTGAATGAATAGAAATTCAATTGAGTGAAATGGAAAATAATCTTTGAAAATATTACTGATACAGTAATAACAATTACATCTACATGTTGTATTTGAATTCATTTTCTCTTAGTTTTGTTGGTTCTTATTCTATTTTTTCGAGCTATACTTTTTTCGTATATGCTAGGGCAGGCCTTTAAGGTATGAAAGGTATGGATAAAAAAAAACCACCGTCATTATTTTAAAAACAAGTAAGGTCTACTATTTTTAGCAATACTATTTTAAAGTAGAAGGCAACAGATGTGTAAACGGCCATCACTTTCCATCAGCCATTTCTATAGCCAGTGACAAACGGCCACATTGTCAAAATATTTTTTCATTGTTAGTTTTTTTGTTATGAGCACTGTTATTTAGTTTACAGTACCGAAATATAATTTTTAAGTATACCTTATTAATTATTTTGCAAGGTGTATTGATACCTGTATGGTATATTGAACATTTTTTTATATAACCTCTATGAAAGCTTACAAGTGGTTGAAGTAAAAAACACTAACCAAGCCTTTACACAAAAACTAAAGGTATAAACAATAAGAAAATAATAAATAAAAAAGTAAATTAATTTTAAAAAAGGCAATTTTTGTGAGTAAGTATTCATTATTTAATTTTTTTATAAGGTGTATTGTTATTTTTACGTTAGATTCAACAGTTTTTCATATAACATTTATGAAATCTTACACGTGGTTGGGGTAAAAAGGACTATAACTATATCTTTACACTGGCAAACGAGTAGACAATACAAAATAGTAAATAAAAAAGTAAACTAATTTTAAAGATAGCAATTTTTGTGGGGAATGAATATTTGTGACTTATTGTTAGTATCATCCCAATATTATATATAGTATTGTAAGAAAATATGTCCATGAAATTTTGGTTTCGCACTAGTTAGATGTTGTAGCTTTTGTTTTGTAAAATCCTTCTGAAATTGAAAATTAGACATTAAATTTCCTTGCCCGTGTGAGGTAAAAAAAGACAGATAATAAATATTAAAAAATATTTAAAAAAACATACTCATTTTATGCTATATATGGTTAACTATATGTTACATAGTGTTACTGTAATTCTAATTGGATCGGACCATGATTGAACATATAAACAAAAAAATTAATTATTGTATTATATTCAGAACCATCTCCTGAGTATCATAAAGCTAATGTTGTTTTATTCAGAATTCTATTTATCCGATTCTCCATATGTCCTTTCCGACAGAAGGCATTCATGTCCCTATCCGGCCAATATTACAAACACGCGCTGCCCTTTACATGTGCACTCATGCTTTAGATTCAAGTATTTATCCATTAGACTTATTTATCAATGATGATTTGGGTGCTGAATAAACAGACACACAAACAAGTAGACACTTCAGATTTCCGATCTGGAAATTTCGTTGTCGATTGTTAGAGACTTGACACATGTTCGAGGGGATCGATGATAAGATATTTGATGTAAGAAATAGAAACAGTACTGCTAAATTTTGTTTACAAATGACACATTTTTTATCAAATAGAACTGTTTAGTCTCAAAGCAATTTTACCAGTATAAGTACGTGGTTCAAATTATTTAAATCCATTCCACGCGGCTTCACTCATGCTTGTAAGGCGTAATATTAATCCTCGGTTTCAGCATATTTTATTTGGCAATTCTGCCTTGATTGTTTAGTTTATTTTCGCGCTTGCAAGGATTTCGCTGAAATTATAATTTTGATTTTATGCATTTCTGTATTTCGTATTTGTTAATGCCATGCGATGACTGCAATTTTGTATTTGCTCTTCCACATGGTGTAAGAACATACCGCACTGTACATATGCCGACGTCTCAATTTAAAATTCTGAAATGGGGTGAATAATTTATAATTTTCACTCTACACTATGCATACGAAAAGGAAGAAGAAATAAAATGCCAAAAATCATTTTTGGACCAATTTTGAATAAGCAAAAATTGGAGGGATGATTTGTTATACTTAGCTAAATAAAACTGCTTTTCTCTCAAAATATTTATATTGTAAATCAAATTTTGATTATTAAATATTTATGTGAAGCAATAGAATAAGTTTAATTAAAAAACGAGAAAAACTAGTTCTGTATTTCTAAAAAAAATAATAGAGCTGAACGCTATTTTATATTAAGGGGCACAACTAGTGTAACCGCCTAAAAAAAGGTGATTTTTGGGAATTTATATTAAACAAACTACTTTATCAATCATTTCAAAATTTTAGGAATATATTTATACATGTTCTAAGAATACATAGTAAAATTTTTGAAGAAAAAAATTAAATAGTTTTTAAGTTATCGTCGATCTCCAACGGCGCGCCATAAAAGGCCCTTCACTGCTGCAGTGATTCCGGCCTTCTACGTGGATGAAATTAAAAAAAAAAATCTCGTTAAACTAGATAATATTGTCTGTAAAATGAACTACTATAAAGAAAAAAAATCAAAAATTGACAAAATGACAGCGTTTTTTTATAATAAAAAAAGTCGAATTTTACCCAAAATTTTGGTAAAATTGATTTTTTATCCGATCAAAAAATCGATAGTTCATTTTACGGAGAACTATATATAGAACATGTGAAAAAAATTTGATAGTGATCGAATTATTTGTTTTTGAGTAATCTCTACAGCAAATTCGGAAAATGCTGTTTCGAGAAAAACGCGTTTAAAGATGAAATCATCGTTATACTATATACTATATATATACTCTTTAAGTGGCTGTGACTCAAAAACTATTTAAGATATCGATTTAAAATTTAGATATATTATTTTTAAAGGTTTAACCTATCGAAATTTGGAAAAATGTAGTCAGAATAAAAAATATTGTACACTAAAAATTATTTAGTTTCAAAACCAAAAAATCTGAATAAAGTCAGTATTTGATTATTGTCAAATAGAGACAGTAATTCAAAGGCTAAGTTGATAGTACTCAAAACAAGAAAATATTTCGCTAAAATATGTATAGAAATAGGCAAATTTAAAGCTATGACGTATAACAACTTATATTTTTCCAATTCTTTCCAAAACTTGTGTTAATCTACTACCATAAATATAAAATCTGTCTCAAATTCACGATGTGGGAACACTTGACTCAACGACATTCGAGCAAGTCATTATACCCGACCCCGATATACTGGTACGAGCTGTGTATCTGGCTTGTATTTTGTATTATTCAAGCGTCTATCCCAAGGGATGGCCGCAATCCGAGTGGGAGAGAAAACTCAAAGGTAAACAAAGTCTAGAAATTAAATTAAACAATAAAAAATATTGCGTTACCCTCACGCCGAACTCGAGCAAACAATGGTCATAAATATTAATACAGAAAAGGACTTGATGGACGGCAATGCAACGGTACGAGGACTGAATCTGAAATTTTGGGTGGACGACGATAATAAAAGAAGAGATTCAGAAAACTACGAGTAAGACCTATCTGGAATAAATCCTGAATTTGGAAATGTTTCTAGATAATTCATGAATACCTTCGGTTATTAATATTAATGTTAGAACCAGTTTGCTTATTGTTATAATACCAGAACTAACACAAAATATTTTACCATTGGGCGAGTAGTACTTTGAGTTTTATGCCAATGAGCGTATGAACATATATAATTAATTACAATATTAAACTAATCATATATTCCCAATTTGCCAGTGGCATTCAAAACATTTCTTTCTTTGTCATTAAATTATTCACGGTTAATCTGCTCTAAAGTCCACATAAATTTTAATCACTTGCTTATTACACCTGAATAAACATCTGAATCTTCACTTTAATAAGGTTCTGCTAAGTCATAGTGAATGTTTTCTATTCCATAGGGACTAGAATTCGCCGACGTCGTTCCTTGCCAAGTAAGTGCAAATACACTGAGAACACAGAATTCAAATCAAGCGCGCTTTATTATAAAAACAAACGCGGTCGTGCACACTTTTGTAAATATGCGAAACCAGAAAACCAGATATCAAACATTGGATTGTTCTCCCCCTTCGACAAATAGTTCTATATTACACCCTTATTCGTACTATGAAATATGCCGTCGAGAAATAAGATCCAGGGGCGTAGGTAGAAAGAGTAAAAATACAGTGAACAACCAATACTAAAATCGTGTAATAAATATAATGTTTATTTATAATTTGTATTTAGCTACCCTATTACTGCAGGGCGCAAAAGTCTCAGTAATGATTATCTAAACTAAGTCAACTACATCACAACGAATAACTTCTATAAAGGTTATGTAAGAACACGGTTGAATCAAATACAAAAATAAAAATGTATCTTATAAAAGAATTAAATAAATATACTGAAAAATTTTAGTTAGGTATCATAATCTAACAGAGGTCAAATCTGTGAAAACTACCAACAAAAAAGACTTTTGTCATAATAATTAAGGTGATTGTGTAAAACATTTTTTGCCTTCTACTTTAAAATAGTACTATTAAAAATTTACACATTCCTTGTTTTAGAGATAATAGTGGTCTTATTATATCTTATTAATACCAAGTTTTCATCAATTTTTATTTTAAATCAGAACTCCAGTTTTATTTTCCCGGCGCTCTTGGTCTCTCGAACGATATTCCGTACTTCGACCCCTGTTTGTTCTGGGCTTTGGTCTTACGAGCAGCTTTATTTATTAATTAGGGGTTGTTGAAAGGAGTGGTTATGAATTTTGACACGGTTGGTTAGTCAAATCTCTCACTGATGATATGATTATGCGAATACTGCTATTCAGTTTACTTTAGTAATAAAATCATTTTAGCAGGTATCATCACAGGTACATGAGCAAACATGATTATAACATCTGTTGAGTTTTCATAGTAAATTGGAATTGATATAGAGGAAAATGAATTATTTAAATTTGAATCGACTGTTTAAGAAAACACTATTTTAATATATAATTTATATATTATAAGTATAATTTATCTTATAAAGTAGTATTTAAGTGTAGTAGTGACAATTTCGTCATTAAGCTGAAACTTTTTCAAAAACGATCTCAGCGAGATATATGACTCATTTTTTTTTTTGAATACAAATTCTTTACTCATGGAGAAGTGGCACAATTTTATAGCTTGGCGGCTATTTTAGCAGCGCAACTTACTCTGTGATTGACGAATATAATCGTCATGAACTCGAGGTCGTATATCACCTTGTAGCGACGTCTTAAGAATTAAGATAATGGTTTCGCATTTTTAACTTCCCGTAGGACAAGTTATAGTAATCGCAAAAAAATCGAAGATGAAAATTTTTATATATCTTTACGTTTCAGAGGTTTCTGAACATTTTGGCATACCTTAGAAAAAATTGATGTATGTGTGTGTGTGTATGTGTGTGTGTGCGTGTGTGTGTGCGTGTGTGTGTGTGCGGATACAAATTTTTGTCGACGATTTCGGGAACACGGATGAAGCGATTTTAATAATTCAAAAAACATTCGATTCGTATTGATAAGAAAACGTGCTGATTAGTTTTTGGCAAAGGCAGGTCTAGCCGTTCCGAAGATACGGGGCAAAAAGTGCCAAAAACGGTAACTCAGTTTTTAAGAGAACGGATCGTCCGATTTTAATAATTCAAAAAACATTTTACTTGTATGGACAAGATAAAGAACAAATTTTCATAAAAGTAGGTCTAGCGGCTTCGAAGATCTAATGAAAAAATAAAAAAAAAATACCATTTGGCGGTTAAAAATGATCATTAGACATATGCACATCAAATTATCAGATATTTTATAGAGATTTTGAAAATAAGTATAAATTTTGTTTATATTCCTATGGGTTCCATACCAATGTTTACGCGTTAGACGGTGACGCATTGCTTACGCGCTTCATTGTTTCGTCTTTATGCAGTTAAAACAGTACGATTGCTTTGAGTTCAGAATGTCCAAAATATTTCCAAATAAATCTTTTAAGATAGAATGATTTAATATGGTTCGAATTTCTATTAAAAGTTTCAAATCATTGATCAACTTTTATTGATTATTATTGATTATTTTTAATTACCCGAATTTTAAATTGCGGTACAGGAAGTTCCAGCCCTTAAGACAGAATTTCATTCACAGCTAGTTTTCTTCTACTTTGAAATAGTATCGTTAAAAAATTCTACACTTTACTTGTTTCTGAGATTATGTTGGACCGTTGGATCTTTTTACTCGCTGACTTTGTAGCCTGTTGAAGGCATGAAATTTTGTCATACCCACAACTTTTAAACTGTGACTTGCAACACAAATAAATAAAAAGCGTTCTTGTCTTTTATTACCGAATTGTTCAAATTACCTTGATACATTGTTATGAATCAATATACTCGTATCATGATGATGCCACTAAGCCGAACACGCGATACTCATCTTTCCATAACACCTGGTCTTACGTATCGGAATCGGCAATGACTCCGAGCCTCTACCTCTATCGTCATCGATAGAGGGTGCACATGAGCTACCCTAAACTGACTCCTCGTATATAACATCAAACACCCTTTTTAACAGTACCTACCAGGTCGGTCGCGTGACGTCACGCGCTCGTTTTGCCCGAATTTAAATGCCAACGATCTCTATAGATCACACAAAAGCCAACTGTTGTTCCATATGATGACTATTTAAGTCATAGTGGAAGTAAAAGATTCCCAATGTATGAAGTACAGAAAATGATACTAGGTGTGCAGGCATTGCGGCTTTAAGGCGAATTGCTGGAACTTCCCGTACCGAAAACTAAATTGTTAAACAAAGTTTGACAAAATTAGATTTTAGAGAAAGGCTAAACCTGCCTCTGCCAAAAACTAATCAGCACGTCTCCTTATCAGTAGAAGTCGAATGTTTTTTGAATCATTCAAATCGGTTGATCCTTGTTTTCAAAATCGTCGACGAAAATTTTTATCCGAACACACACATACACGCAAACATACATCAATTTTTTCCAAGGTATGCTAAAATGTTCAGAAACCCCTGAAACGTAAATATATATAAAGATTTTCATTCTAGATTTTTTTGAGATTATCCTATAGAAAGTTAGTAAAATATTGTAAGGTATTGTTAGTAAGTATTGTAAGATATTGGAAGATGTAAAAACAATTTTTGTTTGTGACTTCATATTTATGATTTATTTTGAAACGGCTAGACAAATGTATTTATTTTATTTTTGTAAATTAATAAATTTAACACTAAATATATTAAATTTTTGGTATTTTACTTATATGATTGGATTTTTGTACATATAAACAAACCTAGCAAAAATGTTATCATAACTGCATCTTTGTGAAGCGCATTTATAACATATATTTTCATATGTAAAACGCCTGCTCGTATAGCAAGTAGATAGCGTTTTCACAGTTTTTAGTACCAAAAAATAAAGTTAAGATAGCGTTGTCATAACAACCCTATGTTATTGTCTATGTTAAGGCAGTATAGACCTCATATTTTGGTTATTGTCCTTAATATTGAACAACAATTTTCTTAGTTAGTATAAATGATATTATATGTATTACTGATATTTTATTATTTTTCCTAGGTTATTTAAATTATTATCTATTTAACCCTCAATCTATTCTTAAAATTGCACTAAAAGTTGTTGGTTTGATACAAGAAAATTGAAGTTTGTTATATTGAAGATGAATATGAGCAAAAATATCATCTAACATATATATTAAAACCCGCTGCGATAAATTAATTATATTTTTAAAATTTATTATATAAAAATCAGATCAGTAGGTAATATTTGCAACGACCAACAACAAAGACTAAGGTCTCTAAAATAATTGATTACATGTATTGAATTTTATTGTCTACTAATTTTAGTATTAATTTAGTATTAATTAATTAATTGTATATCATTTTACATATAAAATTTTCATTTATGTTTCATAGTATTTAAATTAAATTGTTGGAATGGAAACGTTCAAGAGTTCTTTAAAAATATCTTTATTTGTTCGCAGGTTATTATAAGTTGAATACTGCACCAATCAAGAAAATTTGCAGAGGGAAGAAATGGTAAGTTTACACTTTACATTATTTTATTTTGTATAGAACAAATATATTATTATTATCAGTGATATGAGAATTCCGAATTTACTTTACCAGAATTTTCTACTAGCTCAAATCAATGCAAAATTTACACATATTGCATAAACTAGAAAAACTATGCAAGGTTATGATATTATTATTGTAGCATATAGTAAAATATGTGAAAAATATCCTAAACCCACACAATGCTATTGCAAGTTCAAACTAATTTTACACCAAATTCCAACATGCAAGTGCATATAACAGTTTTTAGTAATTTTTTTAAATTTTATCTAGTTTTTAAATATGTAATTGAAATAAAATGTCCGGGAAGAAAATTTCAAGCTTTTAGAAAAAATGTGAAAAATGTCCAAAATCCAACAATTAAAGTAAAAATATTTATCATGTAAAAAATTAAAATTATATCCACTCACTTACTTACTGTATTATGATTGACAGATTATTAGGAGGATAGACATAAATTGTTAGAAAAGAAGATCAGACGAGTCCTTGTAAAAAAATGTATATTTTTTAAGGAATGTGGGTAACAGATTATTAAGAGGCTAAATAGGAATTGTTCAAAAAGATCAGACGATTCCTTGTAAAATAAAATGTATCTTTTAAGAGGATGACAAATTATTGGGTGATGTGGATGACAAATTATTAGGAGGCTAGATATAAATTGTTAAAAAAAAAAACAGACGAGTTCTTGCTAAGTAAAATGTTTATATTTTAAGGGTAGTGATGTGGGTGACAGATTATTAAAAGGCTAGATATGAATTGCTAAAATAAGATCTGACGGGTCTTTGTGAAATAAAATGTCGATTTTGACAATCTAAAAAATAATTGATAATAAATATATTTAACAAATTGTATCGCTAAAGTATTATAAGAATTTATATCACAATGAGTATGATATTAAGAGATTCGATTACAATTTGCGTCTAAGTATAGAGTAATGTTTAATTTCACTAAAAAGAATTTGTTTTTTTTTTTTATAAAAGTTGAAATATCAGTGGTATTAGAATAAAGTCGCGACCCTTGCACGATGCGCAGTATGATTATAGCGTACCTGTAGATATTATCGGCTCCGTGCCATCCGACCATCTAAATAGCGTAATAAGCCAGGGCATCTGGCACTGTTTGATGACTCAAGAGCAGGGAAAAACAACATTTTAAATACACAGCAATAAGACAAAATCCATTTCGAAAATAAATCCCAGAAACAAGTCTACAAACTAATCTCAACCCGCGAAATCCGTTCGCTTCGCAAATTGCTGCGTTTTCATCATAATATTTCATACACTATTCCTGCGCGGACTATATAAATTTCTTTATTTCTAATGAAAAACTGTAAACGCCCGTCACGTATCTCTGTCGAATACAACATTTTTAATTAACAAACGCATAAAATTATTCATTGAACACACACGTAGTAAGCAAATATCGCAAAAGCATGTAACATAAAAAATCGCAGTTTGCTTAATTAATTTTTTTATAACGCGTTTCGTACTTTCCGTACAATGATTGAAATGAAAGCGAGCACTGATGGATGACTTCATAGACAACCCGACCGGAGAAATAGAGTTTCAATTTAAATTTTATTATTTTAAATTGTATAAAATTCTACAGTATGATTCAGATGTCGAAAGTAATAAATTTGGTTTTATTTCCAAAACTGCTCATGCAAATCAATTAATATGAAATACAAAAATTGCGCCACCTGACAATAAAACAATAACTAGTTATGTCTTCTTTGAAAACTCGATATTTTTTGAAAGTTTTTAAAATCTTGGAAAGTTTTTGAAAACTGAAATTTTTCAAAAAAAAATTTGAAAATTTTGAGAATTTTGAGATTTCTTGAAAGATCTTCATGTCTCCAAAACCGCTAGACCTGCTTTTGCAAAAATTTTATCAATTCTTCTTTGCGTCATTGATTTGTAAAATTGCTTCATTGCAATAATAAGATATGGCAATTTATAGGATGAATAAATCTTATTTAAGACTTTTTTTAAACATATCAACCAACTAATTTATATAGGAATGTATCAAAATAATAAACATTGTGAAAATATAAAATACTGACTGACTGAAAAGAATATCATATTGCATCATTTATGCATTATTTTCTTCATAGATGTTTATATGAAAATCCTTAATAAATGAATTCAACGTGAATATAGTCAAATTTTATATTTCAAAATTAACTCTTTTTTACTAATTATAAATAAACAAGTAATATTATATGTTGTAGTTTTACAATCACTGCATTTCAATATCCATTTCCTCTCGAGATTGATTTTTGATGATTTTTATCCCAAAAAGTATAAGTATCCATACCCGTTACACAAACCAAATAAACATTTTACAGCCAATCTGTGCAAACATTACGACAGTGTAATCTAAGTTTTAATATCTTTTATAATAACCGGAGAAGTGATTGCGTTTTTAAATTAAGACGTGTATACACATTATAAAATAAAGTTAATCACTTCCACAGCCAGATATTCGTATAACGGACGACCGACGAAACGAACACCCTCAGAAATAATAAAAACACAACCGCAGCACTTTATTCGACTCCGAACTCGTAAAACTCCTATGAAGTGGTAAAAGTTCGGCATCAACTTTTGTTCATTAGAACTTTATGAACGTGCCCTCGCCTCTGTGTCGCGAGAAAAGAATTAAATACGAAATATTAAAGGAAAAATGGGAAGGAACGGTTCGGGAATACAGCTTTTTCGTAGCATGGATGGCAACGACATAAATAATAAATAGTGGGCCTGCTCGAAGGCAGGTCCATGGTATGGGAGCACCACAAATTAACGTTTACATTTATCTCCTTTTATCATTTCCACTATTATTTTGTTACTATTAATCACTTTTTATTAATTTATATGCATTTTCCTTTCCAAACTTCTGCTTCCATGCTTCTTGGTCTTGTGCTTCAGCTTTAAGTTCTCTATATTTTATTTTCTCGCGTAAGTCGTCAACCATCTGCTGTCTTTTTATTTCAAGTCTTTTGAATCCTGCTATTTTACCTTTGATGACGTCATGAAGAAGGCACTCATTTTGCAAAATTAGTTTGATCCAGCTTTCTTTCCTTTCCAGGATGGTACTCAGTAAAGCCCTTTTGGCGCCCAGTATTCTTCAGATTTCTTCATAGATAGACCTTGTCAGTCCACTTTATCTTATCCATTCATTTCCAGCACTACATTTCAGTGCTCTCCAGATTAGTTTTTGTTGGCTTTTTTAGAGTCTATGCCTCTGATCCGTGCAGAGCCTTGCTCCAGACATAACACTTCATTAGTCTTTTTTGGGGGCATCCATTAATCACGTGATCCACTTTTTAACGATAATTGGTTCTTTCCCTCCCCCTTAGTGATACGTCGTAATATTCAGAATTAAACCCCCCCTCCCCCATCAAACATCACGTGTATTTTTAGTTATGTAAAATTTTCCGAACAAATTTTTCAAATTTACGAAAAAACGTAACATTTTTATCTTTATTCAAAAATCTAATGTCTTTTCAACCATTCAAATCGGTTGATCCGTGCGTCCGAAAATGTGGACGAAAAATTGTATTCATAAATACACACTCATCCATTTTTTCTTAGGTATCCCAAAATGTTTAGAAACCTTCAAAACGGGAAGAAATGTAAAAATTTCTCTGGTTTTTGGACGATTACAATAACTTACCCTATGGAAAGTTAAAAAATCTCACGTTGTTGTAAATTATGTGCTTTCAAGTGCAACCTAGAGCTTTGGTAAAATAATCACCTTTTTTTGGTTATTGTCATAAAGTTTTATTAATTTTGCTTATTTAAACTTTGGAACTTTAACCAGCAGGACAGTAGTTATGACAAAATTTCAATGAAGAAGAAAAACGTTAAAGACAATGTTCTAAAACGCCTGTCGCCAGACAGAATTCCACTTACAGATAGTTATATTTTTTTATGAGAGGTTCTTTCACTTTTAAAAATGGAAATTGTTGGATTATCATTATCGCGGGGTTGTTTTTGCGTTATATTTGTGTCAGTTAGGAATAATTAGCTTGTAAGTTAGGTATAATTAGTTTATAAGTTAGTTTAGGTGGATTAGGGCTGCACAAATCGATACTTAGTAATATTTACACCATATCCATTTCCATCTGAAATGTTAGAAACGTAAATATGAATAGAAGTATCTATTTCTGTGGACTATTACGAATAGCCCCTTGCTTCCCTTCATTTTTCGAATTTTCGTGTCCGATGATTCAGGATGGCTTGGATCATCGATAAAACGAAGAATTAGCAATTCGAATTTTCTGGCAGAAACATGTACTTCAAAACCAAAACGATACAACGAATTTTTGTTTAGTATGAATTTCTATTATATACACTGAGTCAATACTAGTAATGTATTACTTTTTATAATTCGTTGATATTATTAATGAAGTGTCAATTTCGGGGGTGTCACGCATGGACACCTTGCTGAGCAATGTCGGATACTGTTTCGGCCGGATGTCGCTTTCTTCTGCCACGCGCCAACATTTTCCGGAAAGCTCGCTGCCACCAGGAAATAGGGGTTGAAATAATACTAAATATTTCCTGCATTAATTCGAAACCGTTTGCAATCCTATTATGTCGTTTATGTAATTGATGATTGTACAAAATTTGTTACCAATTATTGTAATACAAGGGAAAAATTACTATTGTTACCTGAATGTTCAACGCGATTACTATCAAACGATTTAAAATGATTTGAAACCTCGAGAAAACCTGAAATCAGCAGTTCATATTTTCTGTGGAAAACATAGACTTCTAATATTCTAGATGTTTTTAACAAAAAATCACATGGAGGGGTCTAGTAAGATATCACGTACCTAAGAAAAAATGGATTTGTGTTTGTGTGTATGTTTTTATGAATACAATTATTCGTCTACGTCTGCGGGCTCACGGATCAACCGATTTAAAGTGTTCAAGAAAACATTCGATTCCTATTGATAGGGAGATGTGCTGATTAGTTTTTGGCAAAAGCAGGTCTAGCCGTTTCGGAAATACAGAGCAAAGAGTGAGGAAATAGAAATCGAGTTTTTGAAAGAACGGAGCATCTGATTTGAATGATCCAAAAAACATTCAGTTTGTAATGACGAGAAGAAGCGGCGATTAGTTTTTGGCAAAGGCAGGTCTAACCGTTACGAAGATATCGAGCTAAATGTGCCAAAAATGGCAGTTTTTTGATAGAACTAAGCATCCGATTTGAATGATTCAAAATACTTTCTGTTCGTGTTGACAAAATAATTTTTTTAATTTCAATTTTTTTTAAATATCGAAGATAAATCGAATTTTATTTTTTTTCTTGCTAAAGTTGTAAAGCTCAATTATATACTTCAAATAAATAATTTTAATTTTGCACTTCAGTTTATATAATTCTTATAAATATTATACAATGTATTTAATTTCAAATTTGTTGGATTAAGTTTTGTTTATTTACTTTTCTATAAACCTATATAAGTTACAGTATTTATAACAATCTATTTGAAAACATTTAATATTCCTCGAATTTTTCATTACGTTACGGGAAGTTCCAGCAATTTGCCTTGAGACACGATGCCATACACTACTAGTTTTATAAATTTTTTCGGGACATTTAATGTAAATACTATAAATTTCGGCTAGATGTCAAGGTCTGGGACACCTTTTGCTCTTACTTTAACCATATCCTTGTGGTCGATAGGTACCTAAATTTACACGGAATAATGCAAAAATTATTAATGCAAATTGAATTAAGACTGATAAATATTTGCTACTCTATTACAAAAACATATTCTTCAATTCATTATGTGTTAAAGTATCATTTATCCCATGCGATCCAAATATCCCAGTATCCACTGCGCAATGTTCGATCAGCACATACGCTTCGGAATTATTGATCAGGTGCATTTGTACAAACAATAATATGAAATATGCATTCCGATGTTACCAAACAGACCGTGTCCGAAACCTCAGCGAACAAAAGCGCCCGCCGGGCCCTGTCTATGGAAAACTGAATGCATAAAAAATAGTTGGCAACTGTGGGAAGTAGGTTCGGCCTTTGTAATTTTCGATTCTTGTTCTGCGGTCGAATGTATCATCGATAAATATATGTGTATATTGTTTGTTTTCGGGTTATTGTTTGTCGTGGATAACAAAATCATGTTAGGAAAACAATGTTACAATGAGGGGACGGGCGCTGGCGATGGTGAGTTATGAGAAAAATGAATTTGAAGTGAATTTTTTGTCTAAGGTCATAACTGGAGCAAAGTACTAAAATGCAACATAATAGTTGCTAGTCAAATTATTTATACAAGATAAATCTAAATTTTGTTCACCAATATTTTAAAATACTAAAACTTACTTCATTGTTGGTATAGATAAAGTAAACTTTTCAGAAATATTCAAAAAATCAAAATCTTATATATTAAAAGTGATTATCAAAGCTGATATCATATAAAAATAGTTGTGAATGGCATCGTGCCTTAAGGCAAATTGCTGGAACTTCCCGTACCGTAACGAAATGTTCGGGGAATATTAAATGTTTTCATATAGATTATTATAAATACTGTAACATTGCCTAATATTTATAAAAGTTATATAAACTGAATTACAAATTTAAAATTAATTATTTAAAGTATATAAGTGAGCTTTAGAACTTTAGCCAAAGTTAAAATTGAAATTTGAGTTATTTTCGACATACAAAAAAAATTGTTGAATTTTTTTTCCCCAAAAAGCAATTATTTTGTTAAAACAAGCATAAAGTTTTTTTGAATCATTCAAATCGGATGCTTAGCGGTTTCAAAAAATTGCCATTTTTTGCACAATTAACTCTGTATCTCCGAAACGGCTGGACTTGCCTTTGCTAAAAGCTAATCAGCACATCTTCCTATCAATAGGAATCGAATGTTTTTTGAAACATTCAAATCGGTTCATCCAAGCGCCTGAAAAGGTGGACGAAAAATTGTATCCATACATACATATACACACACGCACACATACACACGCACATCCATTTTTTCTGAGGTATGCCAAAATTTTCAAAAACCTTCAAAACGTGAAGAAATGTAAAAAAATTCAATTTCGATTTTTGGACGAATACAATATCTTACCCTACGGAAAGTTAATAATATTACCGCAAATGAGTTAAATGGAGTTATAACAACTAAAATATTTTTTCTTTTATATACCGAATTAAATATTTTTGTTATTATGGTTCAATTTGTGGTAGTAGATAAACAATCTCTATCTATCTATATTTACCCCAACTAAAATTTTTATCCACATGTACAAAATCAAAATGTAATCTAAAGGTAGACCAGATCAACGTAATGCATATGTTAGGGCGAACTGAATTAAATCAAATAGGATAATTGCTTGAAGGAGCAGATGTTGAAGGCGGATTATTGATATAGAGCTTAACTCATGATTAGTATTTCCATTCTTTATGACGAATCATTGTAGTGTAATAATAATAAAAATCATAGAAGTATATATAAATCGGATGATTCTTATGACCGTCGAATTGGAATCAAGTCAGAATCTAGTTAGAGTCTTGTTAGAACAAACTTGTAAAGTGCAAAAATCGTTATATTTTATAAAAATACATTATCGTTATTCACTATGGATTATATAACCTTGTACCCTAGGTTCTTCAATATATTTTATATATTTTTCTATTATGTAATGCACAATATACTTATAGCATCGAAGTGATTTTCTCACACCCCTTTTAGCAAAATCGAAACCGCCCTTGCACGTGGTTTTTGTTCTGGCTGAAGTGTCACAATGCCCAAACGTGTCGATTTAGAAGGCGGTTTGTTTTTACCACCTACTTTATCAGGAAAAAAATAGATTTTGTATAAACATAGGCCACAAGTTTCCAAACATCAATTTCATAAGTAGAAAATTTTTAAAAACTGATACTTGTTTGTTTAAATTGCAAAAATGATTGAGTCAATTCATAATAATAAATATGCCAAATATATTTTAGTGGCAGAAAAAATATATTATACAAAATTCAGATAGGAAGCTTAATATTAGTAATATTTTATTGTAAAATGCTAGTAATATTTTATTGTAAAATGCTAGTAATATTTTATTGTAAAACCAAACTTCATATTACAACTTAATGTAATTATTGAATATTTTTAAAAATACATAAGTTCAAATTAAATTTTTTTGAAATCAGTTTACATCTGAGTTTGCCTCAGCAAAATTAATCCGGTTTAAATTATTATTGATAATAATACCCTATTTGAGTCATACTATATAAAATTGTTTTCCTATTCTTGCGACACTAAATATAATTGTTTAAATATAATAAATTATCAATAACGTTTTGTTATAAAATACACAGAATAATTTTAATTACAATTTGATAACAAAACTACATTTTTTATCTACTTTCATGAACACAAAAGAATTAAATTAAACCTTTATCGAAAATTCTTAAAACATGAGTGTGCTTGAGATATTAACATGGTTTATTTATTTTATTCTTGTTTTGTATTTCTCATTACCATTTGATAGAAAACAATATTTTCTACTTATTTTATACACACAAGAGAACTTAATTAAACTTTTATCTGAAATTCCTAACACATGAGTGTTAGGAGATATTCGCGTGGTTTATTATATTTTGTTTAATATTTTTGTTTACAAGAATTGTATTTGTATTTGAATCCCGTGCATTTCTTAATATTTTTGTTTATAAATATATGATTTTTCTAAAAACATTCTTCATAATTAATATATGTTGTATATTAATTTTAATAATATTTTTAAAATTACATAAAAAATTAGTGATTAGTAAATAAGAGATACTCATGTATGAAAATTTATTATATGTAATTTAATTTATTTATTACTTCTGTGTAAGTATATAGTTTGAATCATATTGAAGGCACATTAATTAGTGCTTAAATATAATTGTGATTATTTAATATAAAATTTTTTAAATTATATAAAAAACATAATTAAAAATGGTAAACTATTTTTTAGTGTCAGGAAAAATATATCATATAATAGTTTAGATAGAAAGCTTAATATTACATGCTAGTGAAATTGTATTGTTCTTCAGACTTCATACTTCATATTGAAGAAATTATTGAATATTTTCAAAAATACGTAATTTTAACTTCAAATTTTATGTAATCATTTTTCATTAAAGCTTGACTCAATAAAATTAATAATCCGGATTGAGCAAAAAATTTATTTCAAAAGAAAATTTTAAAATTCAATTCTGTCTGTTCTCACAACCAAAAAAACAACGAAGGAAAATACTTTTGTTACGAATTTTCAAATAATGCCGTTTATATCTTGATAGCGACTTCGTCGGAATCCAGAGAGGAATCCAAGAGGAATAAATACAATTATTTTACATTTTGGATAACAATTACCATATTTACAGAATTACAGTATAAAGTAAAATTAATAATGCGCTTAACACAAAATTACATATAATACAGAATGTAACAGTATTATTTATTTACAGAATAAAATAAAATAATGAAAGATAATTGAAAAGAAAGTAAAAAGGTTAACTTGTGCAGATGGAGATTATTTGATTAGGTGAAGTGTTATGAATATCTGTTTTATTATTAATTAAGTTAAAGTTAGAGAGTATAAGTAGAATAGGCGACTTTAAGAGAGAATTAGACGTATACATCTTTTACCCTCTACTTTCAAATATTGTTGTTAAAAAAATCCCAACATCACGTATATTAGAGATAATTGTTGTGGACCTATTTAACCGCGGACCTTCAAACCCCATCTTACCTTACTATAATATGTGCATTAAGGTTCTACCATATCAAAAATTCTATCCCTGCGCAGAAAAATGTTCGTATGGTTCTTTTCTTGTTCATCATCTCTTTTCCTTCAGCACGTGGCTCATGGGCGGCGTGACGCCGCTGTGCTTTTCATTGCCCCCCGGAGGCTACGGTCGAAATTGAAGTAGAAAGGGCGTGTGTAACCAGTTATTGTTTTGTGTTGAGAAACGATCGGCAAAAAGCAGGTTCTATATAAATTGTCTAACACTGTTTTGTTGCAGTGGCAACATGCTGGGTAGGATAATACAGAATTTAAATTTTTACTTTGGGGTCGTAATAATATATATTACAGTTATTCAAGGAAGTGTAATAAAATCGATTTTTTCTATATATATATATATATATATATATATATATATACATACTAGATGATCCGACAGACGTTGTCCTGTACCCATGTCTACAATTTTTTATTACAATATACTAATATTTAATATAAATATACTAAAAAGGTGTGTTCAAAAAGTACCCGGAATTACTAATAATTAAATTTCGCGGGTCTGGAGTGTCTGATTGTCAAAATTTTTTTTTTATTGTGTTGGTATACATGCCCCTAAAGTATGATGAAATTTTCAGCTATATTCACTGTTTACTTTGTCTGTGGTAGTCGCTAAGGTTCGACGTGTTTTTCTGAGCTCGGCGATTTTTACAATGGAAGAATTGAAAAGTCAAAGAATTTGTATTAAATTTTGCGTAAAAAATGAAATAAAGTGTTGCAAAGTGCAAAAATTCACCAGATATGGCTCCGTGTGACTTTTTCCTATTCCCAAAGTTGAAGAGACCCATGAAAGGACGGCGGTTTTCCTCGATTGAAGAAAATCGCTGAGAGTGCTCAAGGACATATCAAATAGTGAATATCAAGGGTGCTTCGAAAATTGGAAAAAACGCTGGCATAAGTGTATTATATCTGGGGGGGACTACTTTGAAGGGGACCACATTAATGTAGACGAATAAATAAATATTTTTTTGAAAAAACGAAAATTCCGGGTACTTTTTGAACAGACCTCGTATTCACCGTTTACCTAAAAATAATAATTATTGTTTTTTTTAATTATTTTTCTGTCAAAATGCATATACATTTATAATATGAGCAATGTTAAATGTAGAACTACTTTAAATAAAATGATGAGTCTCAATTCCCACGCTATTTTGGAAATTGAAGTTTTTTAAACGGTATAACATAACTATAACCATAACATAACACTGTTACTTCATGTTGGATTAAATTAATTTAATTTTTTATTATTCAAGATATCCAAAATTGCATCTTAAATTGTATGTATTCATCTTTACTTTCCCATTTGTTGTTATAAAGTGAAATTTTTACGAATTTTAAAACTAATGTGGAAAGATTAGTAGAAGATGGAAAGAAATTATATATTGAAAAAACAACTATATTGAAAATTTAATATCCGAGTCCCTTAAGATGTGCATTCGTATTTTTCGCATTCATTAATTTCATACTTTATGTGAATTAATTTATCATCGTTCATATGTGTATCATTCAATCTGTCATACATATACAGTATCTAATATTATTTTAATTTCTGGCACAGCTTAGCTTCTTTTTAGCAATAATAATGTCACATTTCATTTTTCTTATTCACAATCATAAATTTATTATAGATAATCTAATATTGTCTAGATTCATAAGTAAATTGAAATTTTTGGCAGATGATAGTTTTCATTTGTTTTCAATGCAAACCATGACATGCCGTTTTTTACATTTTTTTTTTCATTTATTTCTACGATATTGCACATACATTCCAGTGCTTTATAAATACATACATCCTAGAAAATTTAATTAACACACTTCAGAAAGATTTATCAAAATCCGAATAATCGTTTAGAAGGAGTATACAGTGAGTGCTTGTAATTTAATATGAACTTTATATAATAGCAATAAAGCTCAAATTGATTCTACGTTTAAGTTAGAAAACGTTTGTATGAGAAAAAGAAAAGGGCTGTTTTTAGGGTTTCCACGGCAATTATTCGATTTTTTCTTGCCGTAAGAATCATCCTTGGACATCAGCGAACATTTTAAAAAAAGAATTGCCCAAATTGGTCCAGGCGTTGTTGAGTTATGCGCTTACCAACACATTATGCGATTCATTTTTATATATAAGATAAAATTATATAAAACAATACATTTCAAAAGTATGTCAATTCTATTCCACAAATATCGGTTCGATTATAGTAATATCACGCTTACCTAGTTTCGTTGTGCAACAAAAAAAGTTATTTTTCATAAGTCATTTTTCTACAAACAAACTCTGTATCTATTAATACCTACGGATATTTAATATCAATCAAAAAAGTGGAACAATGTATTCTCTAAAGCTTATGGAAATAATTTCCCACGCGCCCCCTTCGAAGGTAATTCGATACAGAGCACGGGCCGCGGAGCACCACCGCGCGGCGGCTGGTGGATCCGCAGGCGGGAGCACCCGAAACCGCGGGAACTTGAATTTAGATTTCACCAGGCGATTAGGAACATATCATATCGGATGACTTGAGACCATGTCATGTACGTTATTGTTTGGAGGCATTGTTTTGTAAGAGTTATATTACGTATTTATAAGGGATGATAATAGTTCCATCATGTGAACTAATCTGTCGGTCATTATCATTTATCATTTATTTTGTGAAAAACTACTTTCTTTAGCTTAATTCACTATTATATTTGATATTTTCTTATTTTTTACTCCTTCACCAAAGTGAACCTTTTTTACTCGAACCAAATGTAAGCTTTTATAGGGAGTATATAAAGAAATCTGTTCCATCTAACTGAATATCGCCAATACATAATCTTATTTGACAATTAAATTATGTATACATAAAAATTATATTCATTTATAGTATCATAAACTAAATAACAGAGCACAAAACCAAAGAACTACCAACGAAAAAAAATAATTTTGTTATAAATATTGACATGCCGTGGTTTATTCAAAGTGATGGCTGGCTGCACATCTTTTTCCCTCTACTTTAAAGTAGTATCGCTAACAAATTCTATACTTTACTCATTTTTTAGATAATGATGGTAAGCCTTTTTACTCTCTCTACCATATTATCTCTTTCATGAAGAGTTAAATAAACGAATTTATAGAGTTATATATATTTTGCAAGTTCCATCATGTCGATCATTATCATCTAGCATTTATATTATATAGAACTACTTTTTTTAGCTTAATTTATTTTAATATTTGATAATTTCTTATTGTTTACGTCTCATTCTGAGTAAAGATTCAGTAGGTCCTTTTAACACCAACCAAATGTAAGCTTTTATAGAGGTTATATAAAGGAAACTCTTGCATCTAACTTGAAAATAACAATACAAATTGTTATAATACGTATGTATACATAAAAAATATATACAGATATCACTAACTAAATAACAAAGCACAAAACCAAAAAAACTATCAACAAAAAGAATTATTATTTTATTAATGTTGATGCGTCGTGGTTTCTTTTCTGATAGCGGAGTTGTGCGAATTAATATGATGGCTGTCTATACATCTTTTGCCCTCTACTTTAAAATAGTATCGTTAACAAATTCTATAATTTACTTGTTTTTGAAATAATGGTGGTGGGTCTTTGTATCAGCTCTACAATATTATCTCTTTTATACATAATGCGTTTACTCATTTTTTGTTAATATCTTATGATATCACAAAACTATAGTATTTCAAAGCCAAGCAAATAATCGCCAACGCGTGCCAAATAGTAACATGATACTCTGAAAAAATAATTGTACAAATATACTTTGCATTATAGACCTCTTTTGATGTATCATATTTTTGTGTGGGATTAAACGCCGCTATTAAATACTTATAGGGCATATACACCAGCATATCGTCTTAAAAAATAATTTATATTTTCAGCAATAAATTCATGCAAAAAGTACTTGTAGAAAATAGAATAACTATATTCTCAATATATTAATATTAACAAACAATTATTCATTCATAACCGATATATTTATATCCCATTCAATTCTAATTAACCGAAAGAATGTTTTATAGTTTTGCATTGATCGGAGTTATCTCTTGTAATATTTTACAAATTCTTGACACAATTAAACATTGATAAATGAAGAATGTACAACAAACAAATTTTGTTAATTTGCTGATTGTGACATCCGGGACCGCCTTAATTAAAATTGAAAATATAAATACACAAACACACACACACACACACACATATATATATATATATATATATATATATATATATATATATTTGAAGTATTTTGCAGCCCAATCGTCGAATAAAAAAAAACATTAAATTTTTTTTAATTCTATTAAACGTTTCGACACTTAATGTGTGTCATCATTCAGTAATCTAAAAACATATTACATAAGTAACAATAGTTGATATTAAATACAAAAATATAAAAAGGAGAAAATTATATACATACCAAACCAGGAAAGCACAAAAAATATATAAAATTTATTAAACACTAAACGTATGCAAAAGAACATCATAACTAATAACAAATAATAAACAGAGAAATTAAAGGAACACATATATTTAATATTACGTTCGTGTTTATTAATTATTATTAGTTATGAAGTTATTTTGCATAAGTGTTTAGTTTTTAATGTTTAGATTTAGTGTTTAGTTTTAGTGTTTAATAAATTTTATATAATTTTTTTTGTGTTTTTCCTGGTTTGTTATGTATATAATTTTTCCCGTTTTATATTTTTATAATTAATATCAACTATTGTTATTTATGTAATGTATTTTTTAGATTACTGAATGATGACACACATTAAGCGTCGAAACGTTTAATAGAATAAAAACATTTTTCTATTTTAATCTTTTTTTAATTCGACGATTGGACTGCAAAATACTTGAGATATGTATCAACGTCGACAAAACTATCATCATCATATATACATTTTTAGAATTCTTTAAATTTTTTCCATCCCAATTCCAATCAAAACTTTGCGCTCTATCTAAAAGTTAATATTAAGAGCAAAAACTTTTAGAGAATTTTTTTCATCAATTTGAAACCATTTGATATATATTTGATATATATATATATGTGTGTGTGTGTATCTAGTCAATGTATCTAATTATTCGTTTTTTGTTTAGTAACTACAGTCAATTTTTTTAAACAATCCTATCAAAATTTCATTTATAATAAAAAAAACTTGTATGAAAATCGAAATCTTTTTATTTACAATAAATCAATCTTTGATCGATTAATTTATAATAGAAACAAAATTTTACAAACCTTCTAGTGCCTTGTTCCTCGCAAGTAATGCCAGAAGCATATCAGGACTAGGCTGGTCCAGGGCGAGCTGGTGGGCTGGTGGCAGCATCCCGGGCAGATGAGCCATCGATCCGCCGACGCACGCCGACATACTTATTTACACTTTAATAAATGTCTGGGCGGAAAAAAATCGATGTCTGATATATTTTAATTACTGTTACACATTGACATTGTTTGTTTATAAATTTTCAAATTTAAAGATTGAACAAAGTAGAAAATCACAATATTTTATTGATTCATAAAATTTATTTAGTTGGACATTGAATCGGAATTCAATTTACTAATGCTCAAAGTTTGGTAAATATTATTTAAAAAATATTTAAAATCACTATATCACTAATAGTTTTTACCAGTTACACATTTTCAATGAGTCATGATTTAGTTTATGATTTAGTACAATATATTTTTTTAATCAATTTGGTTTACAATCTTGCATGATTTATCTGCGATGCATATTAAGTGTAAGGGTAATGAAACGCTTACAAAATTTTTGTTAGAGTTTTTATATCACAAAGGGTTTCTTCAACAAGCAGATTTAAATAACTTTTGTACAAATTTTGTGACTTTGTTGCACACTTGTTACAAATGGGTTAGTCATTATTCTTGCATCCTTAAGTCACTTTTCTTCACACAGTCTTTTATAATTGACTTGTAAATTTCCGCTTATCGTTTAATTTTTTGCATGGGGGCAATTTCAACTTTAACTCTAAAAATGTTTCTGTCTTGTTATTGCCCCCGTTATATATTGTATCATTACGACCGCGCCTGTTTTTATAAAGTAGACTAAAGGGGCGCTTCTCCTTGTAATTAACTTAATTGAATATCACCCTCGCGTATAAGTGCACGTAAACATTGAATTATGTAAAGTTATGACGAAGCAACAGACACTTTGGACGCGATTATTAATAAGTTTGCACATTATATTAAATTGTCTCCGAAACTGTTTTTAAATTGGTCTTTTGCGGGATAATTATCGGCCATTTTGATAAAGAATAAATGTGATAAAAATTGAATTTAATACGTTGCAGCAATCAAGTTTGGGAATAAATTGGTTTAAAAAGCACTATGTTCAATAATTTTATTGTTATTTGTTAAACTTATTAATTTTGTAAAATTTACACTTTTTCCTTCCAGTTTGTACAATTTTTTCATAACTATTGTATAATTTTCTATTTGTTATAATTGTTCGTATATACTTGATTAAAATAAATCAAACAACATATTTTTCAAATTTTTCCATGTGATCTGTATTATTACGCATCAGGCCATCTTCCAACAAAAGTTCTTCCAACGGCAACTTTTTATTCATTTCAATTTAAATTCGAAATTATATTAAATCTGGCACTTGTGTATAACTCTGTAGTGATTATAATCTTTATTTAAACTTTCGAACATTTGTCGGCATATTTTTGAGGTTCTTAGCTACCTTTACTTACTTTTTAACGATTTAGTACATATTAAATCGTATTATTTCAGTATTAGTCTAATACTGTTAGATTCATATTATTATGATTTTATTTAATGCATGAATTATTTTATCAGCGTAGTTTTGATGTTCAAATGCTCAATTTCATTAAATTGTTCATTTTATAACAATTTTGTCCATATTATGTTATATTAGGTATTAAATTCGAGTCGTATCAGATTCACAATATTATTATTACATTTAATAAATTAAAAGTTTTTGTCTGCGTAGTTTTAATATTCAGGTGCTTAATTTAGTTACCTTGATTCACTTTTAAACAATTTTGTCCATATTATGTCATACTAGGTTTTAGACCACAGTCGTATTAGATTCACAATATTATTATTTCATTTATGAATTAAAAGTTCTTGACAGCGTATTTTTGCTCTTCGTCTGCTTGATTTCAATACATTGTTTACTTTTCAACAATTTTGTTCATATTGTAATATTTGGTATCAGATTGGATTCGTATTAGATTCACAGTATTATTATTTGATTTAAAGAATTGAAAGTTTTTGTCAGCGTAGTTTTGATATTTAGCTGCTTAATGTAATGACATTGTTCACTTTTCAACAATTTTATTCATATTGTTATATTGGTATTAGATTAACAATAATAGATAATAATTTCATTTAATGAATTAAGGATTTTTGATATTCAGCTGCTTAATTTAGTTACCTTTACACTTTTTAAAAATTTTGTTCATATTATGTAGCACTAGGTATTAGATTAGATTCGTATTATTTCATTTAATAAATCAAAAGTTTCTCTCGGCGCAGTTTTCATATTCAGCTGCTCAATGTAATTACAATGTTCACTTTGCAACTATTTAGTCCATATTATGTTATTCTAGATTTTAGATCGGATTTGTATTAGACTCACATTATTATTATTTCATGTAATGAATCAAAAGTTTTTGTCAGAGCTATCATCAAGTTCAGCAAATGTTCACTTGTCAACAATTTTGTCCATATTACGTTTTACCCGATATCAGATTAAATTCACATTAGAATTAAAAGTTTTTGGGTATTCTTGGGTTTCATAAAAAATTACATATTAAAAATAAATTTTACCATAAACCTTTAAAAACAAGATTTTAGAATAACTGCATACATGTTTCAAAAGTCACTACAATATTGTTTAACACTTGCGGTTTAACAAAAAATATTTATTGCTTTCAGAGCACGCAAAATTCAAATATTAAAACGTAATTGTTTCAATAAACTTTCAAAACCAACGTTTTAAATTAAATATAAATTAACCACGTACAAATTTAAAAGTCACTCCAAACTTCATGTTTTAAGTTCATGCCAATACAAGAAGTATTTATTTATTTTTAAAACCAACGTTTCAAATTAACCACATACAAATTTGAAAGTCACTCCAAAAGTCAAATTTTAAGCTCGCATCTCTTTCACAAGAAGTATTTATTTATTTTTACCAATTGACTATAAATCGATTACATTAATCAGGTATTATCAACTTTCGTCCAGCTTTTTGCCGTACGAGCTTTTGGTGTTATTCTGACTTTCCGCCGAAAAGCGTAGACTTTCCAGTGCGAAGAGCTTTCCTCGAGCCAGAGCGAGATGAGTTCCTCGGCTGACACGAGAGGGTGCGCGCAGGTCACGCCGCCGTAGGTGTTGTCTGCGCAGGTTGTACTCGTGTAAAACGAGGAAAATAAAATGCGGAACAGATATATATGGCTTCATTCGTAGCAAAAAAAAGAGGAAAAGCTCTCTTGGCATCGGTTTTGTACTTTAACAGGTAATAAATAAAATGACTTATGTCACAGTATCTTATGTGTGACTTTATAACGCTTATTATGAAGTTGGGTAGTTATTGTAATGGGTGGAAGTTTTTATTATAATATTATAATGCATTGATGAGAAAATACTTTGTATACCAGTACAGTATGAAAAATAATAATCACTATTTTTTAAAGAAGGATTTGAAGAAGAAAGTAGTGAAAAAAATATATTTTTATAATTCATTCGTAGCAAAAAAATGAAAAGCTCTCTTAGCATCGGTTTTGTACTTTAACAGGTAATAAATAAAATGACTTATAACAGAGTATCTTATGTGTGACTTTATAACGCTTATTATGAAGTTTAGTAGATATTGTAATGGGTAGAAGTTTTTATTATAATATTATAATACATTGATGAGAAAAAACTTTGTATTCCATTAAAACGATAATCACTATTTCATATTGTTATAAAATCTTTGAAGAGGGGAAGGATGACAAATTTTTGAAAAGTAGTGAATAAACATAATTTTATACTAGGCATTTACTGAAAATTTTACTGAACATAGTTTGATAGTTTTTTGTTTGATATTTAGTATGTGTTGTGGTACAGCTATGATTCTATATGTATTTTGCTCAATTCTTGTGAAGTATCATATTATACAGGCCAGAATAAATGTACAATTTTGGGTGAGGTAAGAGGGTAAAATAAGGCACAAAGATCCAAAATGCTTTTCTGTGATTATACTGTCTAATGTGAATGAACTGCATTACAAAATATAATACGTATTAAACAAACAACTATCGAACTATGTTAAGGCAAATTCCAAGTGAATTCTTAATTTTAGAAATATGTTTTTATATTATTTTTCTAAAATTTCTCATCTGTACCTTTATAAACACAGGTAAATTATAGAGGGAGAGCCAGCGCGATCCAGTAATTTATTTTCAATTTTATTTTTTTTAGGAAATAATGGCTACATTATTTAACCAATGCAAAAAATAAATTTTATGAGTGCATTTTTTACAGAGTAAAAAATAAATGTAAATAAACTTGATCTGGTATTTTGCCATATATTTGTCAGCAGAGTTGGAACAACTATTTATTTATCTCTTATAAAATTGAATTAGGTGAGGAATCTCCTACTCGAAGATCTTAAATCAAATGTCAAAAAATAAAAAAAAGATAATCACTTTAAATGCATATACACCCAGCATATTGTATTAAAAAAATATATTATTTTGATCGACAATAAATCTATGCAAAAAAATCCCTTATAAAATTGATACTTTATCTTAATTTAATTTTTATTTACTATTTTCATATTGTTTATACATTTCTTAGTGTGAAGGTTTAGGTGGTTCATTTTACCACAGCCACATATAAGCATTTATAGAATGCGAAAAAACTGTTGAATCTAACTTAAATGTAACAATACATCTTATAAAACAATTAAATAACGTATACTTCAAAATTATATTTAGGTATCAGAAACTAAACAACAGTGCTCACTGCCAAAAAATTAACAACGAAATAAAATGCTATTGTTATGGATTTTCAAAACCGTTGCTGTTTATCTCCAGATAGCAAGATCGTAAGAATTAAGGTCATGACTGGTTATACATCTTTTGCCCTCTACTTTCAAATATTCTTGGTAAAAACTTTTCAATTTTGTTTTTTAGATATCAGTGGTGGATCTTTTTACCCGCAGACTCTTATCATATTAAATCAATAATAAATACTTATTCAATAGTTTTAAATAATATGTCATATTATCAACAATATAATTTTAAATTGTATACCAAGATCGTCATAGGTTCTTTACAAGTTCATAAATATAATATATTTAACTGTTTATCAAATATTACAAAAAAACTTATGTTTCCTGGTAAAAACCAGCTTAAAGCTCGAAGGCGACGCCATTATTGACCATAATTTTTGATTATCGTCCCGTGACGTCACAGGAAGCATGCGCAAAAGCTTTCCTTCTAAACACGCCCACATCAGCCCCCCAAGTCAACAAGGGCTCCACCTTCGGTGGATTCCGGGGGTGGGAATCGCCCCACGACGGGGGAATGCTTTGGGGGAATGCCCCCGTCTGTATTGATGGGTCTGGTAAAGGCGAACTCTCCTAAGGCACAGATTTGGAGAATAATTTATGTACCGCTTTGGATATTAGCGCAGAGATTAGACTTAATACGGGAAAGTGTGTGTGAATTTGGGCTTTGCGACATTATACGCTTAATGCGTGCGTTCACTATTTGACCTTTTTGGTGGTTGGGTAGATCCATAGGTAGTGGACAATTATTTGCAATTGTAATGGAAATATTCAATTATATCTATATGGCAAATTGTAGATTATATATGAATATATGTGATAAAAACTATGATCATAAATAGTTATTCCAACTCTGCTGATGAATATTTCTGACAAAACACCAGATCAAGGTTATGTGCATATATAGTGTCAACTTTGTGAAGCATGTGCCTATGAAATTGGTTATTGGTATTATTGGTTATTAGTATTTTGCATTGGTTGAATAATGTAAGTAATATCCTCCTAAAATTAAAAATAATACATTAGCATTCTGATTGCACCTTTTCACTACGCCGATGGAGTATAAAGGGACAAATGACAAGTTTTAGAAAAATAGTCAAAGAACATATTTTTAAAATAAGAATTTTTTTTGTTATAATTTATTTTTCTTAAACAAGATTATAAAGTCAATAAGAAATTGACCCGAAGTTTTATTTGAACACAGTTTGGTATAGTTTGTTATGCTTTGTAACGTGGTATATTTTGTTTGGGAAGTATAATTACAGGAAGTCACGTTGGATTATTCTATATTACTAGTATTCTATATACAAATATGATAATAAAAAACCTAAATTTTATACCAATAATAATCTTATTATAACATATACTGATCGTTTCAATTCTAGCCGATTCATATTTTCAATTCTCTTTCCTTTGCCCAATGTTATTCATTATTTCATTATCATCGTTTCAAAGAAGAGTATGGTCAAAAACTTTTCACAAACTTTTTGCAATAACATCAAGCCACCGCTAACCAAAAACAAAAGAAAACAGCGTCATTTAATTGCCTCTCAGAACGAGCACATTATGAAATGTTTCTGTGTGGAAAATTAAAATACGTTTATGGTAAGAGTAATAATAACAAAAACTTTGGAAACTTTTCCTGCGATATATATATATATATATGTGTGTGTGTGTGTGTATGTGTGTATTTGATATTTCAGAGCTTAAAAAGAATTATTACTGTTATTCGACGACATATATTCACTTGCATCGTTAAACTTTTCGAGTTAAGTCAGGCGTATTTTCCAAGCAACTTATCACAGTGGTGAAATAAAATTATTTGGTATATGAAATTCAATAATATTTTCTGAAAAACTATTCATCGTTGTTTCGTATAGAAATTGGGTCAACGGTGTTTTGTATATAAAATTTTGTCTCCCCATTTGTCTTTAGATTTTTTTTTATATATTAGCTCTATTAGATACGCCACTGGGGGTATCTACTAATTTGTAGACAATTAATTGTAAACAACTAGTCAGCATTCTCTGCTAAGTGTAATTATTTTTATAGATTGCAGAATGAAAATAAAATTTAAAAAAATAAGGAATATATTTTTATAAATTTCAAAAAAGTTTATTTTGTTCATTTTTAACAAACATTTTTTTAAAACTTTAGTAAGAACAAAATGGTATACAGCATTGAATATTTAAGCATATAATGCGTGTACCTAATTAATAATTTTCAATTTTTTCATTTAATAATATTTAATTCATAAATTTATTCTAAGGATCTAAGAATCTAAGCTAATCTAAGCTTATTAATCTAAGAATCTTGATAAGTTTTTGATTCTGATAATACTTTTTAAAACAACCGAATGTTTTTTTAATTAATTTTTTTTTACCGAATTAATTTTTATTACTTAATTAAATTTTACAATATAATCTAGCACTAATGATATATGAATTTTCTACTGAAAAGTATTTCACTATAACTTAATACTATCTATAATTCTGTATTTAATAATATATATTTAAAAATGATATTGTGGTTTGTGAACAGAAAAGTACTGTCTTTAAATATCTAATTTAATCAGAATCCACACCAAAGTATTCACGTTCTGTAAAACTTTTATAAAATATATTTTTATATTTTTTAAAACTTTAGTAAGAACAACATTGTATACAGCATTGAATGCATACAATGCGTGTACTTAATTAATAATTTTCAATTTTTGAATTTAATAATATTTAATTCATAAATCTATTCTAACGAGCTTATTAACCTAAGATTCTTGATGATACTTTGTACAACAACTGAATTTTTGTTTTAATTTAATTTTTATTACTTAATTAAATTTTACAATATAATATAACACTAATGATATATGAATATTCTACTAAAATGTATTTTGTTATAACTTAATACTATCTATTATTATTCTTACTACTTCTATTATTGTTATTGTGTTATATTTTATTATTTTTCTAGTATTCTTTTATTATTCAGAAATTTTATTTATATTATTAATTAATTTTATTTTTATTATTATTTGCTTATATTTTATATCAAATCAAATTACGGATATTATTTTCATCTAAATTTTATCCCTTGCACTTTTATTTATTTAAATTTGTTATTATTTATTTATTAATATATATTACTAGATGTTAATAATTTAACAGTCGTAATAATTATTGAAATTAAAAAAAAATCTATTATTCTGTCTTTAATAATATATATTTAAAAATAAAATTATGATTAATGAAGAAAAATACTGTCTTTAAATATCTTTAATTTATTTAAAGATTCTAATCAGAATCTACGCCAAAACATGCACGTTCAGTAAAACTTCTTAAAATATATTTTTGGAACCCAAAATTAATGAAATAAAATGTTTTAAACAAGTTAATTTAATTTATACCATTATATATATATATATATATATATATATATTAGTATATTTGAAAGACATCATTTGGAAATCATATGTGCTCGGGAAAATTTTATTTCCGAAATACCAGTTGAACATTTTACCTAAGTACTTGATCCTCAATTGAACTACTGTTTTTTTTTACTTATGTTCTTTATATATTCTGCACCGCAAACGCATTATTTGTTTAAATAAAAAAAATCGTTCGTGTTTCTTCTTTTTTTCTATTTTTTCTCTGACTACTTCTTTCTTTAATATTGCTCAAAGTGCAAATCCATTCGATTTATCCGCTGGGGGTACTTCGGTCTGGTGTTGAAGTCGGCACGAGCCCCATATGAGGGCGAATAGTAGACTCTGCGTTATCGAGGTTTCCAAGGCAACAGCCGACAGCTTCTTTCGTCAGCCTGTCGGCATACCTATAATAATAGGAGGCCTGGTGGCCAAAAAAAAATTCTTTTTTGCCGCATATATTCTATATTATGCTGATTATGATAAAATGTATTGATATATCCTACTCCTAAATCTAATTCTCTCTTAAATTCGCCTATTCTACTTATGTCCTCTAACTTTAACTTAATTAATAATGAAATAGATATTCACAACACTTCACCTAGTCAAATAATCTCCATCTGCACAAGTTAACCTTTTTATTTTGTTTTCAAATATCTCATTATTTTATCTTATTCTGTTTATAAATAATATTGTTACATTCTGCATTATATGTAATTTTATGTTAAGCATTTTATGTTAATAACTATATATTTTATTTTTGTATATATTTCAATTGTTATTCACTATGTAAAATAATTATATTTTTGAGTCCTCTTGGAAAAAATCTTTGGGCTATATATTTAAAATAAATAAAAAATAAATAAATATATTCATACCACATTGTAAGAGTGTTTTTGTACAGGTATTGGGTAGAAAACTTGTGTGTATCACCCATTAACTTTAATTTATTTTATTCAATGAAATACATGGTTTTAAGTCTAAAAATCTAAGCCAAAAAATCCTACGAAAAATGTTCGATAAGAAACTTATTGGAATTTTCATACGTGATTCCAACGAAAATTCAACTATTAAGTGCTAAAAAGCATTATTTTTGTCTAATATTCTGTTAAGGAATCTTATCATCTTATCATAATCAGTATCATTCCCAAGTAATATTTTTCTAACAGTGTTTGATTTTTTTAAATCGATTCGGTAGTATGAGCTTAAATGTGGACGAAAGTTTAACACTTTTTTCCAAATAACAAAGAAACGGGTTGGCAGATTGTAGCACAAAACTGACAAACGATAGTCCTTATTGAAATACATCAAATGAATTTTAAATTTCTGAAATCGGTTCGAGCGTTTTTGAGCAAACGTCGATGAAAGGTCTAATTTTGACAAATGCCAAAAAAACAATACTAATTTTGTAAACTTTGACGAATTTTTAAAATTAAACGACTTATCGTAGGGCCATAATATTTTAGTATGATCTATAAGACTATGGTATCTTCTGTCAAAAAAAAATCCAAAAAAATATTTTTGCATTAGCAGCAACATTAAAAATTAGAATTTTGTCAAACTCATTAAGTATATTTTTACATATGTTCTTACAAAATAATTTTGTACAAGTTTCCCAAATATATCATTCACTTTAGACAAATGCCATACTAGGTAAGAGTTATAACAAAAAATGTATGTACTATCGATTACCGTATACAATATATATTAACCTTATCTTTTTCAAAGTTTTTATTTAAATAACCTTTTAATCTATATTAGAAATATTTATTCTCAACCTGAATCTAACTTGAATCAAACAATCTAACTAATCTAACTTGAATCTGACTTGTTTTTAACAGAAATCTTGCTAAACTCTTTCAAAATTCTCGTTAAAATCTTCATTTTATGAGTTTGTAAAAATATTCTAACTTGAATCTCGTTGATTGGTATCTAACTCTGAAACAATTTTTTTAGCTTGAATCTAACTTAACTGTTATTATGAATATAACGAGCATGCGTTACACAGAAATATTTTTTTTTATTTATCAAAATACATTATATTGCATCGACTTGGCAATATTTGAGATACATACTTTTTTTAGAACAAATTAAAGTATTTGAGTTACACTAGAACTTTACATATATAACAAAGATTAAACTATTATGTAGCATATATTTATTGATAATGATGAATATTATAATTTCCTTAAACTATAATGATCGCGATATTGAGATTATGATTTTGCGTGTCTGGTTTGTATGAATCTGAAACAAAAATATTGGTAGATAATAGATTTTAGAATTGATTTAAGAATTCAAAGCAGTTTTGTAATTACTATTTTTGTTAATGTTGCATAAAAATACCTTAAACTATTAATGATCAGGTGGTCCATCCTTAAGGCCAAAGTATAGTCCTACACCAATTGCTGCCAAAATTAGTACACCAACTACGCCCAAACAGCATAATATGCTCATACTCAAGTTGCATAAGCTGAAAATTATTTATAAAATTATAATCATCATATAAAATATATTACAATTTTATTTTATTAATGATCAATATTATCAATATATTTAAACATATTTTCAACTAAAAGTTGAAAAGACTATTAATATTTTAATGAATGTTATTCAAAGATGTAATGCTAATTGTATAATTACTTTGAACTTCAAAGTTTGAATCGTAATAGTACTGGTAAAATATTAAATATTGAAATTATCAAATGGAGATCCAACAAATTTGCCAAAGTTCAAATGAAAACACATTAATTAGTGTTAATTTAAAAAACGAGTTATTATCACTTACAGAGTGCGTTGACATTTTTGGCTGATAAATTAATTTAACTTTGACTCCCATAAATGTAAGTACATTTATGGGATACATAAGTACTCAGATATTCTGAAGAATTTTGTGTAAAAACAAAATTTTATGATAATATAGTTATACTATTATTTTAAGAAATATTAAATCATTATCATTTGACATATTCGGATTAATTGGATTAACAATTAAATAAAATCTAGAATAATTCATTAGTTTAAAGTAGGTACTTTAAACATTTTTGATATAATGAACATATTTTAAAAATTACAAATGCAAATTAATCAAATTATTAATATCTTAAAATCATTTTAGTACAAGTATATACATATTTAAATAAATATATGCTCAAAAACATTTTAACATAAAATTCTATAATTATGCAACATCTGAATTGTATTTGCACAAAATTGTTATCACGAACACAAATTATTTAGCACGATAAAATTAATTATTATCGCCTTATGGCAGCATCGAAGACATTTATATTATTTTATTGGTAATTTGTTATATTTGATGTGTTGGATATATTCACATAAAATTTTATTTTGTAAAAAAATTATAAAACATGTGATCCATATCAAGGAAAATTAAACACCTACGAAAACAGATAAATTGAAGCTAATACAAAAGAACATAGGAAGTCTCTTATATTAAATTGAAAACAATCGTTAGACATATCAAATACAATTATTTTGTCTTCTATAATAACAATTTGAAAATAAAACTAAGGAGTTGCAGGAGCTTATTTGTAAATATCACTAATGACAAATTTCCTCGATTAATCATGGTGAACGCATTTTGATTTTGTCGTATACTCATGCAAATGGAATTCAAAATGTTTAAAAATTCTCATGCGTTTAATCAAATAAATATAGTTATGATCACGAATAAATATTTTGAATACATACGACACATTGCAAATGATAAAATATTGCTAATAAATATTACCACATATTATTTCAATAATATATTCAAAACTTACCAACAGAATACTGATTTAAGACAGTCGCACATTGTGTAGAAGTTTCACAAGTTGTTTCGACAATGACTAAATTTCAAAATATATTTTATACGATGACATCTACGCCTTATCAGCTGATTAATGCCGACGTGGTTGGATGTTTGATTACATACGACACCTATTATCACAAGTACCCGAAACTATCGATTTGCACCTAAAAAAGAATTTATATAGTTGAGAACATGATACTTTTATTAAGTGGGCCTATAGGCGCATATAAAAACTATTTTATTACAATTACTGCTACTATATTTTTAAGTTACGCCTTAAAAATTGGGTCAAGACCTTTATGAGATTTTTTTCTGATAAATGTTTTCTTTTTCTGTATTTTTTGCGCAAGCAATTTTTGGTATCTGAGTGCAAGCTCAGTACCTATATTGTTTTGATATTTTAAAAAAGGGTTCATATATCAAGAGTTATTTTTAACTCCGGCCAGCTTGATATCAAGCAGAAGTACCATCAGATTTTTGAGTTAAGTAATATCCCTCTCAAGAGTTTTAAAACGTCTTTATTTTTCCCTTTGTTTCGACGTAAAATTCTACGTCATCATCAGTGGTTCTACAATTTAAAACTAAAATAAAAACTAAATATAAACAGAGTAAGAATAAAAAAAGAAAGAAATTTAACTAAAAAGAAAGACTATATATATCTAAATCTTAAATTTAAAAAACAGAAAGCGTTACTTAGTTGAAATTCTTAGATTAACACTTATACATATGAAATACATACAAAAATTATAGATGTTTTAAAAATCTTTACTTTATTTATTTTTTACTTGATGTTACGCCCTCGAAGAAGTTAATCATACATTTCAACATCTATAAATATATCAGTTAGTTTTACAGATAAAAATTATTAAATTATAAAAATTATGAATGTTTTTTAAAAATTTATTTGAAATCCATACGTTTCGACTAACATCTTAACCTTCAGTGGAATATACTGTCGACTATAATAATTAAATTAGGTAAAAAATTTCTAACAATTTAAGAATAAATGTATTAATAATAGTAACCTAGTTTATCAGATAAAATGCTCAGATTGCGAACTTATTTACTTCATGAACGCAAATATAATTTCAAAAACAGTAAAAAAAATTAAAAAAGGGATACTGAATTTTAAAGTGAAGACTTAAGTTAAATATTCTAAAGAATACTGAATTGTGTTTTTGGATTACTTTTGTTAGAAATTATTCACCTAGTTTAATTATTATACAGTTGACGGTATATTATATAATATATATATATATATATATATATATTTATATATATATATATATATATATATATACATAACAAAAGTAAAAAGTAAATATTGTAAAATAATAAAGACGCAGAAATTTTCTTATCTACATTTTTGAACGTCAAAACATTAGTCATACCTTCTAGTAAAAATAATTATATGATAACACATAATCGCACATAATCCTATTATAAAATACCTTCAAACTTCAATTGATTTGATTAGTTCTAGGAATAAATAAAGCTATTTAATGAAAACTAGCATAGAAAGATAATTTTAAATAGTAAATAGTATTTAGGAATTTATTGCTAAATTTTATGCTCATTTCCTCTAAAATGTTAAAGCAAAATTATTATCTATGACTAATGTTTTCTGTTCAAGAAACTTGTTGATATAGAAAACGTATATACCATTTTTCATCATATTTCATATACAAAAAATATATGCCTTTTAATTCTATTAATTTTTTTCTGTTTTTAATAATCAATGTGTGTCAAACACATAATAAATAAGTCAGTTTTTCTTATTTTTTTAAATTAATATTTCTACCCAAATTATAAAAGAATTTAAATGGACATTTCAACACATAGTATATCACGCTATTTTAATTCATTCATGAAAGGGGAATGAATGGATTCAAAGTGACTTTAATTATAATCATTTAAATTAAATAACCGTGTAAATCAGAAAGAACATCGTTGCATGTTCGAGCACATTTTGTCGAAGTCAACATTAATATGCAAATTTTTAAAAACATCTCATAAAAATAACAATATCTTTGTAAAAAATCACGAGGCAAATATAAAATAAATTATAATATAATCACTTTAAATCTTTACACTCAAAAAATATATAGTACTCTACATTATGCCATAAGCATTAAAAATCGAATGTAAAATCGATATTATTTATGATCCAAAATTAACTAATTAGCACAATATTGTTCAATTTTTATTTTTGAATTTATTATATATTTTACTGATCTTTTTTGTATATGTGAAACGCATTAAATGGATTATTGAGCACTTTTGTATTACATAAAACAAGCATGAATAACATTGCATAATTCAAGCATTTGAATCTAAAACTTCTTTATTTCCTTGCAATAAATAATACTGTTTATTACTAGCTTTATGAGAAAAAAAATCATTTATTTGTCGTTACAAAATAAGTTATTCGTTTGGTTTAAGATCTCTATAAAATATAGCAATTAAAAAAATTAAATTTGAAACGTGACAATAACAATTTAATTTGCAAAATAAATTAGTGTGAAATACAATAGTGTAACTATGTAAATAAGTTAATATATTCAATGTAATAAAAATAAACACGTAATTTTTCTAACTTTTATAAATATGCAGAAATCACGTAAGTTGTTGCTAGTTACGCAAAATGTTGTTAAATGTAGGTCGTTTTAAAAATATAAAATTTAGTAATTATTCATATAATTAAATAAAATAAGTACAGCTCTAAATTAAGCAAAAAAAATCTCAAAAATATACATTTACCAAAGCGCAGTCAAATTTTTTATCTGTATTTTGTTTACTTTAATTGATATCTGGGAAATTTGTGACTAATGCTATATTAAATATTATCTAGATTAATCATATGAAAATCATATCGTATGTAATTCATCATGTAAAAAAATTTAAATAATAGATAATTAATTAATTAATATAGATCAAGAATAGTTTATAGTGTTTCACAAACACTATTCTTTACCTTGCAATTTTATTTTGTATGGGTAAGTCATTTCGTACTGTAGTAAACACATTTATAATTATAAATATAATTTAATTGTATATATGTATATATAAAATATGTAAATGTATATATGCTATATATAAATTCTTTGTCTTGATAATTTATAAAATAAAATACTAAATCATCAACATACGAATCAGCTGAAAAATCTGGGGCTCTGCATCGTACTAGAATTTTTTATTGTAGATATAAAAATTCCATATCCAAATCAAAAATCCGGTAAAGCAAATATTACTTTTGGCTTTCCACTAATCAAAATTCTCATTTCTGGAGTTTACTTATTTTTAGAAATATTTGCCCAATTTCCTGCCAGATGCCCAATGAAAGTTTTCTTTGGCCACTAAATTCTAATAATATTATATTTGAAGGTTTTATTTATTGGCTAATTTATAGTTTCCACGAATTTAGATACTTGATCTGTGCCAGACAAAATAACAGTAGCAAAATTATATTATTTACATTAATTAATAAAATATAAATAAATTAGTTGCTTCGAAGGAATATAATATTAAGCAAAAATACTGAAATATTTATTCTATATTTTATTTTGTGTTATAAAAATAACCTTCACATCGATTCATAAACTTGTTGTTGATCCAAATAAAGAAATTTACGTGGAAATTCATGTTCATGTGCTAATATATGTTTCCATGACGGTAATGCCAATGTCAATATATATTGAATCAGCCATTAGCGCTCTAATGGAAACTGATGAGGCAATATATTAGTTGAATCTTAAAAAAATGTTATAGAAATCAAATATATTATAAAAATAAAAATAATAGTTAAAATACTATTTGACCCTTGCTAATATGAACAAGTGCAGTAAATTCGCTAACGTGATTCTAACTAGATTCTAACTAAAATGTTGATGGATTCTTACTAGAATTTTTTAAGTCAAACAAAGATTTAGCAAGTGCCAATACTAGTATAATTTTTTTATTTGCATAGATTTATTGCCGATCAAAATAATATACCTACCTTAATTAGCCTAATACATTTCATAATATTTTGCGAGTTTGTAAAGATATTCTGTCTAATTCTGACTAATATTTTTGCTAAAAATCTTGCTAAAATCAAAAATTTATCAATCACACTTTGGAGTAAGCCGTGCCAAAATTTAAAAAATATGTTGTAACCATTGAAAAAATTGCTAAATCTAAATTCTTATTAATAATTAGCTGTATTATTTGCACGGATCAGAAAGTTTTCGCAATTTACTTTAACCAGTTAACTGTGATTGACGAATATTCACGTCATGGATCAGTGGCAGAATTTTCTGTATTGACGTGTATATTCGTCATGGGTATAAAACAATGACTATTTGCTGTATAAATTGAAATTTTGAGTTGTTTAGAATATTTTGGGGATATGATTGTATAAAATAAGTAGTTGTAAGTGGCATTTTACCTTAAGACAAGTTGCATGAACTTTCAGAAAAGTAGAAATATTATTCTTAATTAATGAGAATTTCGATTTAGCTAAAGCAATAACATTTTCCACTGATTTTTGAATGATTTTCTACATTGAATTTAATGTAATTTATATTTATGTTAACAAAGAAGTAAAATGTTTAATTTTAGTAAATAAGTCCATATTTTTCATTCGATAAATAACCAGCATAACTAAGTTCAATTTATAAATTCGATAGATTCTCCAACAAAAAATAAGTTTTGGTATTCAAACTATGTGTATATTATAAAAATAACGAAAATACAATTTGAATCTTGAAAATATGGAAAAGTTCAGTAAATTAGCTTATAAGAACTCCTACAAACCTTTTTATTTATTTTCAAATATCTTTTATTATTTTATCTTATTCTATATAATATTGTTATATTCAGTATATTATGAAGTTTTGTGTTATTTAGTGCATTATATATTATACTATTGTAATTTATCCATATTGTTTATTAATTGTTATCCATAATGTACAATATTTGTATTTTTAAGTCCTCTTGGAACTAATAAGAGGACTATATATTCAAAAAATAACATAAAATAAATAAAATAAAATAGTTCTAGTTCAATTTATCTGATTTTCTTCATCATATTTATATTTTTGTTAATTATGTATTTTCCTTAAATATATTTATATATATATATATATATATATATATATATATTGTTTGTGGTTATTGTGATATTTTCTCACATAATTAATATTATATGGATTTAAGTAATAGTTATGTTTAATGTATTATAGTTCAAATAATTGTTTTGTTATCTTCCAATAAAGATAGGTGTCACGTAGTACATTCATAAAAGTACTTTTTTAATGAAAAAACTTAAAGTACAGAATAATTTCAAAAAAATATACATATTTTTGAAAATATTTTCTTAAGGTAATCCTCGTATACAATTTTAGTTCCATGTTACAAAAAATTCATGGGTGCGTTAGTATCTCAGGTAAAAGCCTGATTGTTATTTACCTGTCAGCTGCTCGCCGAACCTTGCAGAGGTCAATGCATTCTTGTTGTTTTAATAAAAACACAGTCACAAAAACACTTTAGAATACAAAATCTTTCAACTGAAATATAATTTTAAAGCACTAGGCTACATGGTTTCAATTGAACTATTCCACGTAGAATCTAATTTTATTGGTTTAATAATTATAATTATGTTTTGACAAAGAAGTCGTACGGCTTCGTTGCACTTCGTACGAGTTTTGATTTTATTCTCTTCGGCTTGACGATCCCCGCCGTATGCGTTCATATATACATAGCCGACATACGGGATGCAATGGTGCGTGAATGTTTGTGACATCATTAAAATATTTATAGAATTCAAGATGTTATTTTAATACGTTGATCAGGCGCATTTTTAGAAAAGAAATTCAGCTGAGTATTTGTGTAAAGTTTGTTACTTGAACAGTTAACGGTGTCGATGGGTGCGCTTTGTTTTGTGTCGTCTGTAACAGCGAAACAGGACACCTGAAGGAATTTTTGGAGAATGGATGGTGAACAAAGCTAAGGACTTTATACCATGACATTAGTTGAATTTATTATTCCAACCAGAACACGTGAAGGAATTTTTAAATCAATGGAGAATAAAGTTGGCTAGAAAGTCAAAGGATTGTTAAGGTCAATACTATGACCCTGTTTTAGCTTGCTGTTGAATTCTGGGACAACCTGTATAAGGTAATGTAAAAATTAACTTGTACTGATTGTACTTTTAGCTAAAGAGAATTAGAAAAAATTATCTTTAGCTAAATTTTATTATTATGTACATGTAGTAACAAAAAATCTAGCTCATGAAGAGTCAAGGGTAAGATATCGGATGGAAATATAGGTTATATTTTTTACAAAATCAAAAAAAAATTGTACTACATTTTACTTTTACGTTAACATAAGCATATACGTATGGCGGGGTACAAAGATTTTATTTGAATTTCAAATCACAACAAATGACACATATCAAACAGCTATCTAACTATGTACAGTCAAATTCATCATTCTAGTAATTTTCAGAGTTAAAGAGAATTTTTGGGGGCAATTAGATTCATTATTTCATTTTTAATTATCTTTTTAATTATTTATTTTTCATATCTCAGTCAGACAGAGGGGTGAATGGTATGAGAAATTATGAAACAATGTATATATATATATATATATATATATATATATATTCATATTATTTGTCTTTTTCGTTATACAATAATATATTTATTATAATTACAATATCTTTGAATACCTTTTAAATCTTTTTTGTATTATTTTTTTTTATAATATTACTTTATTTTCCTTTTTAAATTATTGTCGTCGCTGGTATTCTTAATTTCGATTGGCAGTTCATTATACATTTTAATTTTAATTAAGTTCTACGAAATAACTACACTAATTAATCAATGCAATTATAAGGTTGAATAACAAAATTATAATTATTATTATTAATTATGAAATATAATAAACAAAAATAATAATCAACTCTTACTACTATTATGAGCCATGTTTTTTTAGGGAGTTTCTGTTTAATTTATTATTATCAGACTGATTATTTTTTTAAATGAAATTAATGTAAATAAGAATGCAATTTTTATTTGAAAAACGTATTTCATATATTGTTAGTATATTTTTCACAAAGACACTCAACACAAACTTCGTCAGAAAAATTCATCTTTAGAGTTAGAATAACTCTTCTTAGAGTTCATCTTTAGAGTTAGAATAATATTAATTTGATCTATTTTTTGTAAAATTGCCTTTTCATACTTATTTAACATTTAACTATCTTATCTCAACATTTATCTAATTTAATTTAACTAATTATCTTAATATTCAATACTTGCCAATGTAATGGTTCTTTTACCCCAAACACGTGTAAGCTATTCTAGATACAAAAAAACTTTAAAATCTAACTTATGTCTAACAATACACTTCATAAAACAATTTAATAAATTTTAACAAACATTTAAAATTTATTAAAGATTATAAAATAAACATTTCACAAAATCTGGTTTTGGTTATAATAATATTTACATATATTTTGCAACCAAATTTCTCAAACCTTTTCGTAGATATTTATCCACTCGCTTCTGTAAGATAAATAAAATATATATATATATATATATTTGTATATATATATATATAAGAATTATAAATTATTCAAATTATTAATTTAAATTTACCTGTATTGTTCCCCATGTGATATCAGGATCGTCATCCTGGGCATCTCTAGGATCTTTTGTGGATAATGTAATTTCGTTTTCATATGTATCCTCTTCTGTAAAGCCCTTTCTTTTTGATCCTTCTAATTCTAAAAAAAATTGTAGATCTATTTTCGACATATGTAATAATAATAGTTTTCAAAATACTCATATCAATAAATCAATTAATAAATTCACAATTATGTAATTATTTTAGGAAAATGTTATGAATAAATTTTAGGTAAATGTTAGGAATAACTTTAAATTTAAAGGCAAAAATGATAGAAAATACAATAATTTGGCAAAATGTATTGTGTTTTTTTTTTCTAAAATTTTATGTGGTTTTGGAACTTACGTGAGTCATAATCGTCTTTATTAATATCTTTAGCAATACGTTTAGTTTCATCGCCTTTTGGTTCGTAAAAGCAGAAGTAGTAAATCAGCCCTGCAACAACCCCAAGAAGTAGTAAACCACCTAACAGGCATAATATACAAAATAACAGACGGCAGGCACTGAAAAAAATAATAATTTATTAGTTAATATATTCCAAAATTTCACTTCAATTCAAAAGTCACAGAGCTGTCATATGATAAGTATAAAAATTGTAATTATTATTAATGTATTAATTATTATTATTATTATTTGAATATGCAAAAACTAACCAGCACGAGTCTCCAAATACATCAGCAAAAACACCACACATTATGATTGCTAAATTTAATTCATACCCAAAACTGAATTTTGTTTTTAAAAATTTCTGAATAAAAGCTCACTATGTTTTATCATATAATTTGTCATAATGACGTTAGCAAATTATATTGTTTATATTATAGATTATATAATTGTAGAAAAATATAATGTACATTATTCTTTAGATTGTCTGTTATTTTATAGCTAATGTTTTTCTTTAAATTGCTTCCTCAACCTAGAATTATGGACGCTTCTATTGACAACATCTGTTCACTTACTCAGTCAACGATTTATTTGTTTGTATTTGCATTGAAAACATTTCGATTTATTAAAATTGGGGGACCAACTGTGGTGATTTTCATGGCATTGAGTATATTATATTCGAAACAATATATTTATGATAAATAATGGGCATTAAAATCAATAAAGTGGTTATAAATCAATAGAACAAATACTATTTGTTACTATGAATCTTCAGTTCACTTATTTAATAAAGTGCACCAGTACCAGAGTATATATTTAATATCAACATAAGTTTCCAAAATAGTGATATTGGTGCACAAAATTATCTCCTGTGTTCCGTGCCAAGTTATAGCTTTAAACCCAAACTTTATCGTTATGTGTTCTCTGCCAAGTTTGTTGGGCTCCATCTCCATGGCATTAAACTGTGATGTGATTTGATATTCGCCCATACGACCTTATGTCGTGTTTCGGTACTTGGCGTGTTGAGATTCTCTCACGCCTCATGCCTCCGCAGAGCTTTAAGCTTTGAGCTTTGAGCTTTCCCAGGCAGGTTGATGGAGATCGGGGTACGAAAGCGTGTTCGGGCTCGGTTTCGGCGCTATGGCGAAAAAGAGGAAAAGAGGCGAACCTCATGGGAGCATAGGGAGGGATTAGGGATATTTGAATGCACTATTTATATTTAATTGGTATTATTCCAAACTTCCATGATATATTTGCTTGGTATTATTAGAGAGCTCCATGAAAATCGACTTAAAAAATTTTTTCAATAGTTAATTACAAGAAAAGAACTCGATATGGTAATAATTTTTGCAAAATTTGTCGAATTTTTAAAATTAAACGACTTGTGGTAGAACCGTAATATTTAAGTATCACCTATAAAACTATGGTATCCACCATCCAAAAAAAATTATAACTAGCTGTAAGTGGAATTCTGTCTTAAGGCAATTAGGGCATCGTGCCTTAAGGCAAATTGCTGGAACTTCCCGTACCGCAATTCAAAATTCGAGTAATTAAAAATAATCAATAATAATAATCAATAAAAGCAGATCAATGATTTGAAACTTTTAATAGAATTTCGAACCATATTAAATCATTCTATCTTAAATCATTTATTTTGAAATATTTTGGAAATTTTGAACTATTTTTCAAAGCAACCGCACTGCTTTAGCTGCATAGAGACGAAATATCGAAACGCGTAAGCGCCGCGTCGCCGTCTAACGGGCAAACGATGTTACGAAACCCTTAAAAATGTAAACAAAATTCATACATATTCAAAAATCTCCATAAAATACCTGATAAATTGATGTGCCTATATCTAATGATCATTTTTGACCGCCAAATGGCATTTTTTTTCACTTTTTTACTAGAACTTTGAAACTGCTAGACCTGCCTTCCCAAAAATTTAATCAATTCTTCATCCTGCCAATATAAGTAAAATGTTTTTTGAATTATTGAAATCGAACGCTCCGTTCTCTTGAAAACTGAGTTACCGTTTTTGGCTCTTTTTGTCGTGTATCTTCGGAACGGCTAGACCTGTCTTTGCCAAAAACTAATCAGGACGTCTCCTTATTAATACGTATCGAATGTTTTCTGAATTCAAATCGGTTGATCCGTGTTCCTGAAATCGTCGACGAAAATTTGTATCCGCACACACACTCACCCACATACACACGCATACATCCAGTTTTTCTAAGGTGTGCCAAAATATTCAGAAACCTTTGAAACGTAAAGATATAGGTATAAAAAAAATTATTTTCGATTTTTTTCGATTACTATAACTTACCCTACGGGAAGTTAATAAAATGAACAGTTGATTTTTTTTTAAATGCAAATATATAAATATTAATGCATATCTATTTATATGATATAAATGTATGTCTATTGAATAGGGTAGATCGGAGTAAAAAGTTGCACTATCATTATCGTTACATAAAACTTACCAACCATGGTCCCTATCGAGATACATTTAATGGCTTTTAAATTTTTGTTATTGGTTCAACCCTTTTTGAAATGTTGATGAAAGATCAAAAATCGGTTTACTCACACTCACACATACTTTTTTCAAATTTGGTCTCATATGATTCAGAATGTCTTGAAACTTCCAATAAAATTAACAAATAGGATTTTTCGCAAAAACTGCTTAGAAACGTTCATAAAAACTTAAAATAAATGAAAAATTTTTCCTATATTTTTTTTTATAAATACGGATCTGGTCTTCCTATGTTCACACGAGGGTATGAATAGATAAAATACTACCACAGACACTTGCAAAAGCAGGCACTGGCAATTAGTGACCCCTAACACCAATATCCACTTGCCCTAGAGCACCCCGATTAAAATTCATTGTCAGTCTAGGCATTGTTGAAATATGCAATAAATTTAAATTTTATGTCACAAATACCATTAACTCAAGATAATGTCTTTAAAATGAAATATTTAAAAGATTTTGGGAAAAAAATAGGAAGAAATTTGATCAAAATTTGAATCATCACATGTATAAATATATACCCACAAATGTTTATGTGTGCTATATTTATTGCTGCTCATTGTTAGAATTCTATAAAAATATTTTTGAATTTTATCAAAAAAAATCACAATGTCCAACTGATGATTTTTTTTTTCAAATTGGCTTATATCACTCACTTATACACACTTTCAAATACACATATAGATTATTGTGCAAAATATTATATTCTAAGTTGGAAAATTACTCCAATAAGTGGTTCAACAATTCTGTTCATATATAGAAAGTTGTGGTAGTGCTAAAGGTTTTCAATATTAGCTTTGGGCAGCTTCTTCTTAAACTAATGATAGAAAATAAAAAATATATATGTGTAAAATTTATATATCATTCTCAATTATGTTTAACGATCAGTTTTAACTGAAAAGTCATTAACTAGAAAATTTAAACTATCTATTAATCTGAGTAAGCCAATTTATATCGATACTTTATTCCGCAGACATTTACTGTGTCTATTCTAAAGTCTACCCAAAAGACTTCGTGAGAAAATATCGACTGCCTTTGCATTTTTCCTATAGCAATAAATGTATGTTTTCCCAAAGGTATACTATACACCCAGTGCACTTGTCACGGTGAAAAAGTCCCACAACTAAGAAAATCGCCCCGTTTGATGGCACTAGCAAAGCCTTGCTAAGTGGTTAATCATCCCCCTTGACTCATAAATCTGTTAACTGGGTATCCCTTCTTCTATTTATATTTTTTGTCACCGATATATTAAAGGGATTGAAACTAATATAGAGAAGCTGCTAAATTGACAGTGAAAATCGTATTTTATTATTCTCAGAAACGAGGTAATGGAACGAAAACATATCCTAAAATATTATTTTTCTACGAAAAGTTCCTAATTCACAATTCTTGATGATTGAGTCTCAGGGCAAACTTAGATTTTAAATTCGATGAAAATATAAATATAATTATTTTTAAATGGGGATAATTATTTTTATTCAAATTAGTATTAAAATTGCAATTTTCTAAATGTTGTAAAAATTTAGTAAAATTACGAATATTGTAGATCTAGATTTAAACAGAAATATCTATATTTTTCTTGTTGTATTCTGGAAAGTTATCACATTTGATTGATGTCCCTCAGAATAGAGCAAGACAATGATGAATGCACTCCCAAAAGCACGTGTCGCAGACACAATGCAATCCTTAGAGCTTTCGAGCTTTCGGTTCAGGTGCAGGCAAACTCTAGTGATTAATTGTCCAACAAAATGGAGTATAATGGTATATAATAATCGATGGAATAATTATTGTAATTAATGACTGTTAATTTGCCAAACTTCATAATAAAACATTATAATTAGCCACATTTTGTTTATACATAACTAGCAAACCCGACGAACTTCGTTTCGCCACCAGATGGTTTCGTGAGAAAAATGAAGAAATTTTTTGTTTGTTTTATATTTGAAAAGGAAAAATTCAATTTTATTATACAACAGTAATGAATTTATTTCGATTACAAAAATGAAGTGTTTTTAGTTGAACTTCTCTAAGTAAATGAAAGTGAATCCGCAAATTATCCGTTTCATTGAAGTGCTCTTTGGTAAACCACATTTTTTGTTTTTTGGTCTGACGTTAACACAAACAAAGCGGATGGTTTTCCTGCTCGTGAGCAGGCAACGTGTAACTGCCCATGTGAAAAACAATGATTTTCTAAATGGCACGATGCCATGCACCACTAATTTTCTTAGCTATAAACCTTGCGGAGCTCGAGACCTTTCCAACGAATGCAAAATTGTCGAAATCGGTTCTGCAGTTATTTCGTCAGGAAAGAAAACCCGACTTATTTTTATATATATATATATATATATATATATATATATATAAGATAGTTTGTTGTAACATTAAATTTTAATGATTTTTTGACAGAAAACTTATTTATAAAAATAATTATATTCTGTCATTTTATTATCAACTAAAGATGTGCAGTGGCTTTATTACAATTTTAAAAATTCATGTAATCAAATTTTTGTGTCTTCTGATCGTAAGAAAAAAAATCATCAATTTCAAAGTTCAATTTGAATTTCAGTAATTATACTGTCTCTACCAAGTAAACTACATCATAACATGACTTTATATTTTAAATACCGAATATGTATTATAGAACTATGTATTTTAAATACTGAATATATTCCTGAATATAAATTCATCAGAAACGTTTCCATTTTAGAATGTTGATGTATTATCAACATCAAAATATACATATCGCACAAACGTACCATTTCCAGTAGGTACTCATAGAATATAAATTTCTCCTGTCTCGCGAAGCACAATTTGAATTTATTAATTCCCAGAAGAGGACCAACCTTTAAATGTTAGGGCAATAAAACATCTTTGTTTCACTTTAACACGCCATAACTCACGCGACCACCCGGCACCACCTAGCGAAAAACGACTCGGTCTCGGTTGGAGGGTTGGAGGGTAAGGGCTGGGTTGGCTGTTAAGGGCGGTTGCTACGTGCGAAAAGGTATAAAATTAATATTCACATAACAGAAATTATATTATATATTTGAAATAGAAAAATAAAAGATCAGTTGCAATGATGTCACAAATATTTCTAAATATTTATTATGCATATGATATTAAAATTAAATATAAAATAATTTTTATTTTTTTATTTATTTATTTACATGGCTTCAACCTTATATAGCACATTACAAAAATTTATAATACTAATTATAACTAAGTATATATCTAAACTTAACTATATACATATCTATACATATATATATATGCATACACACATGCACATACATATTTATATATACTCGTACACATACACATTCACACAGATATCAATCCAGTGAAACTTAAATTTTTATTTTGCATTTACTAATAAAGTCCATAACGATTTTATCTATTTGTATATTATTTGAAGCGACTAATATGAATGTGTTTATTGGAAATGATATCCCCTTTTCACTCAGAGATTTGTATAGGTTAATATAAAATAATAAAATCATTATTTTTTTTTAATGTAAAGGGTAGAGCGAGGCTTGAAGGTACGCGGCTAAAAAGATCCACCACCGATATTTCAAAAACAAGTAAAGTTAAGAATTTTTTAAAATCAATATTTGAAAGTAGAGGGCAAGAGATGTGTAACCAGCCATCAGCAATGTTTGAAAATTTATAACAAATTTATTTTCTTTGGTTATTAGTTTTTTCTGGTTATGAGTACTGTTGTTTAGTTTACAAGACCTTAATATAATTTTTAAGTTTTTATTATTTAAATGTTTTATAAGATGTATCGTTAATTTTAGGTTAGATTCAACAATATATTTTATATAATTTTTATGGAAGCTTACACCTGCGAGGGATATAAAGGACAAACTAAATCTTTAACATGGCAATAGTAAAAAATAGTAAAGAAATTATAAAATGGTAAAAGTTAATTTTGTAGAAATAATCGATTTATTCAAGAGATAAATTAAATAAATAATTATTTTAACTCTGGTGATAAATATTTCTGACAAAATACCAGATCAAGGTTATACACAGTATAACAAAGTTATTTTTTTGAAAATGCACCCATAAAATTTATATTTTGCATTGGTTGAATAAAGTAGCTATTATTTTGTAAAATTCCTTCAACACTAAAATAAGATATTGGACCTGTTTTACCCCCTAGCCTAGCTTACAAATTTTTGAATAAAAGCGAAAAAATCAAATCTCTACAATGATGATGCTAGGAGTTTTCCTGAACATAGTCAGATAGTTGTTTGTTTGATACGTGTTATTTGAAATAATATAATTGATTTGGTTTTTACAATATAATGCTCAGTCAAATCAGCCCCACCCTACTTTACATGATTAAACAATTATTATGCTTTTTTGTACATAATTATATAAAAAAAATACATAAAAAACTTAACATTGATTTAACAGGGTGGGTATTTATAAACAGAGTTACTATTTTAGCAATATAAATATAAATAAATAGCTCTAGTTTTTTATGTAGCCTTAAATTTAAACACGTTTTAAATTCTGTAATACTCTGATAAGTTGTAGTAATCGCAAAAAATCGAGGTTTCTGAACGTTTTGGCATACCTTAAGAAAAATTGATGTATGTGTGTTTGTGTTCGGATACAAATTTTCATCGACGATTTTGGGAACATCATACAACCTATTTAAATTACGGGTTTCGTAATTTTTTTTCCGTAACGAACATTGTCCGTTTGACGCGCTTCGATATTTCGACTCTAAGCAGCTAAAGCAGCGCAATGCTTAGAAAAAAGTTCAAAATTTCCAAAATACTTTGGAATACATTTTTTTTTTCAAAAAAAGCCATTTTTTTAAATATTTCAAAATGTTCAAAAAAATTTAAAGGTTTTTTAAAATTTTTAATTTTTGGTACAGGAAGTTCCAGTAATTTGCCTTAAGGCACGATACCATACACCACTAGTTAATTTTTTATCTTATATCGAAATACAAAATTTTAAACAACATTGACACCTCTGATGCAGAATTCTCTTACATAGACGAACTGCTTCGCCCATTCCTCTCGCCTGGAATGATGGTACCCAACAATATGCTATCGTCGGCTCGATGACTCCCAGCGGAGACACAAGCCCGGCTCGATTGTCCCCTACGAGGGTAGCAAATGGCAAGGCGAAAGCTCGCTCATTAAGCTCGGGATGGGAAGTGAAAACTGAAAATTGAAAACTTAGAAAGGAGGTAAAGTGTTATTGTTTCTTATAGTAATAATAATTCTCAAATTGATCCTGTAATGGGATTATTAACGATAATCATAGTTATCATTTGCGCCAAAAATTATAAATGATTTCATATTTTCTATGGATATACTTATATCATATTTATGACACATATAGTTATATTTTACTAATATTATAAATATATATTTATTAATTTTAAATACAAAAATTTAAAAGTCCTTTATCCTGTCAACTGTCTCTAATATTACTCCGCATAGACAAACAAGTATAAGATGCAACTCAATCGAGTTAATCTTATATATAAAAATTAATCGCAAAATGTGTTGGTAAGCGCATAACTCTACAACGTCCAGACCAATTTGTCCAATTATTTTTGTAAAATGTTCATTGAAGTCCAAGGATGGTTCTTACGGCGAGAAAAAAACCGAATAATTGCCAGGAAAACCCTAAAAACAGCCCTTTTCTTTTTTACATACAAACGTTAGTATTTTCATATTTTTGCCATCGTATACGGAATATTTACTCAAGTTAATGGAGCGCTTTGGGTCTGATTTTTTTTTACTGTGCTCCAATTCGTATGAAATTTTGATATTAGGTTTATCTTACTCTCAAGTTTAAAAGTGAAAATAATTTAGACTCCTTTGCCATTTCCCGGTCAGCGTTGTAATGTCATTTTTTTTCGAATAACGTCGGATATCGATAAGAAAACTAATTTTAAGAAAAAATGTTTTATAATGATTTTCAAAAAAAACAATACTCATCATTTCACTTAAAGCAGTTGTACATTTAAGATCCATGTATATACATTTTGGTATAGACTGTAGTGTAAAAAAACATAATAATTTTTAACTAATTGGTAAATATCAGTGTAGATTATAAAAAAAATTGAACTTTTAAATTGTAAACATAAGTACAGGACAACGTCTGTCGGATCATCTAGTTAATAATACAATGTTCTATTTGATACTGCTGATAATTTTTGTAGATTGAGAGGTATTTAACAATCACGTATTGGTTATATTAATAATGCAATGTTCTATTTGATACTGCTGATAATTTTTGTAGATTGAGAGATATATATAAATCACGTATTTGATATATAGTGCAGTAAACGGAGAAGAAAAGAGGAATTTACCTCTGAATTTTTTTACTGTGCTCCGATTTGTATGAAATTCTGGAATTAGGTTCATTTTACCTAATTTACCGGGAAGAGTTAACACCCCTTAATGAATAAGAGCTATTTTATCGCGTTTTTATAATTAATTATATAATTTTTAATGCATTTACCTTGCAATAAATTCATTTTCAACGCCGTGAAAACCCTAAAACCCTTCAAAACAACCTCTAAATTGAAAAAAAACTAAGTAAATTTCGGTATGATATAATAAGAATTACGTATAAAGTAAACAATTTATATTCTCTATCTTGATTATCAAATTTTTAACCCTTCTTAAACTCTTGATGAAAAATTGTTCGAAAAATTTATTTTAAAATTGAAAGAAAATTAAGGGCGACGGGCCTCCGGGTCGAGGTCTCGGGTTGATGGGGCCTCCGGTCGACGGAGACTCCGGTAAATTTTTATTACAATTTTTATTATACTTTATCATGTTTTTATTCGGCAATTGTTACACTTATCAAAATAAGGTTCTTTTAGTAATTCAATAATCATTTTATATATTTTTTATACGAATCAATTATCCTAATAACTATGTTTTAAATAACACACTGGTTTGCCCTTGGCATAATTGCATAGTACAGTTATAAGACTAATGCATCCTTTGCAATTAATTCTACGATAAATAATATTATTTTAAATCCTATGTACATATTAAAATGTTGACAGTGATATCTTGATTTTAATAGTATACTCGGGTTGAATTTATTTTTCTTCCTCAATTAGAGTAAAGGATCAATTGCATAACATAATTACAAATAGTAATTAATATAGTAATGCAAATTTAATACATTTACAATAATGTTCAGTATTTACTCAATGAGATTATATGTCGTAAAATTTATTGCAAAAACTTTCAAAATTATTTAAAACTCGTGTAGGTAGAAGATTTATGGGGGAAAAGCAAACATATTTTCTTTTTTCACCCTGCCTCGTACCTTAATCATGAATTTCATTATTTATTTATATTTCAATCTGTCGGTAATTCAGGAAAATTAATGCGAAAGACTTGATCAGAACCCGAAAAGTTATCAGGAAATTGTAAATTTTTGCAAAATTAAAGTAAAGGTAGTATTTTAAAGGTGTCAAATTTGTTTTTAACTAGAATGTTTATAATACATCGGGAATTTTCAAAGTATAAGTATTCAAAGTGTATGCTAGTTGTATATATCATTTTTCTGAAATTGGATAAGTGGTTGTAGTTTTAATATCAAGTATTTGCAAAAATTCAATTCAAACCTATATTTTTCGAAAAACCCAGGATAATCCGGAACAATAGATCTAGATCCAAGACTAATATTGAAGTTAGAAAAATCTGGGGCATAAGATTGGAATCCGGGAATGTCCCAACAAACGCAATCACAACTAGTTTATCCCTTATCTGCCGGCGTAATAAACTGCAAAATCGTTCATTTCTCATAAGTATCTACAATTTCTTAAACAAAAAACGCGGAAAAATGATTCAATGTCAAGTTCGTCTCGTAACACGCGGCTGCTAGGAAGAAATATCGAAGTGAGTCGACAATTGACAATCGAACTATTAGACGGCGTGACCGCAGGAAGAGCCTCGCATCGGAGCGATCATGTCGAACGACTGAATTAGAATTGTTTTAAATCAATATAATAAAAAAACAAACTAACAAATAAAATTGCATGCTTTCCCTGCACGATTTCGTTTTTGCAACCGTGTTGCGGTTTCATCCAGTCATCTTCCTAATGAAAGGAAAATTCTATGCACAAGGTGAGGAATGGTAACAGAACAGCATCATTGGTAGGAAAAGTCTGAGTCTGAGAAAATAATACTTCTATTAATATTTTTGTATGTATGCCTAAAACTAATCAACCCCTGTTCTTATCGAGTTACATTATATGGCTTTTAAATTTTTGAAATCCGTTTAGCCATTTTTGAGAAAACGCCGAAAGAATGGTAAAATTTTAGCTCCCAAAAGTTTAGCGGCCAAGTTGTTTCTTTGTAAATAGCAAAAAAACGTAGAGTGTTTCGTGCACGTTTTCGCCCACAATTTTGAATAGATTTTGAAAATTCAAAGATATTGATTGGAAATCGCGTTAATTAGTTTCTGGTATAGATCAGCCAGAAGACCGTTTTCTTCGTAATAAAATATTGAATTTTTTTTTTGACGATTTTGATAAAACTTTGTATGACTTAAGATTTCATACTAAACATACTAAAATATTAATGGTCTACAATAAGCGGTTGAATTATAAAAATTTACCGAAATTTAAATTTTATCATAGATTCTAATAAGAATCCACGCCTTTAGTCCATATGCCAGTTTCACGTTTCTTTACTCAAATTCCACTTATTTAAATGACCATTTTATGTCTAATCAAGTTGATTAAAACAATATTTTATTATAAAAATGTAAGAATTAATTCATCAATGTAACAATAAATGATGTACATCTATTACATAAGAGTTTAATGATTTATGGAAAAACGTTTATAAACCTAATATGTCCATTCCATTGCTAATGCAGTAATTGTACAATTACTAATAACAGTCGTGGAAAATTGAGACATAATAGAACATAGTTCTTAGAATAAGAGCTAAGTTTTTTTTATTTTCTAATAATATAAAATAAAATTAATAAATTATCGTTTTTTTTTTTCTAAAATAATTTACTTTCTTCTCTTGGTATGTAGCCAGGGAAGAAGTCACAGGCTTGCAACAAAGCAATAGTTATTGACCATTAAAACTAATTGTATAAATAATTTTTTAATTTTCTAGAAGTATTTTAATAAATTATTTTTATCCAATTAATGTTCAAACAAGCAATGAATGCACAATTATTCGATAAAGGATATTTCCAAATTATTTTCCAATCAAAAGAAAGATAGAATCATTTCAATTTTAGTGCAACAAAATTTTTGTTGAACATAAATTAATATAAAATTAAGTTTATAAGCGCAAAAAATTCATAATTATTCATTATTCTATATACAATATAACTATAAAACTTCTAACAATTTAAATTTAATCAATAAAATCGCTAAGATTGACTAAGACCAAGAAAAACCTGACAATATGCATATGAATCATATCAATAATCAAAACTTTCAATAATCTAACGTTAAATGAAAGTTTATTAAATTATTTAATAATATCTTTACTAGCTATCTTTCTAATATTGTATATGAATAATCACATAATATTGTCATAGTTTCGCATCTCACGCGCATTTTATTCAGTAATTAAGTTTTGCTAATGAAGCAAAATGCCCTTCAACTTGATCTTGAAGTATTAGAAATTATTTATTAAAAATTTATTTACTTAATATAGAGAAAATAAGCAATCCTAGAGATAAATAGTAATATTTGAAAACACGAATGAATATTGAGATATTATTATATAAATTAAATTTTGATTTTAATCTTAAGTGTTTGATTGTGTATTTAAAATTTCATTTACGTAAAATTAATTTTGAAGTAAAATTTTGAGTGTTACTTGAATAGTTTTGAGTGTTATTTTGAATGCTACTTTAATGCAACTATTTTTTTAAAAATTAATGTGTTAAAGTCTAACTGAATAAAAAACAGTAATATTTTATAAATGTCTCATTTACCATAATATCAGGACAATTTTATATTACTTATAAAATTAACAGTACCATTAATACTTGTATGAACCGCATGAATATGTTCATGTACTCTACTCTTGTGAAATTCTAAAATTAATTTTGATATGTTTGATACACGGTGTTTATTAAAAATTTCTAAATAAAAGTTTGGATTTCTACAGGTTTAATAATTTGCAAAAAGTACACTTGTTGATGATAGTACACTAGTCGATGATGAAGTAAATGAGCGCTTTTACAGCTTTCAGGAATTTGCGATAAGCCAATAAATTACCTGCATCGAATAGCAATTTAATTTAGGTGATAGTTGTATTTTTTGCCAATTATATACAAATCAGTATTCTTTGTCTCCAACAATCAAGGTCAATAATTATCAATTGGTTATAAATACAGGCCTAACACTTTACACGACTAGTAGTCTGCAACTGAGCAGCAAAGTTGTGAAGTGAAAAGTTTTAGTACCCCCTTCAGCAAAAAATCAGTTAAATGTAAGTAGTGATAATATTTTTTTATATTGACAATTATGTTTTATTATAGACACATAAAATTAAATTTTTTGTAAAATATTTTTAATATAGTACCTTAATTTATATAACGTTTAGCAACATTCTGTCGTATTTCATCCGAAAATATACACTATTTTGATTCTTGAGATAAGAAGAAAATTTTCTTATAATTGATAAGTTTTTAATATATTTTTTAATTTTTCGCTCTTTTAAGTTATATCTCTTGCATATTGTGATTTTATTATAAATATTAATTTATTTTTATTTCTATACTTTTGTTAAGTTGAATTAATACCATGTAAAAATAATATTGAAAATGTCCATGATATATTTACATATGTTTAAAAAAAAAATTCAATGAGGTAAATATTTGTTGCTTTTCTGGGTTTTATTGATAAAATTCTTAATTAATAAAACAAACAGAAAAATAATATAAATATACACAATAACCGCATAACATTTTCACTATTTTGTTGCCAATTTTTGGAGTAGCCCGTCAATCAACCAGGTATTTCAATTATAATTTCTTCTTAATGTGTTTCATGCAAATTAGTAGTCATAATCATTGCATAACTATAATTTACAGCATAATATTTTAGAAAGTACAATAGGACAGTGGTCATCGATAAGAATTTTGAGGAAAGTTATTATATTGCTAACGATCATCTTCTAAGATTGTCAAACATTTATTTGATTGGAGATTGAAATAAATGAAATGTATAAATTATAGGATAGGAGATCGAAATGAGTGAAATGTATAAATCATAGTACGGATTGTGAAATTTAATTGATATTTTTGGCAGATTGCCTGTGAAACGTTTCTGATGCATAGATAAAGTTGTATAAGAATTTGCATCGAAATTTCTCAGACGTGTCTAGGAAGAAATAAGTACCTTTGAGTAAGAAATAAAGACTATTCAAAAAAAATAAAAATTGTGTATAAATCAAATTAAAACTAGATAGTAGAAACCTCAATATAACTATTTTGTTATGAATTTAAATTAAATTTAATCCAAACATCATTTGTAAAGTATGCTACCTTCCGGAAGATTTGAATGCGGTTGGGCACATCGTCGACTCTTAGGCTGGATAAGATTATTTTATTTATAATTTTTTAAATCGCGTGTCCAGCAATTGAGAATCATTTATCCATGGTATCATCTCTCTTCTCAAATCCCATCAATCGAATGTAATGTCTCTACTTTCTCCGTAAACAACAAGTTTGCATGAATTTGACATAAGTCTTGCACGACAGTCTGATCGCGGACAACGTTCGGTAAAGTGCGGTAAATGAATTAAAAATTAAATAGTAATTGGTGAATAAATCGGTATGTAAATATTTTTATAAAATTAATAATAATATAATAATAATAATAATAATATAATACTTATAGTTCATCGAATTTTAGGAAAGTATATACTTCTGTTCAATTTTATTTGAATTTTTTGGCGATTTCCCAGCGATCATAAAACAACAAATCGTTCAATATTATTTGGGCAAATGATGTTAATTTTGTAAAAAATGTTTTGTGTTTAAATATGAAGAAAATATTTATTTTATGAGCTATTTTTATTAAAAATTTTTTTTTAATCTTTTATTAACTATAAAGTTACTGGTACTTACATGTTACTAGTATTCAGCAAATACACGATAATTTACGAAAAGAAAATAAATAAGAAACTGTAGTTTGCACATTAGGTACTAGAAATAAGTAAAACGTGTTGGTGAAATATATATTATATTATCGTTAATTATTTATAAAATACAATAATTTACTAATCATTTAATAGTAAAAAATACAAAATTTTAATTTATAATAAAATATGAAGTTCCAAATAATTGCTTATATTTTATAATATGCAGTTTCACAATCGAGTTTTCGTTTAATATTAAATAATCAGTCTCAACTAACTATTTAATTAAAATATTAATTTTAATATGTGTCTATTTATCAAATTCATGTCGTTTAAATTAAACATTATTTTAGAAGTATTTTATTATTACTGCTGGTAAGATTTTTTGTATATAGATGTATATAGTTTCCATGAATTTTATCACAATTATTGTATTGTTTTAAAATAATGAAGATGAATTTAAAAAGCAAATACGTATATAAATTCGCAAAACTCGTGTATAGTTTTAGCTGTTAGTATACCACAAATTCTTTGTTATTGTCAATATGTAATTGACCTAAAATTTTATATTTTGCCGTTTAAATTTTCACACGTGTTGTTTGCAGAATCATATTTTAACTGTTTTTACCATTGTCGAAACAGAAAACTATTTAGCTTTAAATTTTAATAATTTAATATTATACAAATAATTATAATAATTAAAAGCGGGAGCTTTTGCATATATGTATCAGAAACATGATTAGAATAATTAAATCTTTTTTTACTTTTAAAATTTTACTTCATATTTTGAATAATAGAGATAGTCTATCAATACATGAATATTGAAAAAATACTTGGTTCTAATAAATTATTAGAAATTAATATTGGTAAATTACTAATTTTATAAAATGAGTGGTGAAAATGATATAAAATTATTTCATTTATCAAATATTATAAAAAAATTATCAAATATTATAAATGAAAAATACTCTAATTTATGATAATAATATTATAAATTATTTTTTCAGTTTTTTAACGTGATGGACGCCCAGCAGTTCCGGGAGTTCGCAAAGGCGACCGTTGATTACATAGCCGATTATATGGAAACACTTAGAGACAGGTAACAGATTTTGCAATTAATGATACTCTTAACTAATTAATAATTATATATTGTATTAAATAATAGTTATATGTCAATATTAATTCATTTATTAGTTAAATGTAATCATGCGCTATAGATAGATTAGAATAATCAAAGTATTGATGATGAAAATGATGACTCTATAATAATCATTGTCTAATAAAATCTTGTCGTAAACAAATTCTTCAAAATAAGGATGATAATTTATCAACATATAAAATTCATTATGAATAATAAAGTTTTGATTTTAATTAATATATAAATTATCACAAGAATCTTATTTTTCCAGGCCTGTTCTTCCTGGTATATCTCCAGGCTACTTGCACCATCTCTTACCGAGCGAGGCTCCTGAATCCAGCGAAGATTGGCATGATATTCTGAAAGATATGGATCGAGTAATTATGCCTGGTGTCACCCATTGGGCTTCTCCTCAATTTCATGCCTATTATCCAACAGCCAATTCATATCCTGCAATTGTTGGAGAAATGCTGTCTGCAGGACTTGGGTCAATCGGATTTAGTTGGGTGAGTAGAAGTTAGAGCAAATATTTTGGTATTTCTCTAGTTTTGGAGTTATAATTATTTTTGTTATTTCAATTATTATTATCTAGATTTCAAGTCCTGCGTGTACTGAACTTGAAGTAGTGATGATGAACTGGTTGGGAAAACTACTTGGGTTGCCCGAAGAATTTCTAAATTGCTCTGAGGGCAGAGGAGGTGGTGTAATACAAGTAATATATACTATTAAAATTATTGAACAAAATATATGTGTTTTTTAAAAAAATATTAAATTTATCAAATTATCCAGGGGTCAGCCAGTGAAGCCACCCTGGTGGGTTTACTAGCTGCACGTGAGCACATGGTTCGTTCTATGAAAGCCAATGGTTCCACCTTGTCTGAAGGCGAAATTCGTGCTAAATTGGTGTCTTATAGTTCGGATCAATCGAATTCCTCTGTAGAAAAAGCCGGTTTACTATCCGCAGTACCCATGAGACTTTTACCAGCCGATGACCAATGCATATTAAGAGGGCATACTTTAGAAGAAGCAATTAAGGAAGATAAAGCCAAGGGATTAATTCCTTGTTTTCTGGTAGCTACACTTGGAACAACAGGAACATGTGCATTTGATGCATTAGAAGAACTAGGACCAGTCTGCAAACGCGAAGGAATTTGGATGCACATAGATGCTGCATATGCAGGTACAGCTTTTGCGTGCCCTGAATATCGCCACTTAATGAAAGGCATAGAATATGCTGAATCCTTTAATTTCAATCCTCACAAATGGATGATGGTTAATTTCGATTGTTCAGCTATGTGGTTACGAGATTCAGACTTGCTAGTAGATGCATTCAATGTCGATAGAATTTATCTAAAACATGAACATCAAGATCATGCACCAGATTACAGACATTGGCAAATACCATTAGGAAGACGTTTCAGGGCTCTCAAAATCTGGACAGTTTTGCGTTGTTATGGTGTAGAAGGTATAAGAAACCATGTCCGCAACCAGATTGGATTGGCACAGCAATTTGCAAATTTGGTCAAAAGTGACGATCGATTCGAATTACCTTTAGAACCAAGCATGGGTTTAGTTTGTTTCCGATTACGCGGTTCATGTGAACTTACAAAAAAATTGCATGAAGTCCTCATGAAACGCAGAAAAATTTATATGGTAACATGTAAATACCAAGGTTTGATGATTTTACGCTTTGTGATTTGTTCGAGAATGTGTGAAAAACGTGATATTTACTTTTGCTTGGGAAGAAATTGTACAAGTTACTAATGATATAATACACACACCTACAATAATCAGTAAGAAAATCTCAGAAGTATCGATATCTAGAGATAAACAAGCTTTTGCTTAGTTTGAAAAACTTGATTCCAAATAATTAATTATACTCAGATTTAATTTTTATATTATAATATATGAATGATAAATATAAGAAATATATAAATAAATAAATAAACAAATTGGCAAAGTTTTATTATAATTATTGTTGAAGATAATACTTAGAATAGTACCTATTTATTCCAACTTGACTTATAATAAGGTTTGAAGGATAAATAATACCTGATCTACCTTAAATTCAATTTTTATGCGAAATTAAACATTTACCATTTCATCTCCAACTATTTGAATCTATCAGCAGTTGGCGCGCTCAAAATTCAAAATAACTTTTCTGCTCTGGCAATACTAATAGTTCTGAAAAACGTCAAAGTGTGAAATGTGCTAATAAAATATATAACCTATCAATTTTAATGTATAAATCTTATATTTAATATATTCAATCTCTAATAGAATTAATAGCCATATAGTAGAGCAAATTATGGAACAAAAATAAATATTTGAATTACCATTTGTATTAAGTAACTTGCAATAATGGCTTCTCCCAAATTGCTATTATCCTACTTAAAACTAACTCATTCGTGTAATGTTAAGTAAGTAAAGTCTAAATACCAATCAATAATATTAATCAATTTTAAATTAACATCATATTAATACAATCTACAGATTTAAACCATTATACATTGCAACAAGATCCTTTGTGGTAGGCTCCAAAGCATTTTCACAATACGCTTCTTATTTTATTGATCCTGTTTTCAAACCACAAAAACAAAATGAATTAGCTCAAGAAGGTGAGATCCAAAAACTTGCACACGTGCCTATTAAAGCTGCTCGAAATAATGATACTAGCTCTGTATTCCATGATGATCTACTTAGGTATGATATACTTATATAAATTTAGGCAAAAAAATCTTGAACGAAATGTAATGTCTTGCATACATTTTTTAGCAAATTCACAAATTATGTTATGAAAGGCGGACAAAAGGTTTTGGCTAGAAATTTAATAGATGAAGCTTTTGTGAATATTAAAAGAATACAAATTGAAAAATATCACAAGGCTAAAGAGGAAAATAAGAGTAATATTATACTAAATCCAAAAGTGATATTGCACAATGCTATTACAAATTGCAGGCCAGTTCTAACACTTACACCAATCAAAAGAGGAGGTGTTACGTATCAAGTAATATAACCTTTATCTGAATACCCACACATGTAAAGTTAGTATTAGTTTAAAGTGCTCAATTATTTTTTACATCAGGTTCCTATCCCGATCACTGAGAAGCACTCATATTTTTTGGCTATGAAATGGTTGGTGTCAGCCGCCCGTGAGAAGGAAAGAACTGTACATTTTCCTGAAAAATTAGCATATGAACTAATTGATGCTGCAAATAATACAGGCAGAGTTGTTAAGAAGAAACATGATTTACATAGACAATGTGAAGCCAATCGAGCTTATGCACATTACCGTTGGAGTTAAAATTTGTAATAATTATGTACATAGACTGCAGTTTGCTATATTTTAAGTAAATAAAACAAGTAATATAAAAGCTAAATTAAGATAATCTTTACTATTTATTAATAGGTTATATAACACCAAAAATTTCTTCAAAGGCATTCACATCATAAATAGCAGTTTTTTTAACAAGTTTTAAACTTTGATTGGTGGAATATCTCTTCAGGTAACTAAATATCCTGTTTGATTTAATTTCAGATCCTGGTACAATATCTGTTACAGGTATTTCAATATTTCTTCGTTCACCCCAATAATCTAGATATGCAACTTTGACTATACTTTTATCGGCATTTAAATGAATTAATCCAACTAAATTTGTTGCAAAGGCTCCAGCGATAGACAAAGTGATGCAACCGGTTATTCCTAAAAATGCAATTTATTTCACATGATCTATTTTTAAATATATTGACTTCTTATTGAATTTATGCTTACCTACTGAAGAAATTACATATAAATGGTCTAGTGAAGCAAAATTCAATTGTTGCAATATGGCACATCCAGGGATACTAACCATTGTTACTATACCTTGCAGTATTTTTAATTTATTAAGTACTGTTGCATGTCTTATAAAAGGTAATTTATAAATGAGTTCAAAATCTTCATTTGATTCTTTTGGTAAATTTTGTGTCTTTATTGTTCTACTTATTTGCAAACTTCCTATTGAGGAAATGTTGCTATTGATCAAAGCTCTTGAAGCAAATGCTTTAAGCATTTTTCTCAAATAAATCTGTGAAGAAATGTTGATGAAACACTTATACTAAAAGAACTTTTTTATGTTGAATTTTTATTTTTATACAGGTTTTGTGCATTTTAAATTTGCCACTCTCGATTTGCTCAAAATCGGTTATCTATGTATTAACGCAAAGATTCAGTAATGAATGTCATGTCTATATTAAAATGTTCTGTGGATATGGATAGTTGTCAACTCGTGGTGTGAGTTTTTGGTTATGTGAAAAAATATAAAAAACAATTGAAATAATAATAAAAGGATAAAGGATTTATCAAATTAATTATGGGAGTAAAGAATAAACTAAAAGAAATGTAAGTACACTATTTTTAATTATTATTTACCTGGGTTATTTTCTTAGATACACTCCGTGCTTAATCAATCACACTGTATTCTTATATTTTGAGGTTGTTAGGTTGCTCGTTCTTTGGCGCTCGTTTTGAATATAATTTCATATTATGTATTTGTATCCCCAATGCCTTTTATTTCAGATTTGAAGTAGAAAGTACCCATGGGGCGTTTTACACAGGAGGCAATGTTATATTATCTAAGAATGGCCTAGAATTATTATGTCAAAAAGAATTTACTGTTGAAATATTAAATTTATCACAAGGAAATGTTGTTAATAGCATTGGTAATGTAGAAGATGAAGATTCTATAAATACATTCACATATAGTGTATTTGATGAATCTGTAATAACTTCTCACAAAAGCGGTTTATTCAAAAAATGGACGAAGGATGGCATTTTATTAAAATCTTGGAAATCTATTCATAAAGGTCCTGTAAGTAAACTTTGTATAAATGATGATGGTAATATTTTGGCTAGTGGTGGCTCAGATTCTAGTGTAAGACTGTGGGACTTAAAACATCAAACATGCACACATAACCTTAGGGGCCTACAAGGTGTTGTCAGCGTTTTAGCTTTCCATCCCAACTCTGAGAAAAATTTGATATATGCAGCTGCAGACAATACCAAGATCTTAGCATGGGATTTAACAAGTGGCGATGAAATGATGCACTTTGCTGGCCATTTCAGCAAAGTAACATCAATAAACTTCACAGCCGATCATAAATATATAGTTAGTACAGGAAGAGACAAAGTCATAATTGTTTGGGACGCAAATACTGGTAAATTGATTAGAACTGTTCCGGTTTTTGAGAGTATTGAATGTTCAGTTGTGTTAAGTAATGATGTCAAAATTCCTGGCTACCAAAAATGGAAAAATGATGAAATTTTGGTTCTTATTGCTGGAGAGAAAGGCGTGGTGAGGATATGGGATGCTTCAAAACCTAAGGAATTATATATTCAAGAAAATAGTTTAGTAACGCCAGCATCTGAAGAAGGAGGATTAAGCATAACCCAAGTGTTCTTTAATGAAAACACTAAACATATTGGCATAGTTACTGTTGATCATAACATCTTGATTCACAAATTATCAACATTTAAATGTACAAAACAAATAATTGGTTTTTCTGATGAGGTTTTAGATATAGTTTTTATAGGTTCTGAAGATTCACATGTCGCAGTAGCAACAAACAGTGTTGATATCAAATTGTATGAAATATCAACCATGAGTTGTAATTTATTGAAGGGTCACACAGATTTAGTATTATCTTTAGCAAAATCACCTTCAAATTCAAATATCTTATTATCATCCTCAAAGGATAATACAATTCGAGTTTGGTCAATTAATACTGAAGAAAGCATTTATAAATGTTTTGCAATAGGTTCAAGGCATACAGCATCAGTCGGTTCTTTAGCAATAACTAATTTGAGCACAGACTTCTGTGTTTCTGTAAGTGAAGATTCTTGTTTGAAGTTTTGGAAACTGGATACAAATAATATTGGGGATGAGATACAACAGTTGCATTGTAGTTATACAGAATTAGCACATCAAAAAGATATAAATTGTGTTACTGTATCACCAAATGATAAAATGATTGCTACTGCATCTCAAGATAAAACAGCTAAATTGTGGTCCTCTGATGGTTTAGCATTGCTTGGTGTTTTCCGAGGTCACAAACGAGGTATTTGGTCTGCTCGATTTTCACCAGTAGATCAAGTTTTACTTACTACTTCTGCTGATTGTACAATTAAAATTTGGTCTTTGTCTGAATTGAATTGTCTTAGAACATTAGAAGGCCATGATAGTTCTGTTTTAAGAGGTGAGTTTTTATCAAAAGGAATGCAGATAATAACGACAGGAGCTGATGGTTTGATTAAACTTTGGAGCTTGAAAACAGCTGAATGTAACCATACAATGGAAAAACATGATGGCAGAGTTTGGGCTATTGCTGTTTCAAAAGATGAAAATACTCTGATAAGTGGAGGCTCAGATTCATTACTTGTTAAGTGGAAAGATGTAACTGTTGAAAAGAAGGAGCGAGAAGCAAAACTACTACAAGAAAAAGCTTTACAAGAACAAACATTGTCAAATCTATTACATGACAAACAGTTATTAAAAGCATTAAAATTAGCTATAAGATTAGACAGGCCTTTAGGTGTTTTGAAGATCATTAATTTGATAATTAAAAGTGAAGATAAAAATGAATTAGCTACTACACTAAAACAGCTAAAGAATCTTCAAAAAGAAAAATTATTTAAATATGCTTCATTGTGGAATACAAATAGTAAAAATTGTCATGTTGCGCAATTAGTAATAAATATTTTATTAGATGATATACAAAGCGGAGAATTCAAACCTGCAGGTCTTGCATCATTGCTCGAAGGTACAATACCTTATACGGAGAGACATTTTCATAGATTGACACAGTTATTGCAAGATTTACACTTTGTTAAATATACTATTAATTGCATGCAACCACATGCAAAGGAAGTAAAGATGGATTGAAAAGAAATAAATAATATTGAAGCTATGATTTTGTTTTAATCAATTATAATAGTTTATAATGCCAGTTATTCATAAACAAACCACTTCAAATTAATTGCAGGATCTTGACATTTGATATATATTATTTTTTACAATCTTAGCTGACGGTGTTGATTTTTTGCAAAGCTCATACGGATTCTTTTTGGATATCCCACAATTTCTGTTCCTTTCCCTCTGAAAAATTCAACAGGCAATAATATATTCTAATTTGGAAAAAAAATCAGTCATCTGACCTACCTTAAAAACTTGATATCAATATTTCTAGTTGCATGCATAACTGTGAGCACGAATATGATAGCAAAACTGTAATCCAACATGCAAGCCAGAATTTTGCTTCCATGTTTTACCATCGTTGAATCATCTCTTACCATCCTACATTCGACTAAAACGTAGTAACTTATAATTTTTGGTAATCTTTTGAATAGGAAGCGCTCGAGTGAATTCCAAACTAAACCCATTAATATTTCAATTCCAAATTTGCAAAATACAAACTAAAAAATATCGTTATTTGTGTTATGGAATTATAGGATGTATTCTTGTCTTTGGTTACTTACCTCTATAATTTTGATCAACACTTTATTAATTCTTCTAAATTGTCTTGGATAAATTATGGTGTCACAAAATAACACATACAACCCATAAAGAAATATATACGATGGTAATAGTGGCGCCTCGTATACTATAGGCGATAAATCCGCTGGTATGAAAAAATTATATCTTAGAAATTCAAATATTGCTGCTATTAAAACGGCTGATTTTGACGCCATGGTAATTAAAATATGCTCAATTTAAACCCTGATTTAGACTATTTGACAACAAAACAATTGAATCATACTTGATTTGATTAAAGGTATTTAAAAAAAAAATCAAAAATTTATTTGTTGATGCAAACGATTGCTGGATTTGTCGAATGGAGTAACTCCGGTGCGCAGTTTTCAACTTCCTGAAAAAGTTATGCTTTTGCTAGAAAATCCGACTTGATAATTTTATATTTTCTCGGCGTTTGAAGTCATTCTGAATCGACGAAAACAAAAATTGGAAAATCGGCTGTCCAAATTTCAAAAATTTCTGAATTTTTTGGCAAATCCCGCTAAGGTCTAGTTGGTTCGTTGATTCGGCAGAGCACTTTCTTAAGAATTAGCAGGAAAGTGCAAAAATATTCGTCCAAAAATCCTAAACTGACTTTGGAAATTAAAACTGTTCGATAGACATCATTTGGGAACCATGTAAAATCGGTCGAGAAATAAATATTTAAAAATTTTATCTAAATAGCTCAATCAATCAGCTTTTTTATTATGACCACTACTTTTTAGGTTCATGCAACTTGCTTTAAGACAAAAAGGCCACTTATACTTAGTTTTTGTCACTGCACTTCAGAATAAAATTTTGTTCCTATTCAAACATTTGTTTTCCTATTTCTGAAGTTTTAAAATCTAATGCCAATCAAATAATTGTGGGAAAAAAGCATATGGAAATCATATAAAGCATTGAACATAGAGGATTCAGAATATATGGTTACCAAATCTATATTTCGTACTTTCTTAAATGTTATTAGGTATTTTTACTAAATCAATTTTCAGTGGCAAACAAAATTATTTTATCGGTTACTTTTAGTGCTAAATCCACGAGGAATATCGCATCGATCTGAAAGCAAAACTTGTTCACCTTCATTTTACGCGGAAAATCGTGCGTATTTTATACATTACTATTGCTTCAGTCGATTATTGATTCATTGAGATATTTTTTAATTTGTATTATGCTAATTATATGCGTGATAATTGCGTTAATAATGCAATCTTATATCTTATGCGTGATTACGCAAAATATAATAGACTGGCTCGAGTGCTATTGATTGAATAAAATGTGGATGTGTAAAATATATCCATATATGTCTATATAATTTAAACATTAATTACAAAATCTATTTGAAAAAGAATCCTTTAATACACAGGGAAATTAGACATTATTTGTATTTATTAAAGGAAAGGAAAGGAAAGGAAAAGTCGGGGAGAAAAAGTTCGTAGGTTCGCCATAAAATCCGGCCACCTAATTTTGTTTCCTCGACGTTTCAAGTAGTTCTGAATTTTTTAAAGACAAAAAATGGAACAAAATCTGTGGGTGTATGTGAGCCAAAATTTGACTGTTCGTCAACGTTTATGCAAACACACATAGTGTTAAAAATATTGGTGCCAAATTTTACAGAATGGCTTGAAACCTCGAGAAACCATTAAATTATCAACTTGTATTTTCTGGGCGAAAGCGTAATAATCCGAGAAGTTAATAAATATATGTATTATATATCTGAGATCTTTTGTTAAAGTATATTTCCAAAATAGAAAAGTTCCAAAATATTATTATTAAAATATTAAATACCATTCATTGCTCTTAAGTCAAGAGCATCAAGGATTATAGATATTATATTATACTGAATGTAGTTTCCTGTATCTATATCAATATTGCCAAGATTAATTACTCCTATAGAAAATGTATATTATATATATATATATATATATATATATATATATATATATATATATAGATCCGAAGATAATGCAATTCACTACTAACTAAATCAAGTTAAGAGATTCATGTCGTTCCTATAGCAACAGAGTTCTACGCAACAAGTGTCTTGTATAATGCTCCCATGCTCCCCATTTCTTCGCAATCAGCGTTTATTCAACTTTTCTATTGAAAAATAATTCTTTTCATAACTTTTCATCATTTTGCATCTATCTGAACAATTTGTTACAAACATTTCCTTGTGAAGTAACAAAAATGTTTGAAAAATGCGATGATCAATAAATAATAGATATCGATTTTGATGATGAAACAAAAAGTACGAATTAATTATCGACACCTTTGAATTAGATTTTTAATCTAGATTATTTTTTTTATTAATCGATAATTAATAATAATTTTCTTTATTACTAGTAGAATACAAGTATATGATATGTGTTTAGAAAATATTTGTTTTTTAACCACATTGAGTTTTGGTTCATTTTAGTTATTTTTAATTCAAAATCATAATAGTTACCTAATATTTCACAAATAGAATTGGTCTAAAAATTGTATTGGTTTCCTGAATAAAAATCAGTGTTTCGGGAATAATATTACATTTAAAGTTTGAGAAAATATGGGGATGGTACGTGCTTTAAAACTTTTGCAAAGTTTGCTAAAATTGTTTTGCTTTTCTTCAGATTTCTTTCTGCAAGTAGTTCAATAATATATATATATATATATATATATATATATATATATATATTAATTAATTAATAATTACCTTTAAAAATATGTTGGAACATCTAAGAATCTAAAAATCTATTGATGCTCTATAGTTTTTATTTGATTTTCTTTTCAAAAATAAAGTACATAACAGTGCTCAATTTGTACATGCAATTTGCATTAAGACAAGGTGCCAAAAAATCCAAATTTGTAAATAATTGTAACAATAATATGTAATCAATACGAATCGAGATTTGGGGACGTATAAAATTATAACGACACGACTCATTATTGTAAACGTTATTGAATTTTTAAATTAAACCACTTTGTGAAAACTCATAATATTTTTTTTCAAAACCAGGCATTATATCATACCAAGTTTCAGTAAAATTATCATAAGATTTTTCTTTTAGACAATTAATTGGGAAGAAAAGACTCTGGCGTTCTTTATCAAAAACTATCCTAACTTAAGCACATTTTGAACAGTTTTTGAAGTTCCAAAATCGGTTCAATAAAAAATTAAAAAATGATAAACTATTCAAGTTATTAATTAAAATATTTTCTCTTTTAATAAAATCTAATACCAAATATTTTTTTCTCTATTTTATTTACAACTGTCCAGTTAAGGACATTTAGTAAATTTGGGGAATTTTCAATTGTCAGTAAATATAATAATAAATTAATCTATCTTATATCTTGAACTAAATCATGTTTCTAAACTTTTTTTTGATGCTTCAAACTGCAATATTCATCAAAATTTTTATAAAATAATCTACAGAAGTAATATAAAGTAAGGCAAACCTAATGTTAAACATTTTAAAACTAAATTAATTTTTAATTCAATTTATTTGGATATTGATGCCTCCTTAAAAGCGAGAAATTACTACTATCCTAACTTAAGCACATTTTGGACAGTTTTTGAAGTTTCAAAATCGGTTCAATAAAAATTAAAATATGATAAATACACTATTCATGTTATTAATAGAAATATATTTTGTCTTCTAATAAAATCTAATACCAAATAATTTTTTAATTTTTTTATTTTCTATTTTATTTACAACTGTCCAGTTAAGGACATGTAGTAAATTTGGGGAATTTATAATTGTCAGTATATTAAATATAATAATAAATTTAATATCAGTTTTCGTTTCTGGATTTCCTGGTGTTTCTAAGTGTTCTACGTATATAGACTAAGCTTTTGCTTTATACTAACAAGCGTAATGGTTCTTTTGTGTAGTGGCTGAACGTCCGGCTACGCAGTCATTCTGGTACGTCATTTCAAATGAATAAGTCGATGGGGTGAGATGGCGAGATTCACGACTTTAAGTGTTCATGAATCACAGATGAAAGCTTCTACGAGTTTTTGACAGGGTGGCTCGGAATTGTAAATGATATTTATTAAATTCCTATTTTGTATTTATTTTCTATTCTAAATTGCAACCTGTTGGTCAATCAGATTCACGACTGATGAATGAAAGCTTCTACGAGTTTTTGACAGGGTGGCTCGGAATTGTAAATGATATTTATCAAATTACTATTTATTATTTATTTTCTATTCTAAATTGCAATACTTGTTGGTCAATGAGATTCACGTATTTAAGTGTTCATGAATCACAGATGAAAGCTTCTACGAGTTTTTGACAGGGTGGCTCGGAATTGTAAATGATATTTATTAAATTCCTATTTTGTATTTATTTTCTATTCTAAATTGCAACCTGTTGGTCAATCAGATTCACGACTGATGAATGAAAGCTTCTACGAGTTTTTGACAGGGTGGCTCGGAATTGTAAATGATATTTATCAAATTACTATTTATTATTTATTTTCTATTCTAAATTGCAATACTTGTTGGTCAATGAGATTCACGTATTTAAGTGTTCATGAATCACAGATGAAAGCTTCTACGAGTTTTTGACAGGGTGTCTCGGAATTGTAAATGATATTTATTAAATTCCTATTTTATTTATTTTCTATTCTAAATTGCAACCTGTTGGTCAATGAGATTCACGACTTTAAATGTTCATGAATTACAGATGAAAGCTTCTACAAGTTGGACAGGGTGTCTCGAAATTATTTCGTGACACCATTGTAAATGAAATTTATTAAATTTATAATTAATATTTATTTTCTTATCTAAATTGCAATACCTGTTGGTCAATAAGATTCACGACTTCAAGTGTTCATGAATCACAGATGAAAGCTTCTACGAGTTTTAGACAGGGTGGCTCGAAATTATTTTCTGACACCATTATAAATGAGATTTATTAAATTACTATTTATTATTTAGTTTCTATTCTAAATTTTAATATCTGTTGGTCGATGAGATTCACGACTTTAAGTGTTCATGAATCACGGATGAAAGCTTCTACGAGTTGGACAGGGTGTCTCGGAATTTTTTTTGTGACACTGTTGTACATGTATCTTATTAATAAATACGATATCTGTTGGTCAACATAAGTAATTTTTTAGTTTATCGACCATATGTATTACTATTTTTTGAAAGTGTGTTTGGCACGCAACTTCTATCATTATTCGAAAGTTTGGATTTTAATTGTGCTATTACTCTGTCATAAAATTTTTATTGTTTGTTTCATAATTGGTTTATATATGTGCAATTTTTAGAATTTACGTGAATGCAAAAAGTATCGCTGATGTTTATAATAAAAATTACAAGAGTTTTATGAAAATCAATATATCTTATATCTTTAAACTCTATATCTCAAACATGCTTTTTGAATCAACATCGAGATAGACATCCATAAAAATAATTAAATCATGTTTCTAAAGAAAAATTGACTTTCATACGTTCCGAGTCCTAATTTCATTTTTCTTCAATGCATAAAACTACAAAATTTATGAAAATTTTCCTAAAGTAATCAATCGAAATATTATAAAGTAAGACAAACCTAATTTTAAAATGAAATTAAATTTTTATTCAATTTATTTGGATGGATGCCTCATTAAAAGCGAGAAATTGCACAGCTATTTCTCTCAATTTTTATTATTTTTTGAACAGAGAAAAAAGATATTAAAATGTGAAGTATAAAGTAAAACACAATTATTAAAAGATAAAGTTTGAAGAAGAAAACAAAATTACTCAGAAAAGTTATTTTCATCAAAATGATTATAATTAAAATGCAGAAGAAAGAAGTTAGCAGATAAATATCTGCATGTATGTATTTATATGCATATACATGTATGTTTTTACTTATATATATTTATATATATATATATATATATATTTATATTTATTTATATATATATATATGATTTTTATATAGAAACGAATATAGTCCACTTTACGGATAAACGCGAAAACCTTTCACATAAATGAAATATATATCCTTGCGTAGCAAAATGTAGGTAGAGCTCTAACTACTTCGATAGAAGCTTTTGCATTTAAACATGAGGTAGGAAAATTATTCTAACCTAACTGTTAACGTTTAAATTATTGTTACCTTTATATACTATATATAAAGAGTAGTTCTAATTAATAAACTGGGGTACGAAAAATGAAATCGTCATAGTAAGAGCTAATACAATTGTTAATGCTCATATATAATTTTATCTTTATCTTTAGCGTTATTTTTATTTTTATTTTATATATAATTTTTGGTGGGTATTAATACATATTTCATATTGTTGGTTTGATTATCATCATGCAGACACTCGGAATAAAATCTTCTTGATCAGTATAATCGACAGTTAATTTTCTGATTTTTCAAAATTTTTCTTTCTTCAAGTATTAATAACAAATTAATAACGTTTAAGTAATGGTAATTCAATCTGCATATAAAGATAGTGATAACAATTATAAATATTCTTGAATGTTGATTTTCAGCCAATCGTCGAAATAAAAGAAAACAAATAAATAATAAAATATTTATTTACGTTTCGACACGGTTGTGTGTCATCATTCAGCATTTTACTTGTCATTTCATCTTTTAATCTATAATTTATTTTAAATTTAATTTTCTTTTAAACTTAGTAAAAATTCTTTTAGATACTGTAAAAAAAATTCAAAAGGGGTTGCTGAATGATGACACACAACTGTGTCGAAACGTATAAATAATTTTATTTGTTTTCTTTTATTTCGACGATTGACTGAAAATCAACATTCAATAGGTCTCGACGCCGAACAAAAGAATCCAATTATAAATATAAAAAAAATTGTCCTATTACAAATCCGTTTTATTTTAGTTCAGATATAATACAGGTCAATAACTTTAGATCTAATGATAAAACTACATTCCATATTTGTGTGAAACTAGCTATTTAATGCATTTTGATTTAGCGTATGGGATCCCCGTTAACGTCGTGTAAGTGCGTCATATTTGCTATATGAAATTTATGCAAAAGGTAAATGCAACTTAAAATATTTGTATAGGTGCTAACTTAGAATATACTTTCTTTATTGAATACACCAACATGAAAAGAACGCTTGTTACAGTTTAATAAATTGGTCCAAGGCGTTCTTTTTAATTTTATCCCCTGAATGTGCAATTTATCCAAGGTGTCCACGGTTGCACCGCCCTCGCTAATTATATTTTAGCTATATTTAATTTTTAATTGTCCACATATCAACTTTCTTTTCTACTGAATGTATCTTTTATCGTGAATTTACCCAAAATTTCGTTATAATTCATTTTACACCCTATAGTCTGGAGAACAAAGGAAGGCAAATTCGTGCCAGTGACAGGCAAATCCTGGCTTAAGCACTTCATGCCGGTCGTGGCCACTCAAAAGCCGTATAAATATGTTCACATCATTTTATGCATGATGTCCCTGCTCCCTTTATATCATGTATAATAGTTATTTAATTGCTCTTCGTCAGATTTATCATAAAAGATTCGTCAGATCGATTACAAAATGATGGTCGGATATATTATCATCATATTATGTTATGCAAGCAATCGTTATAAGCTATAGCCGGGGAAATGGTGCTCTATCTGTACTTAATAAATAATTGAAAGATTTCTTCAAATCTTGATATATCTTACACTTCATGGAATATCACCATTTACTCACAAAATGTTGTGAGCTCCACATTGATGACTTTATTTGTAATGGATCAGAATGGCGATATTGTTTTTTTTTGAGTTAAAGTTAATTTAATTATATTTGGTGCCTTATTACAAAGAGTTTCTTCTTACTATTGTACAAGTTAGAACATTATTCTATTGAATGTTGCAACGCAGCTTGAGGCCACTGGTCAAGGACGATTTTATTATAAGCTAATCTAATCCGATCGAGACCGCTATTCAATCATGTATAACAATTAATATTAATCCTACCATCGATATCTTTAAGTCAATCTTAAAAATTTTGGGGTCATATTGCATAAGCACCGAAAAAAAACTAAGCCTGGAACAAAATTTTCTGTTCTCTACTCATTTTTTTACTAATTTTCCTGATAGCGCACAAATCGTCCGAGTGGAACATACTTATTTCTATAAACATTATTTTAAACTTTTCTTAATAATAATTTAAATTAATAATTACTCAGTTTCTTAATGAAGACGGAATCTATAAGAATTTTGAATTAGTAATTGGCAAATTTATTTATGATTAAACTTGAATAAATATATACCTCTGTTTATGCTTCCACATGTGAGTTTTCTTCTAAAATTTATTATTGACACTTTATAAATCTAAAACGATTTTAATTAAAGTATCGTGAACGCATTGCATCATATATCGTGACTATTATATGTGGTGTGGTTTACAATTATTCATAAAATTTATTGCATTAAACACGCTTTCTGCAAGGTTAATTCAATTATGCAACTATTGTATGAAAATTATATTTTTTTACATATTACTTTCATGCGGTTTAGATGCAAGATTTACTAATTTATTTTATTTTCTTCTTATGTAGCCAATATTAAACACGTGGAAATATTTAAAAAAAATAATGCATAATCTTTATATTTTCGACTATGAAGGAGATGTATTCTAGTAAAGAACATCATAATATTCAAATACGAAGCGATCCAAATAATTCAAGATAAACTTTGACTTTTCGTCAAATATACACATAACACATACTACGCTAATAACACTTATAAAATATTTTGATTTTAAGACCAAATGCCACAAACTGAATCAAATAATGAATATTATTTCATATATTTTTATTTTTTTAGAGTCATATATTAAAACAATATATAACACTGACTAAAAATTATCAAATTCTCAAGAATAGTTCATTTTTATTTTGGCGAATGGAAGATTTATACAACTTTTCAAATATCCCAAGGGGCTTCGTTGAAACTGAAGTTTTTCGTTGATTTTTAAGCAAAAAACTGATTTGTTTACTTCACTAATTTGTTATTAATACGAATTCACAAATGATTTGAGAAAACCCCGTCGATGCTCGGTTTTGTGATTCATAGAAATTTTGACGTCGGTTGCAGCGGCTCTATGCGTATTTTTAGTAGTCGATCTGGTGGAAAAATTTGCAAAAATGTACTGTTGGGTAAGTTGTAGTAATCGCAAAAAAAAAAATGGAAAATGAAAATTTTTATATATCTTTACATTTCAAAGGTTTTTGAACATTTTGATATGCCTTAGATAAAAATGAATGTGTGTGTTCGGATGCAATGTTTTGTCGACGATTTTCTGAACCGGTTTGAATAAATCAAAAAATTTGAGTCCTATTGATGGCGGAACGTACTGATTAGTTTTTGGCAAAGGTAGATCTAGCAGTTTTGGAGATACGGGGCAAAAAGTGCAAAAAATAATCATTCATTTTTTGAGATAACGGAGCGTCCGATTTGAATGATTCAAAAAACATTTGACAAAATGAAGAACTGATGAAATTTTCGGGACGGCAGGTCTAGCAGTTTCGGAGACCCAGTAAGGAAAGTAAACTAGTGGGGTGCATAGCATAGTGCCTTAAGCCAAATTGCTGGAACTTCCCGCACCGTTAAAAATCTTGGTACGGAACCCAAAGAAATTTACACAAAATGTGTACACATTATTAAAATCTCTATAAAATATCTGATAATTTTATATACATATAAAGTCCAATAAACATTTTTGACCGTCAAATGACATTTTTTTAACTTATTTTTATTGAGAGTCCATAACCGCTGGACCTGCCTTCCCAAAAATTTAATCAGTTCTTCATCTTGTCAATACAAGTAAAATGTTTTTTGAATTATTAAAATCGGACGCTCCGTTCTCTTAAAAACTGAGTTACCGTTTTCGGCACTTTTTGCTCCGTATCTTCGGAACGGCTAGACCTGCCTTCGCCAAAAACTAATCAGCACGTCTCCTCATCAATACGAATCGAATGTTTTTTGAAATATTCAAATCGGTTGATCCCTGTTCTCGAAATCGTCGACGAAAATTTGTATCTGCACACACACACACACACACGCATACACACACATACATCCATTTTTTCTATGGTATGCTAATATGTTCAGAAACCTTTGAAACGTAAAGATATATAAGAATTTTCATTTTCGATTTTTTTGCGATTACTATAACTTACATTACGGTAAATTAAAAAGTGGCATTTGACGGTCAAAAATGGTCATTAGACATCTACATCAAGTTGATAGATATTTATTAATAGTTATTTTAGAGTTCAAAAAACTATTTTTTTTTTCAAAACTTTCAAAATTCTAAAAAATCTATTTTTGCAAAGTTTTGGTATGCATTTTACCTTAAGCCACGACGATGCCATGCACCTCCAGTTCGCTTGTAAATTTGTTTTATTTTTAATTCCGAATGCAAAAATTTCATCTTTCTATTAATTTTGATCGAAATGAGCCCCAACTCTGTCTCTATTCGGCTTGTGCCCCCATTGTTTCGGAGTGGGGCTACGACTTTTTGATTTTATCGAGTAGTAGGTGTGCGTTATAAGCGTGCTCTCTTAGAGAAGTGCTTCCAGTAGTACCCTGCGGTTATCGTCGGTGTGTCGGTGTGGAAAATCATCGAGGACTATTTTGGGAAAATCTATATAGAAGAAAATTAGTGATAATTTTGTGTTCAGTGTGGTGCAAGGAAAAAACTAAATAACCAGTGAGTATAAATTTTTATTAATTTTTTTACAAATCTAATTAAGGTTTTATCCAATAAATTTTTAACTTCCCGAATGAGAAGTTTATGTTTTCATAAAAAAATCCGATTCGCTAATTTTATGTTTTCTCGACGTTTCAAGTCATTCTGAATCGAATGAGACCAAATTTGGAAAAAGTATGTGTGTGTGTGTGTGTATGTGAACAGATTTTTTTTTAAATTTTTAATCCAATTGAAATGCTTTTAAAGATGTTTAATTGATTAATTCAAACAAAAGAGAAAATATATAAATGTGCAATTTTATTTCATTGATATGCCTAAACCAATTAGATATTGTTACTAAAACAATGGTATTCATTTTAAAATAATTATTTAATTATATAGAAACTTACATTTTTTTCATATAAATTAAATAATAATAATAATTTATTAAAAGTTAAATTTTTCAAATATGATATATGTACAGTCTACAGTAGCTCGATTTATGTGAGTTATTTAGAAACTTTACAAATTAAATAATTTTTAAAATTTACAAATTATATATTATCATCATTACATTATAGTCAAGTTTTAGTTTGTATTTTTTACCTGGAAATTTCTTTTACAAAGGCCTTTTATAGCGCACAAAACATTTACTCAACCAAATTATAATAATTGTATTAGTTAACGGTTAAATATAGAGATTTATTGCAAAAAATATTTCCAATTGACATTAAAGTATTATTCCACTTTTGATCAAATTATAATAGTTGTATTATTTAAAAATATTAAGTATAGAGATTTAGATTAAATATAGAGACTTATTGCAAAACTTACTTCTAAATTAATCTAAAGTATTATTCCACATTTGATTTTGATTTTGTTCAATTTTTCAAGTAACACATTTACTAAATTTATAAATTCTAACTATTCAATCTTTATATTTATAATTTAGTTAATTTTATTAACTAAATTATAAATCTTTCATCATTCAACAAGTAAAACTGATAACAAAATCTTGTATGCGAAGGTCAATTATCTCAATAAATGTAAATTGCACATTTCTGCATTGAAATATCAATTAAATACAAATCGATAATAAATTAAAAATTATTCAGATACTTGATTGAACCGGATTTTATGAGTAACTTTTTGTATTTTAGTTTGAGTTATCTGAAAACTTTTATAGTACTCAAATGCAATTTTTATATTATTATTACTCTGAATAACTGTTATATATTAGTTTGAATTAGCAATTTTTATATTATTAATTTTTTTTTTCAGAATATGGAGGCACCAGAATTTAAGGATTTTGCTAAGGAGATGATTGATTATGTTGCTGGATATCTTGAAAATATCAGAGATAGGTAAGTTATAGTAATCTAACTTATTCTTTAAATCTGAATAATTATTATTGATATTTTTGGAACAAATATGGAAATACTAAAATAGAAAAAAAAATCCTTGAATAATATATTTAATTAATTTGGTGTTATATAATATCTAATCATACAATCAATATCAGATTTTTTTGAATTAAATATATTTTTATTCAATGCAAATATATTAATAATTGATGGCCTTTACATCATGGAATTTTTCTTTTTATTTCATTTTTACAAACATGTAATATTTTGGCATTTTGTAGGATTCTTCTGTTTAATTGTTTCTAACATAATTGAAGTAATTTATTCTCAATTACCTGATTTATTGAAGTGGTATTAATGTCATAAGATATCATATCAAAGTCATAAAATACAATTGCACACAAAAAAAGACTAAAAATTAAAACTTTAAATTAATACATTTTTTGTACATGTTTTTATACATTCATATAACAATTTTATTTCTACGTTATAAATAATCACTTAAATATATTATATTATATTATATTATATTATGTATTTATTTATAATTTAAAAATTCTATTTATTTATGAGTATATAAACTAGTTTTCATTTAAATTAGTCTTAAACTTTTATTTATGTATAATGTGCAATTGTATTTTTAATAATTATATTCATATTTAAATTCACAAACTTTTCCAGTAAATTAATTAATTGTGATTAAATTACTTTAATTATTTTATGAACAATTTAGCAATATTGAAATGTTTTACTTATTGTTAGCAACGACTCGAAGATTTTTTGTAATTAATAAGTAGGAGTATAACAAATTAATTTTTAGGGATATTATAAATATCAATCAAAACATTAATACAATTATTATTAATACAATTTTATCAGCTAATGAGATAAATTAAAATAAAGCATATATTATTTTTTAAAAAATGTTCAGAAATCATCTCAGTGAGTAATTTTCTAATTAAGGCTGAGGCAGATCCATAAATCAAAATATTAATACAATTATTATTAATACAATTTTATCAGCTAAAGTGATAAATTAAAATAAAGCATATACTATTTTTAAAAAAATGGTCAGAAATCATCTCAGTGAGTAATTTTCTAATTAAGGCTAAGGCAGATCCATAAATGATTTTTTACTATTTTTATAAGCTATTATGATAAATTATAATATAGCTAATATCATTTCAAAATAAATGTTTGGAAATCACCCCAAAGAGTGATTTTTGAGTCAAGGCTTAGGCAGATCCACAAATGATAAAAATATTATTATTATAAATGTCTTCTTATTGATCTGATTCATTTACTAATAATCTGTCGAGGGAATTCCCTGGTTCCCTGAGTTCATCTGACGTCGATCTTAAAGCGGTCTGATCGGATTTTCCTGACAGAAACGCCGGATTTTAATTTCCGTCGGGTCTTTGTGGCTTCGATGATCAATTAAAGTTATCGTGAAACTTTTATTGGGTAATTGTTCATAGGAAGGTTAACGCAGACAGACCGTAAAAGACAAGTCGAAACGATGCAATATCTACCTTTTGTACATGAATTGTGGATTTAATAATACAAATTAATGTCAATCACCTTTATTTCAATGTTGAATATAAATGTTGTATGAAGAAATTTGAGGTAATTTGATTGTACTGATCTTTATTACAACGGAAAGGGCATAAAATTAAGGTGACCATATTTTTTTGCGGTCAAAACCGGGACAGGGTTTTATAGGCATTAGGAGTGTTGTAAAACTAACAAATGCTATTTAAGGATACAATAAAAACAGTTTTTATAGGTTTTTTTTAAATCAGAATTGCGAACTTTTAGTAAGATCTTTATTATTCGATTATATGTAGTAGATCCTACACTTTTCGCTCTTGAGCCTTGTGTAAAATTCTATTTCACTTTCTTCATAATTAATTTGAAAAAAAAATAGCACTTGTTCATTTGTTTTCATAAATTTTGGTAATTTACATATTAATTTTCAACAAGCCCCGGGGTAAAGATCTAAATTCGGGAAAAATATTACATTTAGAAAAACCGGGGACACAATAAGGTGAAAATCTAGGGCTCTCCAGGCCAAACTGGGGCGTATGGTCACCTCAATAAAATTAACAAATCAGGGCGTTGAATTCTGAAGTAACCATAATAAAAAATGATATACATGAACGCAAATTGTCTATTTATAAAATTATTCCAAAATGTAAAATTTAAATCTTGCTTGCTTCACTGATTGTGAAGGAACACAAAATACACTAATCAGGATATTTTATTTTTAGTCATTCATATTAAAACGCATATTTTTCGTATACTTGCATGCAAAATACCCATTTAAACAATACTTATGGTCTTAAATAAAATCTCATTTTTTTCCAAGAAAGTATCTTACATGACAATTATTTAAAAGGGAACACTACTAACTTCTTTTCATTTTTAACAAGAGATTTATTTTGTAGCAAAAATAGAATGCAACTGAGGAGCAAACAAAATCTCGATCTATAAAGTATATAGACAAAAGTGATTAATTATATTCATTTTAGCTTTTGTACTAAGGTAGAGACAACATTTATTCTATCATATTTTTTAATATTTTTATTTGGTGAGAACGTACTCTAATGCATCTCCAATGTGTTTCTGAATTTAAGAGTAGGTGCCGATGAAATATACTCAATGACATTTCTTTTTTTTTTTCTATTTTTTTTTTCTTCGTGTTTTTGTCGAATTTAATCAGATCTAAAATTTCATAATACCGTTATTTGTGTATATTATGTATACATATATATCTCGATTATCACCTGTCGCTTTCTGGAGCTGTAATAACGAAAGCGTTCATTGGCACATTTATTCGCGTCAACCTTGGGAGTACTTTTACTAAACCGGATTTCTTGATGAAATTCTTATTTCTTCACATCGCCTTTGAAATAGATTATAGATTCCCGTTGTTTAATCACTATTTTAATCGATAATCGAAAATTTAGCCATCGATGTACAGAATAACATGATTTAATAAGACTTGGAACTAGATCATAGTAATCAACTAGTGGGGTGCATGGCTTTGTGCCTTAAGGCAAATTGCTCGAACTTCCCGTACCGTAATAAAATGTTCGAGTAATATTAAATGTTTTTAAATAGATTATTATAAATACTGTAGCATTGTTTATTTATAAGAATTATATAAACTGAATTGCAAAGTTGTGCAGAAAGCCAGAATTTTTAAGCAGAAAGTTTTTTGAATCATTCAAATCGGACGCTTAGTTCTCTCAAAAACTGCCATTTTTTGCACATTTAGCTCTGTATCTCCGAAATGGCTGGGCCTGCCTTTGCCAAAATCTAATCACATCTTCTCCCAATCATTACAAATTGAATGTTTTTTAGATCATTCAAATCGGATACTCCGTTCTCGCAAAAACTCGATTTCTATTTTCAGCACTCTTTGCTCCTTATCTCCGTAACGGCTGAACCTGTCTCTGCCAAAAACTAATCAGCACATCTCCCTATCAATAGGAATCGAATGTTTTTTGAACCAAAAACGAACGTGGACAAAAAAATGCGGACATACAAAACACACACACACACATCCATTTTTTCTGAGTTATGCCAAAATGTTCAGAAACCTTCAAAACGTTATTTACCTATATATATTCAAGGGTATTTTATAAAATTTGTTAAAATAGACAGCCGAACAAATATTGAATTTAACAAAAAAAATTTAAAATGCCAGTTTACTTGTGCATTTGTATTTTGCAAAACAAATCAAACTTTATCAGATTATTGAAAAAAATCAATAAATTACATCCAGCGATAATAATTGTTTTCTCTTGCATAAAAACTGGATTCAATAAAAATATATTATCGTTAAAATAAAAACTATACTCATATACGTCTGTTTAAAGAAATTCTTTTTAGTTTTACTTCAAATGCTTATAAATTGTCACTTAGTCTAGACTACAGCATAACGTAAATTTAGTAAATTTATTTAAATTATATTCAAGATTTGTTTAAATAAACAAAGATTTGATAGTTTTGTTTGATACTGAAACATTCTTACCAATTTTATATAGTCAGATATATGATTTTTTGCTGGAGATTAATGATATTTATTATTTTGTGCTAACTGAATGTGATGTGAATGTGAACTGTGAATGAATATTTATTTCATTGGATTAAATATATAAAAATATTGTTTTAATTTAATGCACATACTTCTTAATTCATTATTCATTTTTCTTACAATATTTTTTATTTCGGAATTTTATTTATAGGCGTGTTCTGCCGACTGTCGAACCAGGGTACATGAGGCCTCTCCTGCCAGAAAGTGCTCCTGAAGAACCAGAAAAATGGCAGGATGTCATGGCCGATATTGAACGAGTTATTATGCCAGGAGTAACACATTGGCATTCTCCTAGATTTCATGCTTATTTTCCAACAGCTAATTCTTATCCTGCCATTGTTGCAGATATTTTAAGTGGTGCCATTGCTTGCATTGGATTCACATGGGTAAGTGACAGACAAAATATGAAAATGGTGTAAAAAATCATTTTTGTAACATTTGGTTATGAGCTACTCATAAAATTTGGTATAGAAGGTATGTTTAGTCATACAAAATAAATTTTAAAAAATGTTACAAAAAATGATTTAATTTATTAAAAGAAATTCAAGTCTATTAATCACATGAGACTTGGGGGAGGGAGAGTTTGACTAAAAATCACGAAATATCACGCGGAGGAGGGAGGGGAGGGTTAGTGATATATCACGAGTATTTATTTTCTACCTGAATTCATTGAAAAAATGCAAACATTTAAAAAAAAAACTCAAAAATTTTACCATTTTTTCTTGTAACTAAAATACACGTAATGTTTGGTGGGGAGGGGGGTTAATATTGAATATCACCGTATCACCAAGAGAGGGGGAGGTTCCAAAAATCGTTAAAAAATCGATCACGTGATTAATGTACGCCCCCAAAGGATAAAAATAATGCTCCACATATATTTTATGTATTATATATAATTTTATATGTAAATAATTTATTATTGCTTTCAAAAATGTCTCGCAGTAATTTCACTTTCGTTTTAAACTTATATTTTATTGCAAACTGTTTATTTACCAGATAAATGACTAGTCATAGTTGTTCATTACACAATAACTGTAACTGATTGCGCATTGTGCAAACATATTACAATATCTCCAGAAGGTCTTTCTGATCTTGGTGAATGGACACGTTAATTTACACCTAATTTATTGCATGCGGATTATTATTCTTAGCTACATTGAAATAGTTGTAGAAGTTTTAATGAATATTGGGGCATAAGTAATTATTGAAAACCAAAATTTAACAAATATTAAATTTTCTAACAGAAATCATCGTGAATTTTAAAATTTTTGGTCAGCAATAACGTTAATTTATGTCGCCCGTAATTATAAATTTATTAGATCGCGAGTCCAGCTTGCACAGAGCTTGAAGTTTTAATGATGGATTGGCTGGGAAAAATGCTGGATTTGCCACCTGATTTCCTTGCTTGTTCAGGTGGAAAGGGCGGTGGTGTCATTCAAGGTACCGCCAGCGAAGCCACTTTGGTTGCTTTACTTGGAGCAAAGGCCAAAATGATGAGAAAAATTAAAGAGGAACATCCTGAGTGGGATGAGGCAACTATTATTTCCAAACTTGTCGGATACTGTTCAAGTAATAATAGAAAATAAATATGATATTTTGTAATAAGTTGCGCAGCCTAATTAATGATAATTTTTTTTTTCAGAACAAGCGCATTCCTCTGTAGAACGAGCAGGGCTCCTAGGCGGCGTTAAATTGCGCCTCCTAGAATCCGACGAAAAATTCAAATTGCGTGGAAAAACTGTTGAAGAGGCGATCAAGGAAGATCGCAAAAATGGTTTAATTCCATTTTATGTCGTAGCCACATTGGGTACAACAAATTCATGCGCCTTCGACCGTCTGGATGAAATAGGGCCAGTTTGCAACGATTTAGGTGTATGGTTACACGTAGATGCTGCTTACGCAGGTTCTTCATTCATTTGTCCAGAGTTCAGATATCTGATGAAGGGTATAGATTGTGCAGATTCCTTCAATTTCAACCCACATAAATGGATGTTGGTAAATTTCGATTGTTCGGCTATGTGGTTGAAAGATCCGAATTGGGTGGTCAACGCTTTTAACGTCGATCCTTTATATCTGAAGCACGACCAACAAGGTTCAGCACCGGATTATAGGCATTGGCAAATACCTCTTGGAAGAAGATTCAGGGCTTTAAAATTGTGGTTTGTTTTGCGGTTATATGGAGTTCTAAATTTGCAAAATTTTATCAGAAAACACATAGCTCTCGCGAAAGGTTTTGAACAACTCTGTTTAGCTGACGATCGTTTTGAAATTGTCGCAGAGGTTTTGATGGGCTTGGTATGCTTTCGATTAAAAGGATCGAATGAAATAAACGAAAAGCTTCTGAAACGTATCAATGGTAGAGGTCGTATTCATTTGGTACCGTCTAAAATTGATGATATTTATTTCTTAAGAATGGCTGTCTGTTCGAGATATAGCGAAATGAGCGATATGGAAGACAGCTGGAAAGAGATCAGTGCCACTGCAGATGAGATTTTGGCCCAAGAAAACAAGTAAATATTAGTTCATAGTTGTTAATAACGATGTATCAAAGTTATTGAAAATCCTGTACAAATTATAATTTGTAAATACTCCTTTATCCATATAGTATTTATTTGCATATTCATAATAATAGCTTCTTATGAAAATTTTAATTTCGTACCGATTTTAGTATTATTTCAGAATTAATTCTATACATTTTATCCATTTCCATGACATTTAACTGAGCATTTCTATAAAAATGTATTTATTAGTTAGTTAATTTTATTTAATATAAATTTTGTATTATGTGTGTTTGTGATAAGTCAGTTGTTAAACGTGAGACAATCGTATTCAAATATTTAATGTTGAAACTGTTATGTACTATACCAAGATGGGATCAAGCATGTCATATGCCTGTATAAAAATTGTTAAGCCAAATATAAAAGAATATATATAAAGTAAAATATTATAAAATTAAGTCGAAATTATGTGTCAAAAATAAACATGTTGAAAATAATATGATCAAAGATTTTGTTATTAGTTATTTTATTCTTACACAATTTTTCGGGTACAATTCACGTATATTAAATGACTTTATATAAATATAAAAATTGTTCCAAATCGATCTACAAAATATTGAATTTGACGGTAAAAGGTATATAAACATCTGTATATTATTTCTTATCGTGTTTTAAACTTTCTGATAATTTTTTAGTCAAGTGTCCAATTCGCTCTGCTTCTCGAATGCCACTAATTCGTGCGCCTTGTACAGATCCAAAATGACCAGGACTTGTTGCTTCACCAGCAAATAATAATACTGGTGGTATTGATTGATTGTGTGGTGGCAAAGAATCTGCTAAATATATGGGATGTGTGATCTTTGAATTTTTTTCCATGTAACTGTGCGCTCCACAAAAATACTGATTATTACTCCATCTCGAACGTAATATATTTTTCGGTAAAGGTACGCTAGGGTTCGAAGAAACTTGTTTCAAAATTCGAGTTATTACTAAAGCAACTTCGTTATCCGCAGCTGTGTTCATTAAGGTAGCATCCGGACCTGATACAACTGCATGAATAACATGCTGGGAATTATCGCATTTTTCAATTAATCGAATGCCTTTTGCCCAATCTTTTTCCGAAGCAAGTTCATCAGAATCCCAAAAGTAGCATAAGTCATCGGCTTTATGCCAATCTTTTAAAGGAGTTTCGTATTCCATAAACACTTTTTCTACTATGTCGTAACCTAGGTCTTGAATTGCTTGCATTTTTTCGAATGTTAAAGCTGGTTTGAAAAACTTGTGTGCGTTTCTTTTAAGGTATCCCAACGACATAGTAACAATTACAAAATCTGCTAAAATCTCCTCCCCATCGACGCATTTTACTAATGCCCTTCGGGCTCCATCATTATTCCATGTTATTGTTTCTACAGGCTTTTTATAGCAAACAGAACCTTTAGGTAAACCTTGTAACAAAGGTGTAACTCCACCAACATATCCAGATGGGATGGTGTCCGATTCAATTGGCTGAGGTTTCGATTCTGTAATTTTCTTTACAGCTTCTTCACTTGTTTTAATTTCAGAAGGTGGTATTACATCTAAATCTTCAGTCCAAGGAGCTCCCAAATCAGCAAAGATGTCTCCAAACCATCTGGAGTCTACACGCCCTCCTGGTCTGAAAATTAAAAGCAATAAATTTTTGAAGTTATGCATGAACAGCAATTCAAATAGTTAGTAGATGAAATATTCTAAACTAGTAAATATTATTATCTAAATAGGGCCAAACCTATCTGTTGCCTCTAGTACTGTGATATTTCGAAATCCAATTTGAGTGAGTCTTTTGGCCGACGACAAGCCAGCAATCCCGGCACCAATAATAATAATTTTGGGCTGTTCTTTGCAAACTTCGATGGGACATACTTGTGCTTGGTTTTCTGAATTTTCGCGCTTTGCAGTTAGTGACGCCAATGTTAATATGGGGCAATTCAATTTTTCTTTTGGTAACTGATTATCACAATTGGCAGGCGTTGTGCGGAAAAGTCTAGATGTCGAATCTCTATAATATGAATGTTAGATTGATATTACGAATTTATAATATCGTTTTGAAATGGAAATGAATATTTCAATCAAATATTTCGCTCTGACATATGAGTGATGTATATTTGAAAGATATCTGTATTACCTTATAATTCTTGAAGCGGAATTTACAATTGATTTTAACTTAAATGGAAACATTATAAAATTGCATTATTACAATAAAAATTTAATATAAAAAATATAAATTATATAAAATATTCAAAAAATTAATTTTCATTTGTTTTTAAGTGAATGCGCTCCCACGATATTTATTCTGTGTATCTCTATATTGAAAATTTTGAAAGTAACAAATTATTTAATGCTGTTAATATAACTATAATTTATTCACACAGTCGATTTATCAACTGCTTTACAAATGAATCTTCTCTTTTCTTAAACACATACTTTTATTATATTATAAGATTACTTATATTATTTAGAACAGAAGAATGAAACATTTATTTAAATATCACATTAGATTTATTGCACAAAAGTTATACTACAAGAAAATATTCGTCCACCAAGATAACTGAACGATATTTGCAACAGATCATTTGCAATTGCAAGAGTTTTCTATTGTATAAATAAAAATATAACAGCAAGTCGACTCATAAATTTCTATCTTTTATTCCAAATCACGCTTTACTTGTTGGTGGTCCTCCAAATTTTCTAGTTAACTGAATTATGCGTTCTGCTTCTCTTATGCCACTTAATCGAGCTCCGTGTACTGTTGCAAAATGTCCTGGGCTGGTTGCTTCGCCAGCAAATAATAATATAGGTGGTATAGGATCGCAAGGGCCTGGCAAAGGTGCACCTAAGTCACACTGATGAGCCACTGTAGAATCCATTGCCATAAAACTATGGGCGCCGCAGAAATGGGTATCTGTACTCCAGCGAGATCTCAAAATAGATTTAGGGTAAGGTAAACTTGGGTCACCTGTGAATTGTCGCAAGACTCTTGTTATAACTGCAGCGACGTCGTCGTCAGACGCTAGTTCCATTTTAGCTGCTTCGGGACCGGCGACAACAGCGCATAAAACATGCCTACTGTTAGGACATTCTTCAATAGAACAAAGACTCTTACCCCAGTCAGTTCTGTCTGACAATTCTTCAGCGCTCCATGCAAAACGGAGTTCTCCCTCGTGCCATACCCAAAATGGTTTGGCGTATTCTAGATATATTTTATTTACGCTTCCGTAACCTAAGCGCTTTATGGCTGCCATTTTTTCAGCAGGTAAAGCTGGACAAAACAGTTGGCTTGAGTGTTGCTTGAGACATCCTAAAGATATCGTGACAATAACATAATCTGCTGGATGTTCTTCGCCGTCACAGCATTTGACAACGGCTCGAGGACCTGAATCAGATACGGCTCCCCAACGAATACAACTTACAGGTTTGCAATATCTAACCGCACAGTCGGGCAAGGCACGTAAAAGTGGCGCTAAAACACCTACGTAACCAAGGGGAACACGTATACGTCCTCCAGGAATGTCTATATAACTTCCATATTGATCGGCGCTTACGTCTGACAAATCGGCGCCGAATCTGCCTCTTGATGCATTGCTCAGACCATACATAACACGAGCGGCATCGTAACGCGATTCTATCGGGAAATGATGAAGTTCCTGCTGGATACGTAGATCGACGAAATTGAGCAATGATCCATGTGGACGTCCGCATGCCATGAACAAAGCGCTTGCTTGTCTTTCGATATTTTGATAAGCGTGATAGGCCGTGATACTGGTGGTCAAGTCTACAGCGCGTCCGTCGCTTGTGCAGAATAGACCGCGGCTTGGATCAGGCCTGGATAATGGATGCTGGAGCAAACCTTCTTGCGACGCCAAATTAAAGATTGGATTTGCTATACTGCCGCCTTCTATCCATTGAGCACCCATTTCCGCGACCACATCACCCAACCAGCAGGAGTGAATTCTGCCACCAGGTCTGGTGAAAAACATATTAGATATAAAGTATAAGAAGTGGGAGAAAATCAATTTAATATTTTTTAAAAATTTACTTAATTTATTTAAAGATAAATAATTACTAACATAAAACGCTAAACAAACTTGTTTGAAAGATGATTGAATATTTTATTTTTCAGCGCCTTGGTTAACGTTAATGATATGATCATATATGATTATATTATTGATGGTTAAGTATATTATAAAGTTTTACCTATCTGTGGCTTCCAAGACTTTGAAATCTTTTAGGCCACATTGTACGAGTCTCTGTGCCGCCGATAGACCAGCTACTCCTGCTCCAACAATTACAATTTTCGGCTGCTTCTTGCAGACGTCCACCATACACGCTTCAATCATACATTCTTCTAGATTATCCGGCTGCTTTGCCGCTGGTTCTCTGCACTTATTCACATTGGCAAGATCTGATTTACCAGGGCATGAAGACTTCTTGTCTTGTTTCTGAGATCCTGCAGGCGATTTTACACATTTTTCCGAAAAAGCAAAACTAGATGTACTGATCAGCCTGTAAAATTTCACGAAACGCCTTTATGTGACATTATATAAATTTCATTAGCAAATATGTTTGACGTACCTCATGAACCGTTTAATACGAAATCGAAACAGTTTCCTGGTAAACCCGATCATTATATTTTTTTGGTATTTTGTTCAAATAACTTAGAATTTTTAAACCATGAAAGAAAAATTTAGTACATTTTGGCGGACTTATGAAATACAATGTTTGTTTTTGTTTCGGAATAAAACAATGTAGTTTGAGACGTGACTTGGTATTTTGAGTAAATCGTATAAAATTTGATTTTAGGGTTCCGAAATACTTGGATTTAAATAGAACGCTCATGAAAAATACAAATTTTAGAATCTTTTTGTAGATTTTGACTATGAAGTGTATTTTGGCATTTTAAAATGGAATTATTGCAAGTTTCTGTTCAAAGATAACTAGATCAAAATAAATATTTTGAAAGATTGAATGTCAAAAAGGATTTGCAAATAAATTTCACAATAATAATAATAATAATATAAATATAAATATAAATACATATAAATATAAATATAAATATAAATATAAATATAAATATAAATATAAATATAAATATAAATATAAATATAAATATAAATATAAATATAAATAAAATATAAATATAAATATAAAATATAAATATAATATAAATATAAATTAAATATAAATAGAAAAAGAAATAGAAATGTAAATGTAAACATAGATATAAATATAAATATAAAAATAAATATAAATATATTTATCACTCTAGCTTAGCAAACATTATTGAATTCTAAATGTAATTAGAAAATGAACGAATAAATAAAAAAAATTAAATTAATTTAATTTAATTATGATTAATTGTGTTTGAACTGTACATATTATATTATATTATATATATTATATATATATATATATATATATTTAATGATAAATTTGAATGTGTATTAGCTAAAGCCTAATAAATATTAAGTAGATAAATAAATAGAATAAATAAATATTAAGTAGATATATAAAATTTAACATGTTATTTTCTCACAAACTTTGAATAAAATAAGTTTGAAATAAAGTATTTAAAAATTGTATTTAAGAAGTTGTATATTCAATATAAATTTGGAATGAATTATCTAATATAACATTGATTAATTAGAACAAATTAGAAGCTATAATTTTAAAATTCGATTTGTTACTGCTTTTCATACTCTGCTTCATATTTCAAAAGTAACGGTTTATTCTTGAGTTTCATTTCTTTCAGTTGCAGGTTGGCACCCTGCTGATGAGTAATGTGCTTAGAACTGTCAAAATTTTGACATTTTTGCTCTTTATTTGTCTTAAGATAATAAATATTTTAAAGATTGTTTTATAAATGTTTGGAAGAAAAAAAGAAACTCCTAAACGGAGAAATGGAAAAGGTTTGGCACAAGTAAGTTTTAAAAATAGACAAAATGCAAAAGCTATTTTATTTTAACAACAGCTTAATGTAAGCTATAAGACAATTAGCCTATTAAAACCAATTAATTCATTTAAAATGATGATGCGCAATAGCCAATCTTTTCAAAGAATAAATTTTAATACAAGTGCGACGATAAACCAAGATATCCAATGGAATTTAAACAAGTAAAACTTTAAATTTCGTTTTATGCCATAAATTTTTTATATCAAGTTTCTGTGAACGTTTATTAATCATTTTTTTTTGTAACACTATGTCTAACAAGATTATATTTCATTCTATTCTTTATTGAATTTCTTTATATTTTAGTATGGACTTTTTGATATACCGGATCCTAATTTGGACGATGACGCAGGAAGTGATGATGATGAAAATGATGATGATCTTGAAGCGGAGTTAGCTGCAATAACAGCTGGTTCAAATCCTAAGCCAAAACGTAAACCAAAACCAAAACCAGATCCTATGGCTGTTGATCTTGATGCAATGATTGCAGAAAGTATGAAAGATATTGGCTCTGATGAAGAATTATCAGGTATAACTCATTAATATATCTTGTATTCAAATAATATACATTAATATCATCAATATACATAGTATTGTTTTTTGGTCAAATTTTTATTAATTTCATTCATTTCATTTCATCAAGTTTTATTAATTCTACAGGTGATGATGATGACCCTGCATTGTTGAATGAATTATCAGAGATTACTGGAGAAGATGAAGGTGTACAAGAAGAACCAGAAAATACTACTCCTATAATACCCACTTCAGATCCAAGTACAGCTATGGTTAGTCTTCTAGAAGCGCGTTTGGAAATGTATAAAAAAGCTGAAGCCATAGCTAAGGGTGCAAATGAAACCAGCAGAGCAAGACGTTTTAATCGTGGCATTAAAACTATAAACGACCTTTTAAAACAAGCTCGTGCTGGAAAAAGTATTAACCCTGAGGACATTCCACCTGAAGTAAGTACAGGTGCCAGGCCTGAAAAACCAGCTCCAGCAGAAAATGCTGCTCCTCAGGAAGAACCTCCAGCAACTGAAGAACCTCCTGCGCCTGAAGAAACTCCTGCAACTAATGGTGAGACCGAGTAAAAATTTTGGATGAAAGATTTATTACAAGAAAATTGCCTTAAAGTAGAATATTTAGTTAAGATTGTAAAAATCTTATATGCACGCTTGACTGATTAATTTAACATGACTTGAAAAAAGAAAGGCTAACATATTTTTCTTCAAATGATTGCAAATCGGAATTACCAAGTATATTTTTGCATACCCTAAATTTTTTATTACAGTTAAAATTTTAAAATATATATATTGTTAAATAATTTTCTAATATATGTAATTTATTTTATATCAATTTATGATTTTTTTATAAATAATGATAAATAGTATATTTTGGAAATGAATGATTTCTATTTTAAATATGAGTATTATGCATTTGCTTTTATACATGTATTAAAGATTTTTAATTGATAATTTTGTAATAATTAGTATTGTCAATTATATGGCTTAATATTTAACAAATATAGATATGCAATATAAAAAATTGTTGTTATTCAATTTACTTTCATTACATAAACAAAAATTAATTAATACTCTATATTGTTATATGTTATAAGTCCTGATCAAAGTTTGATTTTTCATATTTTTAGAGTTATCTCCAACAGAACCTACCAAAGTAGAACCAGAAACAGATCCAAAAATTGAATTATTGACCACAAGAAAGAATGAATATAAAATGGCTGCATTGGAAGCTAAGAGAAGTGGTGATTCACAGACAGCTTTGAAATACATAAAAATTGTGAAACAATTTGATTTGGTCATAAATGCTTTGACGAACGGAGAAGTTGTTGATCTGAGAAATATGCCTGGACCACCAGGTTCTGATGTACCGTCTCCTCCAAAGGAGGACAATCTTACACAAAAATCTGCAGATCCAAGTAAGTGTAATGATAATTTAAACATAAATATACTGATGGCTAAAAATATATCTTCATTTTGGTATACAATTTTTTTGTGTAATTTATTGTGTGTACATTTTCTATTTAAGTTAGCCCAGTCCCGATAGCTTCTCAAGAGCCATCACCTGCTGAAGAAGAACCTGAAGTAGAAGAAGTGCTTATAAAAGCTTCATCAGTATTAGAAGCTTTAGAACAGCGACTAGAAGTATACAAAGCTCAAATGAATGCTGCAACGCAAGATAACAATTCTAGTAAGGCAAGACGTATGGGAAGAATTGTAAAGCAATTTGAACAAGTATGTAACATTTATTTTATATAATACATATGTATGTGTATGGAGTTTAATCAAGTTTTTATAAAAAAATATTTATTAGGCTATAAAACTACACAAGGCTGGTAAACCAATACCTGTTGATGAATTGCCAACACCACCCGGTTATGCTCCCATACCAATTAATCCAACAGTAAGTTCATTGCACAATACTATATTAAAAAGAAAACAATGTTTGAATTTAATTTTTTAATTAGGGTGGTGCAACCGCTCCAAGCGCTCCAGCATCTTCTATTTCTCCTAGACCGGAGCCTAAACCTGCACCACCAGTTCCAAGTACAAGTGAAAGCCAAGAAGAAGAAACCAAGCCAAAAATCTCTCCTAAACCTCCAGCAAGGAAAAGCGGAAATCAAACTACAACTTCACATACTGAGAAACAAGTATAATAAATAATCTTTACCTTCAATATATGATGGAATTAAAATATTATCTTTTTAAAGGCTCAACTTTTAATTGCGAGGCAAAAAGAGTTTAAACAAGCAGCACTTGCTGCCAAGCAAAAAGGTGAAATAGCACAAGCAAAAGAATTATTAAGAACAGCCAAAGGATTTGATCCTTTGATCCAAGCAGCCTTGGGGGGATTACCAGTCGATATGAAAACATTACCAATACCAAATTCAGCAAGAAGTCAGTTGGAAGATAGGTATCTTGATGATTACATATTTTTTGCACAAATAATATTTTATTTCATCATATTTTATTATCATATTTTAGCTTTGCATTTGTTAATGAAAACGATTGCACAGAAGGAGAAAATGATGGTTCAGATATATTGGCTCGATTAGAGGAACAATTATCAAGACAATTAAAATTATGTCTCAGTACCAGAGATCACCATAAAGCTATGGGAGACGTTGCTGGTACAAATAGATTTGAACAACTGGCATTATCTGTTACAAAAGATTTAGATGTAATTAGGTTATCTCAAAGGTTGTTATTAGATGTATTTATCAATTAATATTTATATATTGTTCTAACAATTAATTTAAATGCAGAAAAAATTTACCAGCTCCACAATTTCATTATGAAACAAAAAGTTTTAATGTAGTCCAGTGCTGCACAGAACTGGGTGATAATGATCTTGAAGTTACAATCGTCAAAGGTTATAATTATACGGTTCCAAATCCTAAGGAAGTAGACACTTATGTTAAAATAGAATTCCCATTTCCACAGGTGAGATATATTTATTATTTTTATTTTAATTTATTTATATTTAATTGTTTCAATTTTAGGATAGTCCATTTGTTGAATATACATCTCTAGTGAAGGATACAAATAATCCTGATTATGGTGCAACTTATACAATACCCATGCAAAGAACCAGCAGGCATTGTTTAAGGGTTTTTAAAAGGCATAATCTTAAATTAGATATTTATGCAAAACGGTAAGTTGTTGTTGCAATTTAAGTAAATTGGAATAAATACTTAACTTTAAATTTATTTTTATTGACCACAGTTTGGTTATTTTTTGCACATTATTCTTCCAATTTGCTTGAATCAAGTTGCTCTTACTATATTCAAAAATTAGGTCTAGTTGCTGGTGTTGTTTCAGTGGTTTCTTCAGAAGCGATGCAGTAATTGGGACTGTCAATGTTAAATTACAACCGTTAGAGACTAAATGTGTGCTTCATGATTCATTTCAAGTGAGTTATAATAAACATACAAAAATATTCAATGTATTATTATAATTATTATTATAATCTGTTTAGGTTTTTGATGGTAGAAAGCCAACTGGAGGCAAATTGGAAGTAAAACTTCGAGTACGCAACCCCATGCTTACAAAACAAGTAGAAAAGCTTACTGAAAAATGGTTAATTATTGATCATTAATTTATATACTCAGCTTTTTATGAAACTATATTTTATATAAAGGATATGTGTCTTCTAATGAATTCATGTTTTTAAATTTGTGATTGGATTTTGCCTTATATTTTATTAGAATAAATAAATTTGTAATTTATCATTTTTGCTTTGGAATGTATATCATAAGATAACTTGTATAATATTATGAAAAGGGCAAAAAATTTAACTGTGTTGGTAATATTAAACTTTTATAATTACAAAAATTGTTGATATTTATTGAAATAATATATAATGTATAATTTATAGAAATTTTTCATTGTTGCTGAGGGAGTTCATACAAATTTATATATTAAGAATTATAATTAGAAAAATTCAATTAAAAGTCTTTTATCTTGCTGAATTAAAGTGATTTTTAAATTATTCATATATACTATATAATAATGTTTGATACACTCTGCTTTCTAAATTCCTAAATGAGTAAATAGAGTTATAAAATATAAAAATATATTTTTTTATTTCATAGCATTTAGCTTCTCAATAGTTATTAGATAACTAATCCTTTAAATTCTGCATTTTTGAGTAAATAGAGAAATATGTAGTGCCAAGGTTGGACTTAAATTAATAGTAATGATTAGAAAAAAAATTCAAGGTTTATAGATTACAAACACATTTATAGGGGCCTTCATAGCAACAATGCTAATTTAATCTTCATATAATATCTATCCACGAATTTTTAAGCAAAGTTATTGCCGTTTTATTTTTATGAAATATTCAAATATATCAACAGAATGTAAAGTAATGGAATTGTTATAATAGAAAAGAAAATATAATATGAAATAACACAATGGTTTCTTATCGTACCATTCGTTTAAAAAAAAGGTTGTGTACCCCTGTTTCTTTTAATGATCTCATTTCATATTTGCCTTATAACCTATAAATGACATGTCAAATGTCACAATAATTTCTACGAACAAATGTAAATAGCTTTAGACTTCTAAATTAAATTATTTATTAAAATGTGGGGTGATACTTTACTGATAGTGTTCATTTCCATTTGCACAGCTCTATTGGGAGAAGGTGTGAAAGCCCATAATTTATATAATTTCATATACAATATTCTTAAGAATTTAAGTTTACTTAATAAGCAGCCTCTACTAGTAATTAAATGGAATTAATTTCAGGTCTGACATGGCTCATGGTATACAGAACAGAAAAATACCAAAAACTGAAAACTGAAGTAGAAAAACAAAGTAAACGATGTAAGTATGTAATTTACTGTATATGTAACTTACCATACATTGAAATTTATTAGCAGAAAAAATCTTAACATTACCTTTGATATTTTCTATTGGAACAAATAAAAAATTGATTATTATTTTTTATTTTAGTGGAACGAAGGAAGGAAGCTCACGGCGACTCTTTAGATAAGCAGCATAAGAAAAAAATTGAACGTGATGAAGAAAGGCTAAAAAATAATAACCGTGACTTATCTCTTGTGAAAATGAAATCGATGTTTGCAATTGGATTTGCATTCACAGCGCTGTTAAGCATGTTCAATAGCATGTAAGTTGTTATATATATTTATTTCTTTACAAATGATAAGGGACACAACTAAGGGACAATATCAAGTAAAAGATATAAATTGTGCAAATGAAAGTAATGAAGTATGAAAGTATTTATAATTTTCCAGATTTGATGGGAGAGTTGTGGCCCATTTACCATTTGTTCCTATATCATGGATTCAAGGGCTCAGTCATAGAAATTTACCTGGTGATGATTATACCGAGTGCTCTTTCATATTCCTCTATATTCTTTGCACAATGTCTATAAGACAGAATATTCAAAAAATGTTAGGATTTGCTCCTTCCAGAGCTGCAAGTAAACAAAGTGGAGGCTTGTTCGGTACTACTCCCGGCCAATTTAAATAAACTAGACAATACTAATTGTTATAATTATGTATTAGTGTAATTTATTTAAGGATTTGTAAGCCTTTTAAAGTGACTGTATTTAACAATGTACAAATATATGTATCAAAATGTTTATATGGTCATTCACAACTTGACAAAGGTTTATTTTACAGTATATTATAGATGAATTAAAAAAAAAAAACATCATTTTCTATTTAACAAGAATTTATTGTTACATGAGAGCTGGATGTTGGGCTTATGAAATCAATATTGTTTGAACGCGATAATTTAAAAATAAAGCACATAATAATAATAAAATGTAAATTGTGCTTTCATGATGGAAACACACCTGAAATGATGGTAAGTTATAATAAAATATTTTACTAGCAATAAGAGAAAAATAACAGTTTTGAAGAATTGTTTTATAGTTGTACATCAAATAGAAGTAAATTGAGACATTGATACATTCAAAGAGATGTACATTGAATAATCAAATTTGTCTGTGCAATGGAAAATTGTTGAGTACTTTTTTAACTTCCCGTAGGGTAAGTTATTGTAATGGGCAGAAAATCGAAATTGAAAATTTTTACATTTCTCGACGTTTCGAAGGTTTCTGAACGTTTTGGCATACTTCAGAAAAAAATGGATGTGTGTGTGTGTGTGCATGTATGTATGGATACAAATTTTCAGTCACGTTTTCGGGCGCACGGATCAACCGATTTGAATGGTTCAAAAAACATTCGATTCCTATTGATAGAGAGATGTGCTGATTAGTTTTTGGCAAAGGCAAGTCCAGCCGTTTCGGAGATACGGAGCAAAGAATGCAGAAAATAGAAATCGACTTTTTGAGAGAACGGAGTATCCGATTTGAATGATCTAAAAAACATTCAATTAGTAATGATTGGGAGAAGTGTTTATTAGTTTTTGGCAAAGGTAGGCCCAGCCATTTCGAAGATATGGATCTAAATATGTAAAAAATTGCAGTTTTTGAGAGAACTAATCGTCCGATTTAACTGATTCAAAGAACTTTCTGCTTGTCTTAACAAAATAATTGATTTTGGAAAAAAAAATTGTATGTATATATATATATATATATATATACATACAATTATGTATATATATATACATACAATGTATATATATATATATCATATATTGTATATCGAATATAATTAAAATTTTATTTTTATTCTGACTAAAGTTCTAATATAACTTAAACAAATAATTTTAACTTTGCAATTCAGTTTATATAATTCTTATGAATATTAGAAAATGTTACAATATTTATAATAATCTATTTGAAAACATTCATTCCTCGAACATTTCGTTGCGGTACGGGAAGTTACAGCAATTTGCCTTAAGGCACGATGCCACCCACCCCACTAGTTATGTTTATATTACCAAACATTAAATTTTTGCAGAGGACGTTTCGGAACTAGATCGGCCTTCCATAGGATTTTCTGTCAAAAATGTTTTTTTTTGTATAGCTATATTATAGCAAAATTTGGTAAGAAAAGTATATTAAGATAATTTTAAAAGAATGTTTAATATGTTTTATGTAAAACATTTTGTTTAGATAGGATTTTGGAAAGTGATAACCAAAAATGTATCTATAATTTTCATAAAAGATTTTATATGTTTTCTTGAGTCACTTGTAAATTCAATTAATATTTGAAAATTTAACGTATCTTCAACTGTTGCAATGATGTGATCCTCGCATAGATGTCGGCAAGGACGTAACCTTAGGTTAAGGTTAATACTATGCCGTTATATTTTTGTCGAGAAATAAGTAAACGGCTAGTTAATCATCATTTTGCACAGTAACACGTCGACTGTAATTCGGATAAAAACGAAATAGCACGAATGATGTCATTTAATTTAAATAAGTCCGAGTTTTTGGCCAGCGCATCAGTCGTAATCATATCGCCGTCACTGTGGTCTGCTTCAGAATACTCTTCCGGTAAGTTTTTTTTACTATTAAATGTTTTATTTTATAAACTAGCACATTTTTTTTGTTCTTGAACTTATTCGAGTCTAAATAAATTCATTTTTGCATGCAGTTTGCGTAGTGCGTTCGACCGGGATTCGTTCCGGAAACCTCTGCATTTGCGAGTTGAGCTCTTAACCACTTGGCCACGTTGCGGATAACTCGGTGAGTTCATATACACTTTTACTTAATGTTAGTATTAATAAGGAATAAGTTTTATAGCTAAATCGTGTAAGACATTTTTCGCGAAATTGATAATTTCATGATCGTGTTAATTATGTTCACACATTTGAGGCAGTAAAAGAAAGTCGTTTTGAAATATTTTTGTTTTTTCTCTTCAAGTATAATTCAATTTATTGATGTCTTTAATATAAATGGGTTTGGCAATGACAACATATTATTACGAATTAATAGAGTATGCTTTCAAATTGAATTATTGCTATACAGTAAAATCCGCTTAGTATGACATCGAAGGGACGCCGAAATCTCGTCATACTAACCGGTCGTCATTAAAAGCGTACTGAAGAAAAACTTTTTAATGTGTAAATATGTTACATGTTTCAGTAATTTAAAAGAAAAGCCTATACAAACGTTTTAATTAAAAATAAAAATGACACATTAAAATTTAATATAAAATAAAATTGACATAGGGTAGGGCGGGGCACAACACAATGAACAACACATAACATACATCAAAGAAGCATCTTTCGAACTATGTTCAGAAAAACTTACATACATACGTACATAATTTCTAATTATATAAATATTATATTTTTAACTATTTTTTAAATATTTGGTATCTGACCCATTTTACCTCACATACGGGGTAAAGTGGAACAACCAGGGGGCGAACAGATGCAATTTCTTCTATTAAATTTTAAAGGCATTTTACGCTACATTATTTAACCAATGCCAAATAATCATAGAGAATAATAAATTAATTCTGTGGATACATTTGTTACAAAGACAACACAGTATATTGGTCAGAAATATTTATCAGAAGAGCCGGATTAACAATTTATTCAATTAATCTTTTGTAAAATTGCTTTTTTTAAACTTTACTATTTTATCGCACTCATGTGCTGCTTATCCTCTGATAGCAAAATCATAAGAATAAAGGTGATAGCTGGTTACGAATTTATACATTTTTTGCCCTCTACTATCAAATATAATTGTTAAAAAAAAATCTAATTTTATTTGTTTATGAGATATCCGTAGTGGACCATTAATAATTAGTCTACCCTACCCATAAACATACAAATGTGTTTTTTTAATGTAAGTTATCAGTAATTTTTGATTGATTTCTTTACATAATTTTATTGTAAAAACAATCCCTGGTGCTATTGTGCACAAAAGACATAGCAATTGCTTTCGTAGACTTGGCCACATCATATAAAATCATGTCGGTCATTATAATTGGACAATTTTTTTGCAAAAATGGGTGATTATAAGCGACATGTCAATGTAAGCGATGTCAATATATCCGACTAGACAGCTGTTTTTTAAGGAATTTTATATGCAAACCAAATTCGTGCGATTACGTCATATTAAGCGGTTGTCAATATATCCGGAGTCATACTAATCGGATTCTACTGTATTTTTAATAATATTCAGTTTGTTTTTATGATGTGCATATAATTGTATTATAACCATTTAATTCGTTTAGAAAGTATGTATGTTGAGAAATTCTATTTTTTGGGATTCGTACTAAAATGCACGAGCATTCCATTTATATACCCTGATTACAATATAGTAAAACCTCCTCATTCGCAGGGTATACGTTCCGTAAAAAAGCCGCGAGTAAAGAATCAGCAAATACAGAATGGCATTTTATATAGGATTATAGGGAATACGTTCCAAGGTTGACAAAGTTTTTGCCGTTTTGTTCAAAACGAAATAATCAAAGATATCCACAGATTTTGTGACAAAGTTGTTTGTTCTTTTGTTCAAAATGATAGCATTTACAAAGGATTTTGGGTTCGATACATGTTGGAATCCGCGAATAACGAAAATTTTAACCGCGAATAAGGAACTCCTACTGTAATCATGAAAGGTCGAAACAGTTAAGCTTTTAGTTTAAATAAAACAATCGAGATTATATAAAAAGACAAACAGAATAAATCGCAATCATTTAATATATTGTATATTTTTAGTAAAAATATCTGTGACTATAATTTGAAGCCTTTATTTAGTTTTTCTACGTAAGTTTTTAATAATCCTCCTATATTTTCTTCTCAAAACTTGAAGCGCGTTTTTCCCGAAATTCTTTTTCGATACGATATCCACGATTTCTCAGCTCCTACTGGACCACTTGGATTTTTACCCAAAATTTTACCCAAATTCTGATTTTTAATATTTTTAATAAATTTGAGAATATCCGAAAAACTTGTAAACAATTCTTCTCATATGTAGTAGTTATTTTGTGAAGTTTTTATTTTAACTTGTCTGTGTGTAGTTCATATGATTGCGACATTATTCTAGATTAAAAATTGTTTCAAGTTAGATTATTCGGAGTTTTGACTGATTCTGTTAGATTTTGGGGCGCTGATTTTGAAAATATTTTCCGTTTTTTGGATAAATCCACACATCTCTGCAAAACATTAAAATTTTTGGTTGCAACCTCGAAATTTTATCAAAAATTTGATTTTGTTTTCGCAATTTTCAAAATGTTTTGACTGATTCTGATAGATTTTGCGGAGCTGAGTTTGAATATATTATACGTTTTTGGATAAATCTACACACCTCTGTAAGATATTAAAATCTTAAATGAGGTTGCAACCTCAAAATTTTATAAAAAAATTGGGTTCTTTTCGCTATTTTTTAATTGTTTTGACTGATTTCAAAAGAATTTTGGGACGCTGATTTTAAAAATGCTCTCCGTTTTTGGATAAATCCATATACTTTTGCAAAAAAATCGAAAATTTTGATTGCAATGTCAATTTTATTTTTCAAAAAAATCTAGCTCTTTTGGCGATTTTCAAATTGTTTTAACTGATTATGCACTTATAGGAACAGGAATCATAAAATCTGGGTCTCCCCTATACTAAAGGAAATTTATGATCAAGAACTTATTGGACAAAGTTTTTGGATGATTTTTTATTACGCCAAGGACGAAATTATCCTGTTTGATGAGCTTTCAAGGCGTGTACCACTGGAAAACAACAAAAACTTTGGTTGCAACATCGGAATTTTAGCAAAAAAATAGATTTGTTTTCGCTATTTTGGAAATATTTTGACTGACTCCAAAAGATTTTCGGACGCTGATTTCAAAAATGCTATCTATTTTTGGATAAACCCACACACACCCCGCGAAAAATCGAAATCTTTGGTTGCAAAATCGATTTCTTTTTTAAAAAAATCGGCTTTTCTTCGCGATTTTCAAAATGTTTTGATTGGTTTTGATTGATTTTGGGACGCTGATTTCGAAAATATTATCCGTTTTTGGATAAATCCACATACCGCTGCGAAAAATCGAAATCATTGGTAGCAAAACCAAAATTTTACTAATGAAATTAAATTTTTTTTTCGCGATTTTCAAAATGTTTTGACCGATTCTGATAGTTTTCGAGGCGCTGATTCCGAATATGAAATCAGTTTTTGGAAAAATTAATTCTTCTGCCCTTGGTACCAAATTGAAGTTTGAAAAATTGCCAACTTTGAAGCTGATTTTAACTATGAAGACGATGATAAATTTGTATTTTTTTTGGTTTGGTATAAAGATTGTACTTTAGTCTACACAAAGCATTAATTAAAATTATTAATTTCATTCATTAAGTGCCTTAAAATTGCATTTGAAAGTCAAGATTTTGGCCAATTTTGGCTGCTCCTGATAGACTGTCTTTTTATCGAAAGAATAATAAGATTTTTAAATTACACCAAAGTAGGTTTGGTTTACTGCTAACCAGGCGTAAATATGAATTTATTAAAAATTATTCTCCTCCTACTGTTTCTTATCTTTTTTATATATTTATGTATATATATATATATATATATATGCGTATATATTTATTTATATATATATATATATATATATATATATTATGTCGATTTTTGTAATACTGACACTCAATAAATTTAATTCTATCTATATGGCTTCTTTATTTACACAGTTTGAAAAATTATTAGCTCCAAATATTTTTTTCTGTCAAATGGGGTTCGAACTGGCGAACTTTGAATTGATATTCCGGCCTAAACCGTATCTTTACGACCTCGGCCATTCGCACATTTGGCATACTACATTTTTAGGAAACTTATATCTTTCAGTTTGAAATTAATACTTTATATTTTTACAAAAGACTACGATTTTTTAAAACCAATTGGCCGAGATCGTTAAGTGACCATTAAGATTGCTCAGCGTGTCTCGGTTCGATTCCAGAAGAGGCACAAAAAATCAAATGTCTAGTTTTTCATAATTATCAAATATTAGTTCAAAATATTAAATTCAGGTGTCGCATTTCGACCTTGACACTTAGAATATTTCTGAAAAACAAAAAACTCAAGTTCCGCACTTGACTGTAACAGAGAGTGTATTAGTTCAAAATATTGAATTCAGGTGGCGCATTTCGACCTTGACACTTAGAATATTTCTGAAAAATTCAAGGTTCGCACTTGACTGTAAGAGAGATACATAAAGAGAAAAAAAAAAAAGTAGAGGAAGAACTGGGGAAAGAGAGGGGTAGAGGCAGATGATGAATAAGAGAGATGAGTATGATACATATTCTTTATTAAAATTCAATATTAATACAATATAGGAATAAAAATAACTTTTATCATCAATAACTTAAATAGCCGAGTGGTTTAAGTGACCGCATACTCGGTGAAATCGCTCTGGAGGCAGGCACAAGGTGAGACGGATCGAGTCCAGCTGAAGGCGACGACGACCAACTCGGAAGCAGAAAAAATGGAGCAGTGCTGGTGGCTGGCTGTTGGCGAGCGCAAAGGGTCCTGAAACGAACACACGAAGTGGTGGTCAACCTGAGGTCCATGATGCGAGAGGTTACACGCAGAGAGACACATTGCGGAGGGAGATGCATGCCGGACCCAAAAATCTACCCAAAAACCACAACATGCGAAAAAACACCAAAAAAGGAAAAAAAATGTGAAAAAAAGCGGAAAAAAGGGAAAAAAAAGGGGGAGAGGAGGAGGGAGGAGGAAGGGGGAGGTGGAGAGCCTAAAAAAAACCCCCTAAGTCCCAGGTCAATTTTTCTCTTTTCTGTTCAGCGTTGAAACTTTTTTATGTTTTTTAGTGTTCCCTCACACCAATTCCCAAAACCAACACTCGAATGAAATGAAGTCCACGTTGAAATTTTCACAACGAGAAAAAATTACTGGGACTTAGTTAAAATTTTTAACTTTGTCCCAATAAAATTTTCTCGTTGTGAAATATTCAATATGGGTTTCATTCATTCGAATGTTGGCTTTGGGATAATACAGCATGCATAAATAACTTGTCTGTCTTAATCGAAAAGGTTTCAAAAAATTTGGACTTAGAAAAAAAAATTATCTGAAAGGACTTAGAAAAAAAAAATTATTCGAAAGAATTATAATCAGAAAATTTGGACTTAAAAAAAAAAAATTATTCGACAGAATTATTTAATTAATCGATGAAATGAAATGATATTAATCGAATCAAAAATGTTTATACAACTTGATAAAACGTGTGAAACCTTTACGATTAATCGAGACAAAAACATGTAGTTGATTTGAATTCAACAAAACTTCAAAACTAGAAATTATAAACTAAGATTGTAAACACTTTAGAAATTATCTATATATTAATTTATTATATAGAAATCTAATGAAAAAATCTTTAAATATTGAATGAAGTGATGAAATTTTGATCAAAATTATGTATTGTTTTATTCAAATCAACTTTTCGAAACTTTAATCAAACTACATCAACTCGATTGTTAAAATAATTGCACTGATAGAAGAAATGTATACATATTGAGAAATATTTATTATAAGTACAACTGGAATAACGTAGAATTAAATAATTCAAAATTTTGTAAAAGAATAATTAAATCAAAAACATTTGATTTATATAATTTAAATACAAATCAATCGAGTTAATGTAGTATTTATCAAAGTTTAATTATATATGGCAGGACAAAATCAATTAAAATGTCGAGCAATTCTCATAAAATATTATACATAAGATGAAAATATCTTGAAAAAGTTCTTAACAAAACAAAATAAATATACAAAGAAGAATTTAGTTTCATAAAATACATGACTTTTACTAATCGTTACTAATTTGGAATTTTATCAACAAATTTAATTAATTGCTCAACACTTGAATTAAACAAATTTTCACTGATTACAAGTCTCGATAAAAATTGTTCTTAGAATTAGAAAAAAATAATTATATATATATATATATATATATATATATATATATATTTGTAATATTTTTGCAGCCCAACTGTCGAATTAAAAAAAAGATTAAATAACAAAATTATTTATTCCATTAAATGTTTCGACACTTGATGTGTGTCATCATTCAGTAATCAAACCAGGAAAAACAACAAAAAAATTAATTAAAATGTAAAAATTGATTGAACACTAAATTTGTGTAAAATAATAATATACTATTATATTAACTAACAAGAAATAGAAGGAGCACATATTGATCTCCTATATATGATGTTAATGATAGCATGACATTGTGGTCACTCCACACCACAATGTCATGTATATGATGTTATATGGTCACTCCACACCACTATGTCATGCTATCATTGACATCATATATAGGAGGTCAATATGTGCTCCTTCTATTTCTATCAAGTGTCGAAACGTTTAATGGAATAAATAATTTTGTTATTTAATCCTTTTTTTAATTCGACGGTTGGGCTGCAAAAATATTACAAATATTTTTATAATACTATATATATATATAGACTTTGTAAAAATCATGTTTATTATAATTTATTATCTAGTATGTAAACATAGAATGTAGAAAATAAAAAATATGTACAAAATTATGCTTATATAAAAATAAAATTAATTAGGCAAATTAATTGCAAAATGCAAAATTCCAGTTTGCAAAGCCTAGTCGAGTCTTACATATTTTGATCAAAACTTGTAATCATAAGACAGTGCATACATGCATTAATTATTGTTATAGGGAAAACACATGATTCTTGATACTAGAAATGTAATAAATTCGTTGCCATAAAATAATGAACAATGTTCACAAGACTTTGTAGAATAAAAAATATTATTCAGTCATGAAGCAGTAAAGTAAGGAAAGTGAAGATCTTTTGTATAAATTGCCGCTTGAGCTATTTTTTCTGTTATTATGATATACCACAAACATTATATTTAAAACAAGAGCTTGATCTAAGTATAAAATAGGTTTTACAAGTACTATGTGTAACATTTACTCATTTTAAAATATCCGTTGCAGCAAATTTGCAGGAATATATCTCAGCACTTGAAGAGTGACTCAATTAATGGATAATCAAAATAAAGGTAATAAAACCAATTAATTTCAGAACAAAACTTCAAGACGGTCCAGACATAAAATAAAATATATAAATATTCCAAATTGACTGTTAAAATTATAATGAAAAACAAATTATTTTTCATGCCTTTGTCACATACAACAACTTAATAAGTTTAAATAAGTAAATAATCAATATGTTTTCCCCATAATAAATAGATAAAATGATTTTCTTGTTTATCAAACATCACTTGCTAATTTAAAATTGCAAGTGATATTCAAAATCTGTTGCACATACATCTGCTAAAGTAGTCAGAATAATACTCGTAATATAAAAAGAAAAAGCAAAATATTCATTACTATAATTGTAAAAACAATTAATTAATATAGTTAAACTTTGTTAAGAATAATATGTTAAATATAAACTGTCTTTAAATAAGATAACGACAATATGAACTGAAACATTAATAAATGAAAAAGTAAGGATTCAATATTTTGCCAAAAGCCCGTGTAGAAATAGTATTACAATATAATTACTTGAAACAAATAAATTATTAAACAGAATTAATTTCAGCAGATGCATGAGCATGAACGAGTCATAAAATATCTCACTGAAATATGTACATACAGACAATTTTGAATTATGCAAATCCCTTTAAAATTGTGATTAGGCTTAGATTTATCATAGTTTTATTTTAAATTATGACATTCGAAACCGGCTTTTTAGTAGAAAACATCTAAAGGTTTTTGATGTAAGAATAAGAATTTTAAAATAATTGAAAATTACAAATGTATTAAATGAAAGAGCAAAACGATAGACGTCATCAGTTTCCTTGCTTTGATTTCTCTGAATAATTTTATTAAACAAAAAATTAAGATTATTTACATTTGTATTAAATTTGCCTGGATTAGGAAATACTTAGTCCTTTGCATAATTATCCTCAAAACTGAACGTGATTTTAATAAGTGTGTGTGGATAAACTTTATTTACTCTCGTCTTTTATTATAATTTATATTATACAATACGCAGTTATATATTTTTGTTTACTATAAGTATCCATCTGTATCTAACAACATTTTTTATTTAAATAATAATATGATTATTAAATAATAATGAAAAATGATATGTTATAAAACATAACAGAGTATTTATTTATTGTTTGATGAATGCATGTACACATCAGTAACGTATTCTATGACACGTTTTGTAAAAAAATTGCTTTAACTCACATTGATCCCTCGAAGAAACTGCTTGCAATCCCAAAGCTAGGCTGCTTCGAGAACACCAAAGATCACTGCTTCGAAAACACTATTTCACATTTACTAGATTACTTTCAATTCACTTAATTTATAATTTTCAAATGTCCAAGTGGAGTCTTTGCTCAACACACGTCGCGACGCAAGTATTAGAGACTTTGGTGAATGAATCGTAAACATATAATTTAAAAATATGCAGAAGTACTTACAGTCTTCAGAATCGCAAATACATACACCATATATTTGATAATTGTATATATGAATATTACTAAAGGATACATTGGAATCTGTAAATAAAGTATTCGATTACAATATTAATTAGAAGGCCCATTAAAAACCTTCATAAAAGTCATTAATCTAACCCCTAAGTACTTCGGCACATATCTCTTTCAGGCACAAATTATCATTTACACATTTTACATGAAATTGATCTACATAATTAATATAACAAATTAATATATGAATTAATTAAATCTAATTTGAAAATTTAATTAAAAACGCTAATTAATTAACACACGTGAATCATTCATCAAAATCTCCATGACATGTGCACACCAAGATGGCCGGCCCCATAGGAGAAGTGAAAAGTGACATAACGTCGAGAGCGCGAATTTCAAATTGAAAAACTATACATTAAATAAAACGACTTTTATTTTATATTAACACACTTCGTTACTTGATGTTTATTAACAGTTGTAACTAATATTCATTTTAAATAGAATGTTCTCAAGTGAAAAAAAGCTTATATGAAGTCAAAATTTATTAAGATTAAGAATCAAACTTGATTCATTGAATAAGTTTGTCACTTTAAATAACTAAATTCAATAAATTATTGAAATATAATAACAAGAATAATCTTTATTAATATATATTATTCAATATCATTATCACAATAAAATAATATAATTTTCATGAATGACTGCATATTTGGTGTAAAATGTATGTGCACACAACAAATTTTATACAAAGATTTTGAGGCAGTTTTTTTAAATTTCCTAACATTAACTTTAAATTAATCTTAAATTGTGTAATATAACAAATTTTAAATAATTTTAATCAATTATTTAGAATTAATTTTATGTAAAAGTACATTCAAATAAAGCTGAATTAACAATTAAACAACAATTCCTTTAATCCTTCTACATTTTTCAAACAAATAACAACACAACATTTATTATCAAACTCGTTTACATTGTTTCTACAGAAATTTTCATCCTTTTGGACATTGATATAATCTTTTGAAGCTACATCATTCTCATTGATCTCTGATGAATAATATTCCTTAATACTTTCCCAACATTCTTGAGATGGATCACATTTACAGTCAATACATTTACATATATCACGAGTAATATCTTGAAATGTTTGGACTAAACCTTTACATAAATTATTATTTGATTTCGATTCACAACAGGTATTATCGCAATTACATTTACATTTTTTGCTATTAAGAACCGGCTTTGGTTTCTGGTGCAGATTATTATCTAAACTGTTAGTAAATAGTTCATTAAACATATCATCATAATCCACATTTGTAAAATCATCAATATTTTGTATATCATCAATTATCGACTGTTGGTTCTCATAGGCGCTATGTAAGTCAATGCTTTTGCTCTCTCCAGTATATGCATCTTCCAATGTCATTGATAACGAACTGTCATTACTACAAATAACATTTTCAGCAACTGATTCTGTGGTATTTGTTTCCACAAGTGCTTTATTTTTATTACAATTCTGTAAATCTATATATGATGCAGTGCATTTCGGTACAACCAACCCATTTGGTAAACCTATGGGAAATTCATTGAATATTTTTTGATTATGAAGAACATTATCATCTATTTTATTATCTTCATTACTGATGGTGTCAATATTTAACATGCTGGGTGATAAGCTAATGGGAATCTCAGTCAATTTTGTTGCCAATTCAGATATATCCATCCAAGACGCTGCAGCAGGAAGTTCCTCTTCCGATGCTAATGATAATATCCAATGCTTGCAAAGTGTTCGAGTATGCATTTTCTGTATCTGCAAACGATTTATAATCATTGACAAAGGCGTTTTCAATGTTCTCCGATGGCGTTGAGTAACCGTAATCATCACTGTTATATAATTGGCTATCGAGACCCTAAACATCATTGTTTGAGTTGTTTTCATATGAATGAGGCACATTGAATGTGCTATCAAGTGTTTCTGCAAATCTTCTGTCTAAGAAAAGATTTAAAATAAACTTTTGCTAAATAAAACATAATGTTATTAATAAAAACGGAATACATACCATGAGCGGCTTCCAGCAAATTATTCAGTACATCAAAGTCTTCACTGGATAATGCGTTATTAAAGTAATTCTCGATATTTCATAAACATTATCTCAGGTAATTTGTCCGATTTCTCTGTATTCAAGCGAATCTCAATATTTGCTTGGGCAATATGTGTTTGCCCTGAATTCAACTCTGCTTTTTCATCTTGTTGATCATTCTATATAGATAAAAATATTCATATTTAAAATAATTAATGATTTATAGATAAAATAGATATACTTAAAATGGAACGATGCAACTAAATTATAAAATTTAAGAGTGGTGATGATTCAATAAATATCACTATCACTTACTGGTTTTTATTTGGGTATTAAATAGAACACATGTATATATTTTATCCATAAATCA